>NC_064857.1:72124956-72424956 GCF_024139225.1 Suncus etruscus
TGGATTTCCTCACTGCTACCCTGAACCCTCAGACCCGCCAACTGGAGAGGATGGCAGATGTGTGATCCGAGCTGGAGGAGAAAGGCCCCTCCATCCACCTCCATCCAGCCCATCCAAGGGCTTAAATTCAACAATGACAATTGTAATGAGCGAGAGAAGTGTAATGTCTGTCTCTAAGACAGGCAGGGGTTTGGGGGGATGAGGAAGATTGGGGTGGGGTGACAGGAGCTGTTTCCAGGAGCCTCCTGTAATCTCAGAGACCTTGCCAGAGACAGAAAAAGGAGGTAGGGAAAGAGGGAAGCCTGGGCTATCCCCAGATCCTTTCTTCAAAGTCTAATGCAGCCCAGCCCCACTACCTACATGCCTTTACAGGGATTGTTACAGACCCACAGAACTGTGGGAATAAATTCATGTTGCTTTAAGTCACAAAAGAAAACCCTAAAGTAACCTTTCTAACCTCTGAGTCACCAACTCTGCCCTCTTTAGGAGGATTTGCACTTGTGGGAACATCACTTCTGCTCGTTTCTGCAGGAATCTGGTTTTGCTCTATTTGAAGTGATCTTTAACTTTTGGCTGTGATTTGCTTTGGAGCCTTCGCATAAGGCTTGCTTTCTGGCCCTGCTGGAAATTAATTTCTAGTAGGAGAGAGTCCCTCTGAACAACAATTGGAGTGATCTGTTTGTACTTCTTTTTGAGATTTGGCTTTTGTTATTTCTGAAATCTGTGTTCATCTCTTCTTTTTGATTCACTGACATGGTTTGGCCCATGACTTGTGTTCAAATTTGAGAAGAGGTTAAAACAAGTTTCTAAATCCCTATATTATCTCACAGTTTGAACGGCTTTATCAAAGATCTGGAAAACTAGATTCAAGAGAACTTTTGTGGGATGGGATAGATAGCACAGCATGCATGCGGCCAGCCTGAGATGGACCCAGGTTTGATCCCCAGCATCCCATCTGGTCTCCCGAGTCTACCAGGAGCTATTTCTGGGTGCTGACCTAGGAGTAACCCCTGAGCACCACCGGATGTGGCCCCAAAACAAACAAACAAAAAAGAGAAATTTTGTCTTTATTACCTGAAATAATGTGGGAGATCACATCAGGTTATAAGTAAAATATTTGCTTCTCTCTTCTTTATGTCGTCTGAATGTTTTGCCTATGTTTTTGTAATAAATTATAATAAACAATGCTATGTTTTGCTAATAAATAAAATGGGAGCTAATTAACTTCAAATACAAAGATGCAGGCATATACTGATTAAATCTTGGGCATTCATCACGTTAATTTGACTTCAGCTTGAGTTGCCCTAAGATAAGCCTTAATTCTTAATACCCCAAAATGTGGATCCCAGCCTGTGACCTGAATGAGCCCTGGCAGGCCCCATGCCACCCTGGCTTTGGCAAGGGAGAACTGAAGGGTCCACAGTAACACAATTATAGATGATGAGAAAGCACTGTTTTGGTACAGGTTTTGACGCTGAGGAAGAAGGAAGTCATTTGACTGGGGACCTTTGAGGTCAGAAAAAGCTAATAAACAATCTATTCTAAAACCTGTTTAGTTTAGATGGTCTGATGAAATGTTCCCAGAAAAAGCCAGATTGCTCTACTTTTACGAAGTAAAAGAAAACCAAAGAAAAGAAAAACCAAAGAAACCCTTTAAGCTCAAGGTAGAGTTAAAGCAATCTGTATATTTCTCACTATGTTCATGCAAAATGACTGATAATTTTTATCAGAAGAAAGGACAACCCATTCCTGTGAGCAGTTAGTAGATGATTAGAAAGAAAACTCAGTTTCAGTAACATCTTTCTACAAAAATTAGATCTAACAGAGAGAGAGTGAGAGAAAGAGCAAAGAGGTGATTGACTCAAAAATTTGCTACTGTTGGTAGCAACCTCATTTGTGAGGGGAGCTGCTGGTGGGACAGTTTGCAGCCATCTCAGTAGAGTCTTTTCCTCCCCCCCTTTACATATATACTCACACGCACACGCACGCGCGCGCGCGCACACACACACACACACACACACACACACACACACACGTGGCCATGGCCAGCAACTTAAAAAAAATCTGTACAACAGGAACTGCTGGGGAATATTCTATTTTGTTTTCTTTTCTTTTTTGTTTTTGGGCCACACCCAGTGGTGCTCAGAGGTTACTTCTGGCTCTGCATTTAGAAATCACTCCTGGCAGGCTCCAGAGACCAGATGGGATGCGAGGGATTGAACCCAGGTCAGTCCCAGGTCAGCAGCTTGCAAGGCAAAGGCCCTACCACTGTGCTATCACTTCAACCCCTGAAATTTTTTTCTGTGAGGAAAGGTGATGGACCCAGAAAACCTGTACCAAGGTAAGAACTGACTTTCCTTTTCTACAAAGAGCAATTTCTCACTCTCGCCTGAGTCTATGGCTCCTGAAGAAATCAAGTGTCAGGGATCCTCTCCCACACCATGTACCACATGTGGATTCTAGTGCAGTTTGACCACAGCCTCATGGAGTTCTTGGATCATGAACATTAATGTTGTGTAGGTGTATGTACCAATTTTACCATTCCTGAACCAAACCAGGGATTTCCTGGTTGTAGGTGGAGGAGTTGGGTTGAACAGAAAGACAGGCCCACTCTCTTCTCCAGTCTACCTGCCTTGCTTCCCACCTTACCCAGCCACCAATGATACTCTGTAGAAGCCAGTTGTTCAATAGAGAAGTCCCTTGTGGCAAGGGATGGAGGGAGACCTCAGACCAAGCTAGCCAAGCACGGAGACCATCAGCCCAACAAATATAAAGGAATAGAAACCTGCCAACACCCTCTTGAGGGGCAAGTTTGAACTACAGGAGCCGGAGCGATAGCACAGTAGTAACGATTTGCCATGCCCGCAGCCAACCTGATGTACAGACCCAGGTTCAATCCCCAGCATCCCATATGGTCCCCTGAGCCTGTCTGGAGTGATTTTTGAGCACAGAGAGCCAGGAATAACCCTAAGTGCCGCCAGGTGTAGCTCAAAAACCACACACACGCACACACACACACACACACACACACACACACACACACACACACGAGTTTGAACTACAAACATGGCCCTAGCTGATGTCTTCACTGCAGCTGTTCTGAGAGACCAGAACAAGAGTGACTGGCCAAGTCGCTGGTTGACAGAAAATTTAAAAAGGAAACAAATTCTTCCTAAAGTTTGGGGCACATTTATTTATTTAATAATAGTGGGTAGCTGACACCAACGCAGTCCGTGGTGGCAGATGCCATCTTTGGGTGCTGCAGCCCAAGCCTGCTAGAGTCAGCCTCATGTCAGAACCTCTGCTCAGCACCTCCTCAATTCTCAACTAACAGAAGCGGTGAGGTTACACATGCTTGTTGCTGGAATTTTTTTTTTTTTTGGCAAAAAAGGAAAGTCTGGGGGCCAATCTCTGGCATCCCATATGATCGTCCAAGCCAGGAGTGATTTCTGAGCACATAGCCAGGAGTAACCCCTGAGCATCACTGGATGTGGCCCCAAAACCAAAAAAAAGAAAAGTCTGTGAAATCGGATGGCATGTTCTTAAAGAAAAGCTATTTGGTGGATATTCTTGTTTATTTGTTTGTTTATTTGTTTTGTTTGGGGGCCATGCCTGTATGCTCAGGGGTTAATTCTGGCTCTATGCTTGAAAATCACTTCTGGGGCCCGGAGAGATAGCACAGCGGTGTTTGCCTTGCAAGCAGCCGATCCAGGACCAAAGGTGGTTGGTTCGAATCCCGGTGTCCCATACGGTCCCCCATGCCTGCCAGGAGCTATTTCTGAGCAGACAGTCAGGATTAACCCCTGAGCAACGCCCGGTGTGACCCAAAAACTAAAAAAAAAAACAAAAACAAAAAACGAAAAAAAAAAATCACTTCTGGCAGGCACAGAGGAGCAACTGGGATGCCAGGGATTGAACCTAGGTTGGCCACTTGCAAGGCAAATGCCCTACCTGCTGTTCTTTCGCTTCAGCCTCTGGTGAATATTCTTGCAACTATTTTTATTTTTACTTTCCCCACAACATGAGAAAACCTTAGGTCTACACAGGTGCTATGCTCAGGGTGACATGAGGGGCTGAGGGCCAAACTCAGGGCCTGAGCATGCCAGGTATTCTCTTGAGCACTTGTGTTCCCTTCCTCCCCTCTTGGTATCACTGACTGCCACACATGGAGGGTCTTTGTTGTTTTGTTTTTGAGCCACACTCAGCAGTGCTCAGGGGTTACTCCTGGCTCTGTGCTCAGGAATCACTCCTGGCAGACTCAGGGATCATATGGGATGCTGGGAATCAAATTCAGTTCTGTCCCGGGTTGGCAGCATGCAAGATAAACACCATTGTGTGATTGCTCTGGCCCCATATTGTTGTTGTTTTATAAAGAAAAGTGTATTGGTGTTGGAAAGAGTACAGTGGATAGGGTGTTTGCCTTGCATGAGCCAACCCAAGTTCAATCCATAGAACCCCATATGGTCCCAAGAGCTGGCGAGAGGGATACCTGAGCATAGAGGCAGGAGTAAGTCCTGACCACAGCTGGGTGTGTACATTCCACCCAAAACAAGTGTTTCTCTGATTAAAAATTTTTTTTCATTTTGACTACAGGTGAAACTCTTGTATTCCGTTATGTTGAGAAGGAGAATAGCTACCCTATTGCATGCTAAACAGTAAGTTTATATTATCCTTCAGAAATGAGGAAACTGAAACTCATATAGTGTAGGCAGCTTATCCCAAGATGCACAGCAAAAGGCAGATCCAGAATCCCAACCAGGTTGTATGCCAAGTTCTCACATGAACATCATTCCGGCCTCCTTAAACGTGATCCTTAAACCTTTCATAAAAATATACCATATTCCTGGGGCCAGAGAGATAGCATGGAGATAAGGCATTTGCCTTGTATACAGAAGGTCAGTGGTTCGAATCCCGGCATCCCATATGGTCCCAAGCCTGCCAGGAGCGATTTCCGAGTGTAGAGCCTGGAGTAACCCTTGAGCGCTGCTGGGTGTGACCCAAATATATATATATATATATATATATATATATATATATATATATATATATATACACACCACATTCCTGGGGCCAGAGCAATGGTGCAGTTGTAGGGCATTTGCCTTGCATGTGGCTGACCCAGGACGGACCTTGGTTCCATCCCCGGCGTCCCATATGGTCCCCCAAGCCAGGAGTAATTTCTGAGTGCATAGCCAGGAGTAACCCCTGAGTGTCACCGGGTGTGGCCCAAAAACAAAAACAAAAAAAAACATATTCCCAGTTATTAACACAGAAAGAAGTATATCCATTAATGGATATTATAAAATATAAAATCTTTAAGTTATAAAATATTTTTAATTATAAATTTTAATTTCTAAAATATAAAATCTTTATATTTATTTTGTTTTCTTTTTGAACCACACTCCACCTTGTTCAGCCATTACTCCTGGCAATGTTAAGGAGACAGTGTGAGATGCCTGTAATCTCAGAGACCCTTTGGTAGAGACAAAAAGGAAGGCAGGAGAAGGGGAAGCGCTGGGCTACAGGTTGATCCTTCTTTCAAAGTTGAAGGCAGCTCAACCTGCTGCCCACATGCCTTCACGGAGATTGGAACAGTCCCACAGAACTGTGAGAATGAATCCCTGTGGTTTTAGTCACAAAAGAAACCCTAAAGTAAACTTTCTAACTTCTGAGTCACCAACTGTGCTTTCTTTAGGAGGATTTGCACTTGTAGGAACAGCACTTTTGCTTGTGTTTCTTCTGGAATCTGGTTTTGGTCCACTTGAATTGGTCTTTAACTTTGGCTATGATTTGCTTTGGAGGCTTTGATTAAGACTTACTGTCTGGCCTTGCTGGAAATGAACCTGGCAGTAGGGGAGAATCCTCTTGAACAGCAACTGGGGTGATCTGTTTGCACTTGTATTTGAAATGTGTGTCTTGTTATTCCTGAAGTCTGTGTTTATCTCTTCTTTTTTGATTCACTGGCATGGTTTGGCCCATGACCTGTGTTTAAACTTGAGAAGTGGTTAAAACGAGTTTCTAAATATCTATATCATCTCACAGTTCAAATGGCTTTATCAAAGATCTGGAAAACTAGGTTCAAGAGACTTTTGTTTTAACGTTATTACCTGAAAGTAATGTGGGAGACTACATCAGGTTATAAGTTAAATATTTGCTTCTCTTTTCTTTATGACGTCTGTATGTTTTGCCTAATAGCAATGTCTTGTTTGCACAGACATAGAGAGACAATGCTATGCTTTTGTAATAAATAACTTGGGAGTTAATTAACTCCAAAATATGAAGATGCAGGAGGACCCTGATCAAATGTTGGTCATCCGTCACATTAACTTGACTTAAGCTTGAGTTGCCCAGAGATTAGCCTTAATTCTGAATACCCTAAATGTGCATCCCTGCCTATGACCTGGATGAACCCAGGGCAGGCACCATGCCACCCTAGCTTTGTCAAGGGAGGGCTGAAGGATTCAGTCACACAATTATAGTTGATGGGGAAGCACTGTCATGGCACAGGTTTTGTCTCTAAGGAAGAAGGAAGCAATTTGAGAGGGACCCTTAGAGTTATGAAAAGCTAAAACAATCTAGTCTGAAACCTGTAGTCTGGATTATCATCAAATTATGATGAGATGTTCCCAGGCAAAACCACCCTACTCTACATTTACTTCAGAAACCAGAGAAACCTTTTCAGCTCAAGGTATAGTTACTGATAAAAGCAATCTGTATATTTCTCACTATGTTCATTCGAAATGACAGATAATCTTTATCAGGAGAAAGGTCAACCCATTCAGTTAGTCTATCACTATAAGATGATACCCAGATTGTAAGATTACACTGTTTGGGTTAGTCAACCCAAAACAAAAGTGTTCCTCCATCTTCCTTTTTCCTTTAAACCTCTCCCTTTGATATGTAAAAGCCCATCTGGATCACTTGACCTTCCCCTCCTGGTGAATTGATATTGGTCTAATAAAGAAGGGCAGTTGACTTTGGCACACATAGAGAGACCACGAGGTGCAGACTAAGTCCATGACTCTCTCCTGACTGGCTTAGTTTATTAATTCTTCACTGTTACCTTGCTTCTTCAGACCAGTTTGCCTGGGGGTGGAAATTTGCATGTGCAGTGATTTCACAACATGGGGATTTATTTTACAGATCACCAAGAAAACCAAGAAAACTTGGTTTCAGTAACTGGCCTTTCTGCAGAGGTTAGATCTAATAAAGAGATATGATTAATTCAAATGAAACTTGGGTTCGGCTGGTAGCAAGCCTCATTCATGAGGAGAGCTGCTGAAGGAAACAGCTTGTAGCCATGGGAACAGCTGTAAGGAGAACTTTTCTCAGCTATCACAGACCCAATATATGGGGTTGGCAAAGCAGTTCAAGGCAGGCCTTGCAGACACCACACCCAGTCCCCTTAGTTCCATCCCAAAGACAGCTTGATTCTCTAGTTGCAGTTGAGTTGAGGCCTTGAGGGGTTAACTGCCTTGGGGGAGGTAATGTCTGTTCTTAAAGGTAGAATCCTATTTAATGCCAAACTCCCTGAGTAAACCTTCTCTGAGCAGCAGAAATGGTTAGATTGCCAGTAGGAAAGGTCCCAGCAACTTTACTGTTGGAAGTTTTTTCTCCATAGTTTTCTGGTTTATCCCTTCATGGACACCCCCCCCCCCCCATTGATGGTCCTCCATTGCTCTTTGTGTTAATACCCTGACTAGATTTATTTATTTATTGTCTATTTGTTTGGGGGCCACACCTGGCAATGCACAGGGGTTACTCCTGGCTCTGTGCTCAGGGGTCATTCCTACTGGTGCTCAGGGGACCATATGGGATGCCAGTGATTGAGCCCAGATCTGTAACATGCAAGGCAAACCCCCTACCTGCTGTGCTATCACTCTGGTCCCTAGATTCATTTTACCCACCTGGAAAAGATCAAGTTTCAGTTGCTAGGCCAGAGCGATAGCACAGCAGTGGGACATTTGCCTTGCATGCAGCCGACCTGGGTCAGACCCGGATTCAATTCCCCATCCCATATGGTTCTCTGAGCCTGCCAGGAGCGATTTCTGAGTGCAGAGCCAGGAGTAATCTCTGAGGCTGCTGGGTGTGGCCCCCCAAGGAAAAAAAATTTTCAGTTATTCCTTAAAGTCTTGTGACAACTGAGGAGTTATCCTATAATCTTCAAAAAATGATGGACATCCAAAAAGTATTTGTGTCAGGAATGTGGAGGGATCAGAGACATGAGAGCCATAGTCTTCCTGATGAGAAATACTACAGAAAGCTGCACGAGGCCTCATCACCCATATCTTCCCAGCACTCCCTAAGCCATTTGTTCTCCTTATCAGGACTCTCACCAAATCCAGTCTCCTGCCCTCCTGATACCTCCATCCCCAGGCCATCTGTCTGTTGTTTTTAACTTTGTTTGCATCTTTGTTTTACAGGAAACATTATGTGGGACCAATAAAGTATAAATTCCCTGATTTGCGATTGTTTGAGGCCCAGCCAGAGAGGTCCAGTCAGAAAGGCCACAAGTTTATCTAGGTGTGTATGTCAAATAACCCTGCTTGCTCTTAGTAAGCATCTGGTCTTTTTCAGAATAGCCAGTTTGAAACCCTACATACTTTATTTTTTTTGGTGGGGGGTTGATTTTTGGCCACACCTAGTGGTGCTCAGGGGTTACCCTGGCTCTGAACTCAGAAATCACTCCTTGCAGGTTCAGGGGATCATATGGTATATGCCAGGAACCAAACCCGGGCCTGTCCTGGGTTGACCACTTGCAAAGAAAATGCCCTACCGCTATGCTATCACTCCAGCCCAAAATCCTACATACATGAACTTGGGCCTCAGTCCCTATGAAGCTCTCTATGCTGCAAGTTAATTTACTCAATATTCCTTACTACAGAAGCATGTTTGTTTCCTCCATTCTTTCCATCACTCATAGTTTGGTAATCATGTTTCTGAGCCCCATGCACCAATATAGGAACTTTCATATTCACTGGGTATTCTAGTATTCATTAAAACTTAATGGATGAGGGCCAGAGAGATAGCAGGAAGGTAGGGCATTTGCCTTACATGCAGAAGGATGGTGGTTCAAATCCCAGCACCCTATATGGTCCCCTGAGCCTGCCAGGAGAGATTTCTGAGCATAGAGCCAGGAGAAACCCTTGAGCACTGCTGGGTGTGACCCAAACAAACAAACAAAATAAACCCAAAAACTTAATGGGACCAAATTTACCAAGGACTGTGAGCTATCTGGAAGGACCCATTTCCAGTTCCTCTCTCTACTCCATTAAAGTTCTCTCTCTACTCTCTCTACTGTCATTAAAGTTCCAGAAAGCTTATTTGGATTCCTCATTCTTGAGTAAAGAAGTTTCCAGTGAAAACTCTAATAAAGATTCAAAAAATAGCTCTTCACCAGTGGAAATGTCTAGATTCCAGCACTAGCTCTAGGGATAAGAAATAGAAAGGCCAACATCTAGAATATCTGCATTATCTCTTCAAAGCTTTTAGATAAGAATATGCTGTGCAGGGGCCTGCGAGGTGGCGCTAGAGGTAAGGTGTCTGCCTTGCAAGCGCTAGCCAAGGGAAGATCGTGACCGAGGTTCAATCCCCGGTGTCCCATATGGTCCCCCCAAGCCAGGGGCAGTTTATCAGCGCTTAGCCAGAAGTAACCCCTGAGCATCAAACGGGTATGGCCCAAAGAACCAAAAAAAAAAAAAAAAAAAAAAAAAAAAAAGAATATGCTGTGCAGTTATTTCATTGTAAATAGTTCTTCTGTCCAGGTTTTTCTGTGTGTGTGTGTTTTGGGGCCACACCTGGTAACGCTCAGGGGTTACTCATGGCTATGCGCTAAGAAATCCCTCCTGGCTTGGGGGACCATATGGAATGCCAGGGATCAAACCCAGGTCCATCCTGGGTCAGCTGTGTGCAAGGCAAATGCCCGAGCATTGTGCTATCGATCTGGCCCTGTCCAGATTTTTCTATATCCCACTATGGATATAAGAGACTGTTTCATTATATTAATAGAATATTTCCACTAATGTTCCACAGACATTTAGTGAACACTTTTTAGTTATCCTTGCTTTCTGGTCATGTTTGTCTCCCAGAATTCTAGAATCCCAACGGACATTTGCTCAGCCATCAAAGAAACTGGTGGAGTGGGAGGGTGGAGCTTCAGTTGAACCAGGTAATTTAGCTGGTCAGTTTAAATCTTTCCCATTTGAAAATAAAAATAGATAATGGGATGATTGGGCATGGCAGATGAAAGCAGGTAAATGACACTCCCAGCCAGGGTCTCTGTTTGTCTATCAGTCTATCTGTCCATCTCCTTTCTGTCTCTCTCTTGGTCTCTCTCTGTCTCTCTCTCACATACACACACACACACACACACACACACACACACACACACACACAGCAGTAACAGGGGACTTAAGAAAAACCTGGGCAACAGGGAACTGCTGAGAGCATTCTGAGAAAGGCCCAGCAACACGTCCTTAGCACAGGGATCACACCTTAGACTTAAGGAAAGCTCAGACATTAGGGAACTCCTGGAACAGTTCAACAACTAGGATTTCAGCCTAGGCAAGCATGAACTGGACAGAAAATAGTGTAGGGACAAGTCCAGACCATCAGACACTGAAGAAGAGCTGATGGCAAGGGACAGGACCCAGGAAGTCAAATACTGGAGTGAGCACCAAGGGACAAGGTGAGTGATGTAATACAGGGGTTAAAAAGAGAGACCTGGGGACTGGAGAAATAGTACAGCAGTAGGGTGTTTGCCTTGCATGCAGAAGGATGGTGGTTCAAATCCCAGCATTCCATATGGTCCCCTGAGCCTGCCAGGAGAGATTTCTGAGCGTAGAGCCAGGAGTAACCCCTGAGCACTGCTGGGAGTGACCCAAAAACCAAAAAAAAGAAAAAAGAAAAGAGAGAGACTTAAACATCATGCCTCATTCCAAAATATGCCTTTGATTGCTTTTTCCACTCTGGAGAAGCCTATGCTCTCTCTTGAACAAAGTATTTCTTTGTCTTTCTCTTCCCTCACTTTTTTTTTTTTTAAATTAAGACATGGTGATTACAAAGTTACCAACAGTTAAGGTTTAGATATACAATGGTTCCAGCACCAAACCTGTCACCATGTCAACTTCCCTCCATCGATGTCACCAAGTTCCCTCTCTTGACACCCCCATCACGTTTTTCTTTGTTGTTGTTATTGTTTTGGATCACACCCAGGGTTACTCCTGGTTCTACACTCAGAAATCGCTCCTGGCAGGTTAGGGGGACCATATGGGATGCTAGGATTCGAACCACAGTCCTTCTGCATGCAAGGCAAATGCCTTGCCTCCATGCTAGCTCTCCAGCCCCCCTCAGGTCTTTCTAAGTAAATTTCATTCAGTAGCAACTAATTTTTTTTTTTGGTTTTTGGTTTTTGGGTCACACCCAGCGATGCTCAGGGGTTACTCCTGGCTGTCTGCTCAGAAATAGCTTCTGGCAGGCATGGGGGATCATATGGGACACCGGGATTCGAACCAACAACCCTTTGGTCCTGAATTGGTTGCTTGCAAGGCAAACGCTATCTCTCCGGGCCCAGTAGCAACTATCTTGCTTCACTATTTTGTCTCTTTTTGAAATTCTTTTCTGTGAGGGAAGGTGAACCCAGAAAGCCTATGCCCAGATAAGATTGACTTTCCATTCCTGCAACTTTCGATGGAAATATACCAAAGTCCAAGTTAACACAGAAAGAAGTACATTCACTTACAGGAATTAGAAAGATAAAGCATCGTTTTTGTTTGTTTTTGTTTTTGGGTCACATCCGTCAGTGCTCAGGGGTTCCTCCTGGCTCTACGCTTAGAAATCGCTCCTGTCAGGCTCAGGAGATCATATGGGATGCTGGGATTTGAACCACCAAACTTCTGCATGCAAGGCAAATGCCTTACCTCCATGCTATCTCTCAGGCCCCAAGAAAAAGCATCTTAATTTATTTTGTTTTCTTTTTGAACACTCAGCAATGCTCAGCGATACTCTGGTGGGGGCTGGAGAGACAGTGTAAGGTGCTGGGGATGGAATTTGGGCCGGCTGGGTGCAAGGCAAGCACATTCCCTGCTCTACTATCCCTCTGGCCCCAAGTATCTTCATCGACTTCATATTTTCCATAGTTCAAACAGGCCAATGCAGGTGACAGTTTTTGTCTTGTTTTAACACACATGCCAGGAATGTGCTCTATCTACCATAGAGCTACAATCTGGGTCCGGTTACAACAACTGAAATAACCTCAAAGAACTCTGGAGATCCCTCATCTCATCCCCAACCCTGCCACCCCACTTGGTGGTCACGGGAGCTCTAAGATTTGAGGATGACGTCAATAGCGTATGACGTCAAGTTCACAAGCAGGTCAGCATCTGGGAGTGGGCTGAGCAGATGAGGCGAAGGAAAACAAAACAGCCTGTTCTAGTTTGGCAAAAGGACCTGAGCGACCTCCAGCTGGGCATGAAGTTGCTTAGACCCAAGGAACTCTGGAAGGGATAGTTAGAAAACTGAAGAACCGGGGCCCGGAGAGATAGCACACCGGTGTTTGCCTTGCAAGCAGCCGATCCAGGACCAAAGGTGGTTGGTTCGAATCCCGGTGTCCCATATGGTCCCCTGTGCCTGCCAGGAGCTATTTCTGAGCAGACAGCCAGGAGAAACCCCTGAGCAATGCCGGGTGTGGCCCAAAAACCAAAAAAAAAAGAAAAAAAAAAAAAAAAGAAAACTGAAGAACCCAACCCAACCCAACCTACAGCTACTCCACCACCTTCCTAACTAAGCATCCCTTAGCAGAGCGCCGGAGCCGGAAGGGGCCTTTGCCCGGTTTAAAGATGGCCGCGACGGCGACGCGTGCCCACATCCCGTAGCCAATGGCATAGCGCCATTCGATGACGCACGGGGGGAGCGACCAGGGCTGGGCGCTGTGATGATGCAACGCTCGAGTGGAGCGAGCAGACGGTGCGTGTTGGGGTGGTAGGCGGCGGCGTGTCGTAGGTGTCGTCCTTGGAAGTGACCAGGGCCACCGCAGGAATGGTGCTCGGTGAGTGGGGACCTGGCGCGGCTGTAACGCGGCTGTTGGTTGAGTGTGGGCGCTCCCCGAGAGGGACTTGGAGGGCCCGCACGCCGACCCCCACTTCCCTTGGGTTGCATCTTCCCGGTCTGGCCTTGGCTTCCTGGGTCCCACGTGCCCAGTTCTTGAATCCTGGGATTGTGTTGAGGCTCGGACCCTGCCAGGCACAGTCAGATCCCCCCCAAATCTGATCTGGGCCCTGCCATGCATAGTCAGATTCCCTCCCTCTCCCCTCTCCCCAAATCCGATCTGGGGTTCCCAGGTCTGAAACTTTGATCTGTATGTAAAATTCTCATTTTTGTCCCCACTTTTCCTCGTGCACTTCCAGATTTCTGGCCTGAGGCCTCCATGGGGCAGCTGGAAAAGGAAGAGCTGAAAGGTCGAGGAAGTCAAGTCACCGCCCAGGCTTGCTAGCTGGGCTAGAAGCAGCCTATTTTGCTGCCTCTTTAGCCCCCAGGGTTTCGATTTCTTTTAAAGACCAGAGGAGAACCTTGTGTATTGGACTTCTGCACCCTGGCACCTGTCTCTCGGATTAGCTAGCCATTGTCATACTGTTTCACTCTGGGCACAACCCTTCAAGATGGGAGGTGGTTTTTTTCCTTCCAAGAAAAGGAAGAAGTCGGTGCCCAAGCTCTATAGTTTTAGCCTTCAGGGTTAGCCCTCTGGGCCACCCCAGCCTTTTAGAAGAACTACATCTGGGGTTCCTCTCTGGCCTGGGCTACTTGCTTTATTTAATTGGGGGCGCAGGTAGATGAAAGTTAGATCACACATCAGAATGCTTAAAGTTCATTTTGAAAAGAGAAATTTGTCGTTAATATGTTTTCATGAGATAGGTGTCATCGCAGTGGAGGGGAAGAGCTGTGTCACTTCTTTTGGACTGGTTATTTGTTCTCATCTCGCCTGTTTCATTTGCAAAGAATGAATTAACTGGGTTCCCCAGTTCGTTTGGGGTGACTTACCCCAAAACATAACACATTCTCGTTGTGTGAATCGACAGAGCTCTACGTCTCGGACCGCGAGGGGAATGATGCTACCGGGGATGGAACCAAGGAGAAGCCATTTAAAACGGGCCTAAAGGTACTGTCTCCCAGGCAAAGTGACTTTGCATTGAGTAATGATTTGTGTCAGTTAGAGCGTGACCCGCCAAGAATTTTTACTTCAGATGCTATATTTTGAAGAGAATATTTAGGAGAAGTCAGGAATGTGGACAGGTAGGCAGCTTTTAAGATATATTAGATATTTGGACATTTAAAAAATGTATTTCTTCCTAACTGTACAACACCCTACCCTCAAGATTTTAACTTAGTTTGATGTCTGGTTCTTCCATTCTTGTTAAAGTAGTCAGCTGTCACAATGAGCGTATGAATAGATTTTTTTCCAGACTGATTCCTAAGAGGCCCTTTGCACAATCACCACAGTGTTGGCTAGTCTGAACCTCATGTTGGAAAAACCTGATTGATATCAGTAGCACCAGATACTTAGGAATCCAAGCCTCCGGGTTACTGGTGTGGATACCAGAGTATATCTATAATTGTGTGCTGTATTTCTCTGGACTCAGGGTGCTTGAATGAATGCAGCGTGTTTTAAGCAGACTTGAATGAAAGCCTGGTGCAGGCAGAAGGTACTAGGGTGCTGGGGTGCTGGGACTGAGCATGAATTGGGTGACTGTTTAGGTGGAGATGGGGGTCTATGTGCCTCCTTTAAAGCTGCCTCCTGGGGCTAGAACAGTAGCACAATAGGTAGGGCACTTGCCTTGCATGCAGCTGCTCCAAATTTCAATCCCTGGCACTCCATATCGTCCCCTGAGTACTACCATGAGTAAGACGTGGGCACCACTAGGTGTGGCCTCCCCTTCCACCCAGTTAAAAAACTGCCTCTTAGGACCAGAGCTATAATACACACACACACACACACACACACACACACACACACACACACACACACACACACACACACATACACACACACATATATACACATACATACATACACACACACACACACACAGCAGGAAGGGTACATGTTTTGCACACAGCTGATCCAAGATTGATTCCTGGCACCTCATATGGTCCCCTTCAGCACTACACCCTACCCTTACCTCCCCGGGTTGATTCTTGTGTTCAAAGTCCTGAATAAATCCTGAGCCAGAACATAGTTGGGTGTGGCTCCTGCCACAAAAGGTTAAAGACACACACAACTAATACACACACACACACACACACACACACACACACACACAAAACTATGTCCTTCTCCAAGCTGCAGCCAAGAATGAGAATGGCTACAGTGGCCATGGGAAGTTGGTGGGACACCCTCCTTGGCCATCAGAAGGAATTGCTTGGACCCACATCTGCCTTCCGGTGTTTGCTGCCTGATCAGCCCCCATTTATGTCAATTCTGTAGCTTTTGTGTAAGTCAGCATTGAGTCCTGACAGTAAATTCTCTCTTCTTATTCTGTCTACTGGGGTGCATTGACCATGAAGCTCACTTTTCAGCACTGCAGAGAAATCTTTTACTTCTGGCCTTTGCAGTCTACTCTTGTGGTTTTCCCACACGAATCGAATCGTCAGCTTTGGGTGATTGTTGGCAGAATGACTCCATACTAGGCTGTTCAGAATCATGGAATTATTGTTTGGGATTTTCTTTTCTTTTTTTTTTTTTTTTTTTTGGTTTTTGGGCCACACACGGTGATGCTCAGGGGTTAGTCCTGGCTATGCGCTCAGAAGTCCCTCCTGGCTTGGGGGACCATATGGGACACGGGGGGGATCAAACCACGGTCCGTCCAAGGCTAGCGCAGGCAAAGCAGGCACCTTACCTCTAGCGCCACTGCCCGGTCCCGGGATTTTCAGTTTCAGGAATCAAGAGGATCAGTACCAACTGTCAGGAAGTCTAATGCTTTTCAGATGTCCCTAGATCAAGCTTTAGAACTTACTAAGATGAACTTGGGGGGTGTTTTTAGATGATTCCAGTTTAGAATGCTGTAGAGAACCATGACTAAGGACTAATATTGAAAAAGGCATTTTTCAGGTCTGACACAGCCATTGAAAGTTGTAATTAGATTAATAAGTTTTTTTCTTGCCTTCTTTTTTTTGGGGGGGGCACACTCAATAGTGCTCAGGGATTATTCCTGACTATGGACTCAGGAATAATCACTCCTGGTGGGCTCAGGGGACCATATGATAGGGTGTCGGGCTCAAACTGAGGTTGACCGCACTCGAGGCAAGCACCTTACCCACTGGACTGTTGCTCTGGCCCCAATCAGTATCCTTTTATACATACTTCTAATGAAGAGAATAAAATCTTGGTCATAACTGACATGTCTTAGATAACTGACGTTGGCTAAAAAGAGAAGGGAGACAAGGAAAGATAAAGAGAACTAAAATTCTACATAGGGAAATAATTTTTTCAAGTTAAGTGAAACAGCCTCTTGTATATGTCACTGTTATTGCCATTTTGGTTTTTGGGTTTGTTTGTTTGTTTTCTGAGACAGAATTTTAGATATTTGGGTTTCTATGTTTACTTAAAACCTGTTGTTTTTGGCTAGAGTACTAGTACAGCAGGGAGGGTGCTTGGCTGCCATGTGGGCTGACCCAAGTTCAATCCCCAGCATCCCAGATGGTCTTCCAAGCCCACTCCTGATTCTGGAGCACAGAAACAGGAGTAAGCTCTGAGCACCACTGGGTGTGACCTAAAAATAAAACAAAGAAAACCCCCAAAACTTGTTGCTTGCTAGAAAATTGTACTGAGTCACCAGACATGCTTGAAAACTTTTGAAAAGGGCCTTCTACTTTCATCAAAATGTCCTTAGTATTTCAACCAGACTTTCTGCCAATATTGACTTTTGAGCATGGGGAAGGGCTATTGTGTGGGCATGGATTTGATCTACTCTGGTAGCTACCTTAATTTATTTTCTAAGTGGTTGAATTCCTCCTTGGGCATTGCCTGGATTTGAAATATTGCACAGTTCTAAAGAAACATCCCTCCCATCCCATTCCAGGCTCTGATGACAGTAGGAAAAGAACCGTTTCCCACCATTTATGTCGACTCACAGAAAGAAAACGAGGTAGGATGCACCACACACATCTCAGAATGTTTTATGACACATTTTCATTAGCATTAGTTTCCTGACGCAGCTGTCAGGAAAGGCTAAATGTCTTTGTCTCTCTCCAGCGGTGGGATGTCATCTCCAAATCCCAGATGAAGAACATTAAGAAAATGTGGCACCGGGAGCAAATGAAGAATGAATCACGGGAAAAGAAAGAGGTGGGCAGCGCTGTCTTTTTCCTTCCACCTTCTCCACATTCTTGGAGTTCAAAATACTAGGGCGGCCTGGGGAAGTAGTTTCGGGAATTGGAGCGCACACCTTTGCTGGTGAGGAGCCTGGGTTGAATCCTGAGCAGCACTGTATATTAGTCCCAGTGGCCTGAAGAGCATCACTTTGTTAGACCCATGTGCTAAAATCTTGGGCCTGCATGGCCAGGTCCTATGTAGCCCCTGGGCCCTGGAACACTTCTGGGGGACCCAAAAGACTGAGCAGTGTTGTGGTTTTGATAACCTCCATAATATGCACACCAGAAAATAACAGTACCACCATCCTGTCTTATCCTTCAAATCAGGCAGAAGACAATTTGCGAAGAGAGAAGAACCTGGAGGAAGCCAAGAAGATCACCATTAAAAATGACCCGAGCCTTCCAGAGCCCAAATGTGTATGTATGATGCCTGTGCAGACTGGGCTAAACCTTGGTGGGCTTGCCATGTGAGCGTATGAGACCCACTGGGGTTTCTTCTGTGGGGTGGAGTGGGGGGGTCAATTCTCTTGATTGACCCTTTATTTGCCTTTTTTTTTTTTTTTTTTTTTTGGTCTTTGGGCCACACCCGGTGATGCTCAGGGGTTACTCCTGGCTGTCTGCAGAAATAGCTCCTGGCAGGCACGGGGGACCATATGGGACACCGGGATTCGAACCAACCACCTTTGGTCCTGGATCGGCTGCTTGCAAGGCAAACGCCGCTGTGCTATCTCTCCGGGCCCTATTTGCTTGTTTTTATTTGGGGGGGGGCGGTCACACCAGTGCTGCTCAGGAGTTAATCCTGGCTCTGCACTCAGAAGTTGCTCCTGGCAGACTCGGGGGACCATATGGGATGCTGGGATTCGAACCGGGGTCTGTCCTGTGTTGGCCATGTGTAAGGCAAATAAATACCTTACTGCTGTGCTATCACTCTGGCCCTCATCGATTGGCCTTTTAGAAGAGATGATGGGGGCCTGGAGAGATAGCACAGCGGCGTTTGCCTTGCAAGCAGCCGATCCAGGACCAAAGGTGGTTGGTTCGAATCCCGGTGTCCCATATGGTCCCCCGTGCCTGCCAGGAGCTATTTCTGAGCAGACAGCCAAGAGTAACCCCTGAGCAATGCTGGGTGTGGCCCAAAAACCAAAAAAAAAAAAAAAAAAAAAAAATAGAAGAGATGATGGGCTGGGCTGTGCTTTCAAATTAGACTGATTCTTTCTAAGATTCTACTTTTGTTTTGGAGTCGCATACAGCTAGCTAAGGATCTGTTCTCAGGGATCACTCCTGGCCAGCTCAGGGGACCATAAGGGATGCCGGGGATGGAACCCAGTTTGGCCATATGTAAATGCCCTACCCACTGGATTATTGCTTTGTTCTTCCAAGGTTCCTTTTATCATAAAGTTTATAGTAGAACCCAGCAGAGGAGGTGCTTTTGATACCTTCAGAGTACCTGGGTCTCCGCCAGAGTAAGGAAGTCGGAGTTCAGGATGGTCATGACCCTTTTTTTTTTTTTTTTTTTTTTTGGTTTTTGGGGCCACACCCGTTTGATGCTCAGGGGTTACTCCTGGCTAAGCGCTCAGAAATTACCCCTGGCTTGGGGGGACCATATGGGATGCCGGGGGATCGAACCTCGGTCCTTCCTTGGCTAGCGCCTGCACCTTACCTCTAGCGCCACCTCACCGGCCCCTGTCATGACCCTTTCAGTAGATTAATTCTTGAGTCAGTGAAATGACCCATGAAAGATGCAGTTAGGGCTTGCCCCACCCTTCATTTGTGGGGCACAGGGTACTATGCCCTTTGTCCTGCTCTCCTGATGCCAAAGCCAAAGTAGGTCAGCTCCTCGTCCCCTTTCTGTATCTTCACCCTTGTCCTCTCATATGACCTGCCCTCCTGCTTGCCTTCCAGAATGTGGGAAGTAGCAGGGAGTGCAGGGAAAGGGTTCTGGGAGTTACTGCTATATGTAGCGCATACGTTGATTCACTGATTTTTGGAGATAGTATTTACCAATAGAGACATTGGGCATTGAGGGAAACCTCTCTAGTGTGGTGAGGGTTTTTGGTTCTGACCCACAGAAACATGGACAGTGGCATTTGTTTGCTACCTGTGAATCTTTTTTTTTTTTTTTGGTTTTTGGGTCACACCGGCAGCACTCAGGGGTCACTCCTGGCTCTATGCTCAGGAATCGACCCTGGCAGGCACGGGGGACCAGAATTCGAACCACTGCCTTTCTGCATGAAAGGCAAACGCCTTACCTCCATGCTATCTTTCTGGCCCTGCTACCTATGAATCTTGAGCCTATGAATTTGTTGCCACCCATCAGGAGGGTTGGTGCAAGATCTCTGACTCCTGCCATTCATTTCATTTACAGGTGAAGATCCACGCATTGGAAGCCTGTCGAGGCCAGAGGGTGAAGGTGTTTGGCTGGGTCCACAGACTGCGTCGCCAAGGCAAGTGGTGGCTCAGCTCGCCTCCCCCCCAGCCCTCATTTCCACCTCACTGTTGTTTTGGTGTCCTAGGTTGCCTCTACTTGGTGGGGATGTTCTGGGGAATCATCTGGGGATGATGCCCGAACTCACTCATTATAGATGTTACTGTGGTGCTGGGAAACCTAGGCAGGAGCACCTCGGGGCTGGACTTGGTCATGAGCAGGACCAGGGATCAAACTCAGGTCATCAGTGCTTTTGAGGCAGGTGCTTTTAGCCAAGGGCCAGTCCCCTTGGACTACCACTTCTCATCTTAATTTTAGGTATTTAATAATCATATATTTAACTAATTCTTGGTCTTAGATGGACGCCACAGAAACATATTTAGGGGTACTTTTTTTTTGGGGGGTGCTGGTTGTTTTTGTTTGTTTGGTGTTGGGGATGGAACCTGAGGCCTCTGAGGGACATTTGCAGCCAATCTTAGAGCAATAACCCCCAACTCTGATGCTTTGTTGTTTTTTTTTTAAACAGTGATTTATTTCCTAGATTTGTCTTACTTCATATTATTCTAAGTCTTTATTGGAAGTAATATTGGCACTGATAATTGGTATATTTGTGTTCAACTCCTTCCACAAACACAATGTTTTACTTTCTCCTTTCATTCTCTTGCATATGTTTTGTTATTAGAGACTATTAAATTCTTTATAAAATGAGATGGGGCCCTGATGTTAAGAGGGATTCTTTGTGGTAGCAATAGTGCCCCCTACTGACTGCAAAGTTCAGTGACCCTGCCACATCTGAAAGAAGAACATTCCTATTGGATATGATTTGGTAGCTTATTTGGGATTTAGGAACACATTCTCCTAAGTTTTCCATGGATATTAGCAGTAGTAGCACTCCCTGATGCAGAGAGGTCACAGTCCAGTGCTCATGCAGTGCTGGTCCTGCCTTGGGGATCCTGCACTCTGAAGATGGGCCCAGTTCTGGAGTTGCCTCCCCACAACCACTTTTATTTTATTTGTTTTTGGTGGTGTCAAGGATCAAGCCCCCATAAATTGTTCCAGACCACAATAATAAGCTGCCAGATCATAATAGAAAGGCTGGCTTTGGGGGCCGGAGCTGCTTTGTATGCGCTAGGACGGACCAGGGTTCTATCCCTGGCATTCCATATGGTCCACCAAGCCAGGAGTGATTTCTGAGCGCATAGTCAGGAGTAACTCCTGAGCATCACCGGGTGTGACCGAAAAGCCAAACCATATCAAACAAGAACAAAAACAACAAAAAAAGAAAGGCTGGCTTTGTTTTGGGGGCCACACCTAGCAATTCAGGATGAGCACCAGTGATGCCAGGGGACCATGTGGTGCTGGGAAGCGAACCCAGGTCTTTGCATGTAGAGCAAGTGCATACCAGCTCTATCTGCTAGAAGGTTCTACTGTGTGTGGAACAGACGGATGGACAGAAACACACACACACATGACCACAGAGGGTTTCCCGTTGCTGCTTTGCTTTCTCATGATGATGTGGATCCAGGTGATGGTTTAGATTTGAAACTTAAGCCAGGATTGTACACTGCCTTTGCAGGTTCTGAGCAGACATACTTCTGGTGGTTATTTCTAAGGGGGGCTGTGTGGGAAGAGGGAACTGTTACCATTTAACCCTGGAGTTTTCTTGATAGGAGAGTACATTAGGGAACTTTTCAGCTCTCTCATAACAGTCTGGACAAATTTTTCTCTTTTAGGAAAGAACCTGATGTTCCTGGTGTTGCGGGATGGCACAGGCTACCTCCAGTGTGTTTTGTCTGATGATCTGGTAATTTATTTATGATTGAACTTTTTAGAATTTTTTTCAGGTTTGTTTTTATTCTCTTTCTGGAAATTTTAAGACACATGCTTTATTTATATTTATTTTATTTTATTTTGATTTTTGGGTCACACTCAGTGGCTCTTGGGGAACCATATAGGATGCCAGGGATTGAACCCAGGTCCATCCCGGGTTAGCCGTGTCAAGCCCAGTGCTGTGCTATCGCTCTGGCCCCTAAACCGGTGATTTTTGATGTTATTTTTTACACTCTCAGACTATAAAGATAGAAATATTTTGCAGACTATATTAAGGCAAAAATAAAACATTACTTGTAATAGTGCTCACAAATAAGATACCTTATAAAGTATTTGATGCGTAGTTTTTTGTTTGTTTGTTTGTTTGTTTGATTTGGGGCCATAACAGTGCTGAGGGGTTACTCCTGACTCTACTCAGAAATCATTCTTGCAGGCTCAGGAGAACATATGGGATGCTGGGTTAGCTGCATGTAAGGCAAATGCCCTACTGCTGTGCTATTGCTCCGGCCTCTAATGGTATTTTTTAAATCTCTATTACAGAATACTTTTTTTTGTGTGTGTGGGGGGGGGGCACACCTAGCTAGTGTTCAGGACTTATTCTTGGCTCTTTGCTCAAGGATAGTAGTCGGATGGTAGTGCTGGGGGGACCCTATAGGCTGCTTGAGTTTAAACCTGATTGGGCTTTATTCCAGTTGTAAAAGGCAGGTTCCTCTACCCCTATACTAATAATGGATATTTATGTAGGGACACCATGTGTCACATGACTGTGACCTATTTGCTGACTGGTAGAAGTTTCTGAAGAACTGATTGAGCCTGGCTTGGCCCGCATGCAAGGACAACACCCTATGTGCTGTAATTTTTTTTTTGTTTTTGGTTTTTGGGCCACACTCGTTTGAAGCTCAGGAGTTACTCCTGGCTATGCACTCAGAAATCGCTCCTGGCTTGGGGAGACCATATGGGACGCCGGGTGATCGAACCTCGGTCCGTCCTATGCTGGCGTTTGCAAGGCAGACACCTTACCTCTCGTGTCACCTTTCCGGCCCCCTATGTGCTGTATTTTTACTCTGGCCCCTCAGATCATTTCTTTTTGTTTTTGTTGTTTTTGTTTTTGTTTTGGTTTTTTTTGGGCCACACCTGGCGGTGCTCAGGGGTTACTCCTGGCTGTCTGCTCAGAAATAGCTCCTGGCAGGCACGGGGGACCATATGGGACACTGGGATTCGAACCAACCACCTTTGGTCCTGGATCGGCTGCTTGCAAGGCAAACACCGCTGTGCTATCTCTCCGGGCCCCTCAGATCATTTCTTGAGGTAGATGACCATCACCGGGATAACTCTTTGAATCCAGAGCTCTGAGATTTCAACCGAAAGGTTCACCTTTTCCATACTCAAGAAACAGTGTAGCACTGGGGGCTGGGTCAAACCAGCACCTCCTAAATATACCAGCCTGTTGAAAACTCTTTCCCACCCTTTTGTGTGTTTGTGGTGCCAGAATCACTCTAGGGCTTCAGGTGTAAGAGGGATAAGGTGTGCCACTGAGCTGAGGTGATCTCAGGCCTTGGCTACATAGTGTTTGGTATGTTGTCTTAGTATTTATGTGTATGTTTTTTGAGAAAGTATGTATTTATATACTTGTGTATGTTACTACAGAGGTAAGTCTTCAGAAATATCTATTAATAATAAAAATGGATGGTTAGGTGCCTGGCAAAACTGCTCAGCAAATTGGTGTGTTTGCTGGTGACCTAACTCTCCCCGGTACCCAGAGTTCCTCGAGCACTACAGGAGTGAACCCCAAATATCTCTGGGAGGGACCCAAAAATAAACAGTCAAGATTGGTTCCTTTGAGGCCAAAGTGATAGCACAGTCTTGTTCACGGCCAATCCAGATTTATTCCTGGCATCTCATATGGTCCCCCAAGCCTGCCAGGGCTAATTTTCTGAGTGCAGAGCCAGGAGTAATACCTGAGTGCCATCAGATGTGGTCCTTAAACCAAAAATAAATTAAAAAGATGGACTCCAAAAATAAATTAAAAAGATGGATTCCTTACAACCTAGGTCTCTTGGACATGTTAGAACTGTTAGGACAACTTTGACTTATTTTTTTATTTACAGTGCCAGTGTTACAATGGGGTGCTCCTATCCACGGAGAGCAGTGTTGCGGTGTATGGGATGCTGAACCTTACCCCAAAGGGGAAACAGGTGAGTGGGTGGAATTCCTCATTTTTACTGAATTAAGGTACTGGCTTTTCTGCTTTTGATTTGGTACTTTTGGTACTTTGGTCTCTAAATATGTAAAGATACCAAACTTGCTAAATTTAGCAGACATGTTCTTTTTTCCAGTGGTGTATCCTTGTTATGTTACATAGATGTAATGATTTGGGGTTGCCAACTTTCTAGAATTCCCAAATAGTCATCCTAGACCATAACATAACCACTCGCTGTGGGGGTATGGCTGTTGGCTGAATAATTTGTTTTTTAATTTTCTAAGCCTACAGCACCCGGTATTCCCAGGCGGTCTCCCATCCAAGTACTAACCAGGCCCGACCCTGCTAGGCTTCCGAGATCAGATGAGATCAAGTGCGTTCAGGGTGGTATGGCTGTAGACAGCTGAATAATTTTTGAGCTAGTTGAATGTAAAAGCTACCTTCTTGTCAGAAAAAAAATTAGTTTCATAGATCTCATTGTTGCCTTTGACCAGGGAGGGACCCCCTCCAGCATTGCTGGCTGTGCCTTTCCCTCCAGATTATTTTTTTTTAGGCCAGAATAGTGATTTAGCTGAAATTTTCTGAATAGAATTGGAAACCGCTTTTTTTTCCCCAAATAGTTCCATGTCACTGATTTTCAGGGTTGTGTTCCTCCATTAGACACACTCTATATTGGCAGTTGTGGTTGTATTAAATGGGAAAGGAAATAAATAGGTGTGTATTGGGAGATGACTCACAGGGTGGGGACACACACTTTTCACCCAGAACATCTCCCAGGGAAATGGCCTCTTCCTCCTCCCCCTCCAAAAAACACACTCAAGTGTGATGTTTCAACCAGCAGGGGGAGCCCCGAGAGTTCTCTCAATAGACTTGACATACTGACAGGTCTCAGTTCATGTCAAATAACCTGTATTAAAACACTCGCTCAGGCCCAGAGAGATAGCATAGCGGCGTTTGCCTTGCAAGCAGCCAATCCAGGACCAAAAGTGGTTGGTTCGAATCCCGGTGTCCCATATGGTCCCCCGTGCCTGCCAGGAGCTATTTCTGAGCAGACAGCCAGGAGTAACCCCTGAGCACCTCCGGGTGTGGCCCCCCTCCCCCCCCCAAAAAAAAAACAACACAAAAAAACACTTGCTCAAGTCAGGCTCACTTCAGTTTTCCCTGCAAGTAGTGGGATTGCATTGCAGTTTATTGGTTCTGAAGTGAACTTGCTGGTCCTAATGCTGTACTGACTTGCACCAGGGTAAATGAATATGCTCTGGGTGTGGCATCTGACGTGAATTGCTTTTAAAGGTCTTGCTGGGAAGCATGTTAAGTTTTACTATCAATAATGTCCCAAAGAGAAACAACTTTCAGCTAAACCTTGTGGTTATTAAGAGATATTTGATTTGGTTTGGGGACTCACTCGGCGATGCTCAGGGTTTGCTTCTGGCTCTGTGCTTCTGTACTCAGGGATCACTCCTGATGGTGTTTGAGGGACCATATGCCACCCTGGAGAACGAACCTGGGACCATGCAAGGCGAGCACCTTACATACAGTCCTAGCTCTCCAGTTCTATGGTTTGGTTTTGTTTTGTTTTGACTTATTGGAGAAAGACTAGGTATACCATATGGTTAACAGTTGTTAGTAGCTATGAGATACTTACAAATTGTAGGGTTCTTGTTTATTTTCTAGTTTGTGCTTTTATGATTTTTTTTTTTTAGTGTGACGGATGGGTTTGGGGACAGACTCTGTCCTCAAAGTTAACTCTTTGCCTGCTCAGGGTTAGGGTTGCTCCTCGCAGTGATCTGGGCAATCACTATCAATGTTGGGATCAGACCAAGATCTCCTGTGTTCAGCTCATTGAGCTTCTGCTTTACTAGTTTTCAAAAAAGGTGTTTGTGGGGCCAGAGAAATAATTATGTACAGCAGGTGGGTTCAGTCCCCAGTACCAGCATCACCAAGTATGGCTAAAAAAAAAAAAAAAGGTATTTCAGAGCCAGAGTGATGGCATAGTAAGTAGGGCATTTATCTTGCACATGGTGGACCTGGATTCAATCCATAGCATCCCATATGGTCCTCTGAGCCTTCCAGGAGTAATATCTGAGAGCAGAGCCAGGAGTGCTACTAGGAATAGACCAAAAGTCCCATTGTTTCCTCCTCCTCCCACCCCCGCAAAAGGAGGGTATTTGCATCTATTCTGGGGAAAAAATTTATGTTTAGAATTTGAATTAGGAGTCTTTGTTTTAAAAAGTGTAATAAGGGCAAGGTTCCTAGAAATCTCAGTTTCCTTCAAACCTTGGGCTAAATGAAAGTCTTCAGTAACATTGATTTGACTAGAGGGAGAGTGCAGGATTTAAGGCACCTGCCTTGTGCACAGCCAACCTCAGTTTGATCCCTAGCACTGTGTTGGGTTCCCTGAGCATGGAGCCTAGAGCAAGCTCTGAGCATAAGGAGGCAGCCCTGAGCACTTGGGGTGTGGCCCCCAAGCCCAGACGAGACAGTAATGAGGGTTTGTTTCCTGATCTCTCTTCTCTCTCTCCCTTCCCTCTCTCCACCTCCACTAACCCAGGCCCCGGGGGGCCACGAGCTGATCTGTGACTTCTGGGAGCTGCTGGGCTTGGCTCCTGCTGGAGGAGCCGACAACTTGATCAACGAGGAGTCCGACGTCGATGTGCAGCTCAACAACAGGCACATGATGATCCGGGGCGAGAACATGTCCAAGATCCTGCGGGCACGCTCCGTGATCACACGGTGCTTCCGTGATCACTTCTTCGAGAGGGGATACTGTGAGGTGTGTGGCTGGGCCTCCAGTGGCCTCCAGTCCAGTCCCTTTTTCTTTGGTATCCTCCCTGGACTTTTGGGGCCACCAGCTGTGCTGCTTGGGTGCTACTCCAGAACACAGTGCACGGATGGGGTTGGGGAGGGCTTGTCCCTGCAGCTTTTGGGCAACCATAAGTTGCTGGCTGGCGCCCAAACCTCAGTTCCTGCCTGCGTGCTGTGTCCCAATCCTCGCACCAACCTCTGTTCGTCCAGGCCCTTGCATGTGGCCTTTTTATTTTTCAGATGTAACTTGTGCCATGTCCCCCTTGCTCCCAATAGGTCACTCCGCCCACGCTGGTGCAGACGCAAGTGGAAGGCGGTGCTACGCTCTTCAAACTGGACTACTTTGGGGAGGAGGCATTTCTGACTCAGTCCTCGCAGCTCTACCTGGAAACCTGCCTCCCAGCTCTGGGGGATGTGTTCTGCATTGCCCAGTCCTACCGGGCCGAGCAATCCCGCACACGGAGACACCTGGCTGAGTATGGACCTCTCCTCTCCCTTTTCTGGCGCCTGAAGGGGTTTTGCCTGGGGAAGGCCTGCAGAAGTTGAGCTTATCCAGAGGATCCTTGTTGTTGGTCCCTGCAAAGGCTAGAGGCAGAGATGCAGGGATGTGTGGCCTCTTGGGGTTTAGCCAAGGGGTGGGAGGGCCTGTGCTTTCTCATTGCCAGGACATTTCTTTGTCTGTGCAGAAACAGATCCATTAGCGAGGGTGCACCCCAGGTGACAGCATTGTGGGGACTGGCTGGCAGGGCTGGCCTGGAACCTGTCCCAAGGGTGGCGGGTTGTAGGTGGTGGCAAAGCACTGGGGCACTGAGCATGGCTGTTGGTTCAGGTACTCGCACGTAGAGGCTGAGTGCCCCTTCATCACCTTTGAGGACCTGCTGAACCGGCTGGAGGACCTGGTGTGTGACGTGGTGGACCGAGTGTTGAAGTCACCCGCTGCCAGCATCGTGTACGATCTCAACCCGGTAGGTGCAGATCTTGGGGGTGCTGCTCCCCATGATTCAGAGTGGCATCACTCTGTGTTTGCACGTTTGAACCTTCCTTCCTTTTTTTTTTTTTTTTTTTTGGTTTTTGGTTTTTGGGTCACACCTGGCAGCACTCAGGGGTTACTCCTGGCTC
The DNA here is from genome assembly GCF_024139225.1 of Suncus etruscus. Taxonomy (NCBI): domain Eukaryota; kingdom Metazoa; phylum Chordata; class Mammalia; order Eulipotyphla; family Soricidae; genus Suncus; species Suncus etruscus. Next base: position 72,152,697 of record NC_064857.1, read on the forward strand.
TACGGTCAGAAATCGCTCCTGGCAGGCTCGGGAGACCATATGGGATGCCGGGATTCGAACCACCGTCCTTCATGCAAGGCAAAATGCCTTAACTCCATGCTATCTCTCTGGCCCCTGAACCTTCCTTTTGTAGCTCTGTAAATCCTGTGACTTGTGTCACAAGAACCGGAATTGGATCTCAGCCATTGATGTTCATTTTGAAGTGGTTTGGTTTTGGTTTTGGTTTTGGTGACCATACCTGGCAATGTGCAAGGGTTATTGCCAGCTCTGTGCTTGGACTTCCCTGGCAGAGTTCATGGGCCCCTTGGTGCTGGGATCAGGTCTTGCCAGCCTCAGATTTTATAGTATTTTTAACTTACATGGAAGAAGGTTCGTATGTTTTCCTATTTATTTGTTTGTTTGTTTGTTTGTTTATTTTAGCAATGAGTAGAAAATTGTTTCCTGGTCCCAAACTGGAAAAGTTTTGAGTTGTTCTGAAAATGATGTCTTTCTTTAAGTGGCAATTAAAATAGGTAGTATTTATTGGTCAATGGTATATATACCCTATGTAATTGGTTTGTTTTGTTTTGTTTTGTTTTTGTTTTTGGGTCACACCCGGCGGTGCTCAGGGGTTACTCCTGGCTGTCTGCTCAGAAATAGCTCCTGGCAGGCACAGGGGACCATATGGGACACCAGGACTCGAACCAACCACCTTTGGTCCTGGATCGGCTACTTGCAAGGCAAACGCCACTGTGCTATCTCTCCGGGCCCAATTGGTTAATGGTACTATTTATACAGTTTTCTTTCCTTTCTACTGTAGAACTTCAAGCCCCCCAAACGGCCTTTCAGACGGATGAACTATTCAGAGGCTATTGAGTGGCTGAAAGAGCATGACATTAAGAAAGATGATGGAACTTTCTACGAGTTTGGAGAGGTAGGATTTCCTGTCTGGCCTTTGTGCGTGACAGTTTAGCTCTTGGCGATTTGCTGGAACTCAGAGCTTTCTTCTTCTTGGGGAGGGCTTTGGAACTTATCACAGAACCTTGGATGCTCCCAATGTTTGTCCCAGTGGCGCTCAGAGATTACGCCTGGCTCTTCACTCAGAACTGGCTCTTTGCTCAAAACTCGTTCCTCTCGGGCTCAGGGGACTATATGGGATGTCAGGAATCAAACCTGGGTCAATCGTGTGTACGGAAAATGCCCTACCACTGTGCTATTGCTCCAGCTCCTCCTGATGTTTATCTTTCCTGCCTGATGTGAGGGAGCAGATCATAACACTTCCAGGTCCTCCCCACTGTGATTTCTGCTTTCCCATACATAACATTTGCCAATCTAAACATTGGTGAAATGGAAGTGACTGTTGCTGGTTGCTGAGTTTTGGCATTTTAGGGGCATGTTTGTTTAGCTTGTATTTTTGAGACACTCTCTGCAGTGCTCGTGCCTACTTCTGGCTTCCTGCCAGGGGAACCATGTAGTCTAACCCTTTGAGCCAGCTCTCCAGATCCACTTGAGAGTGGACAAATCAACACAGGGCCTGTGTGAGTGACTTTGTTGGCTTCTCTACGTGGAGTGGCACTAGGCGGTAGTAGCTGGATCCAGCACTGTTGCTCGATGAGGCTTTTGGGCAAGACCATAAGCTCAAAGTCCAAAGATCCCCAAATGGCCCAGCTTCTGCCTCTGTTCTTACTGGAGGTCTAAGACCCCTTTCTGGCTCCTGGTCTCTGCCTTAGGTACCAGCTACCATGTAGGGTGATGAGGGGGGCCCCACAAGGTCCTGGCATATCTGCCTGAGCAGGTCAGTGTCTTCCCTGCATTGCACCCTATAATTGGAGTTCCAGGTCGTGGACTGCATGAAACTTTGTGCCATAGTAAAGCTGAGGAAAGGAGAGAGATTGGGCCCCATCCCTGGCCGTGCCTCCTTTCCCCTCTCCTGAACAAGATTTTACCTGCTGCTCCACAGGACTCTGGGCTGGGTCTGGGTCACACTTGATGGCTGAGTTTCATCTGGGGAGCAGATCAGCAGTTCTTGTCCAGTTCTTTGGATCTGTCCAAAGAATAAGAGTTTCCTGACTTTGCCTAGATTTCTGTGTGGTTTACCACACTTCGTTCAGGGAAATAGATGAACTTGATTCCTTGCATCATTTAACATTTCTCAGCACAACGACTGATTCTAAGTGGGTAAGGGTTTGGCGAGCAGAAGAAGGTGAAGATTTGTGCTCCTAGTAACATATCATGTGGGCAGATCAGTGTTCTTTGGGAACATTCGCTGATTATCTGTGCCTGACCGGGTGTGTGTATGTGTTGTGTTGTGTGTGTGTGTCACACGGACCAAGTCTCACTGGCCCTCTTCAAGAGCACTGTCTTGTCACTGTCTTGATCATGACTGGGTTTTGTTGTGCTTTGTTTTCCATTTTGATTCTGTTTTTCATTCCTCAAGAAGAGTACACTTAAGGTGCCCTGTGGAAGGAGGCAGAACTTTGCAGAGAGACCAATAGTTGGTGTCATAAGTGCACATGTTTGGAAATGATAGCTTTTTTATTTTTATTTATTTTATTTATTTTTTTTTTTTTTGGTTTTTGGGTCACACCCGGCGGTGCTCAGGGGTCACTCCTGGTTATCTGCTCAGAAATAGCTCCTGGCAGGCACGGGGGACCATGTGGGACACCAGGATTCGAACCAATCACCTTTGGTCCTGGATCGGCTGCTTGCAAGGCAAACGCCGCTGTGCTATCTCTCCGGGCCCTGTTTTTTTATTTTTTATTTATTTATTTATTTATTTTTTTTTTTTGTGGTTTTTGGGTCACACCCGGCAGTGCTCAGGGGTTACTCCTGGCTCCATGCTCAGAAATTGCTCCTGGCAGGCACAGGGGACCATATGGGACGCTGGGATTCGAACCGATGACCTCTTGCATGAAAGGCAAACGCTTTACCTCCATGCTATCTCTCCAGCCCCTGTTTTTTTATTTTTAAACTTTATTTTTGTTTGTTTGTTTTTGGTTTTTGGTTTATACCTGGCGGCGCTCAGGGGTCACTCCTGGCCCCTGCACTCAGAAGTCACTCCTGGCAGGCTTGGGGGATCTTATGGATGCCAGGATTCGAACCACCATTTGTCCTGTGTTGGCTGCGTGCAAGGCAAACACCTTACTGCTGTGCTATCGCTCCAGCGATAAACTTTATTTTTATTGATTAATTGATTGATTGGTTTCTGGGCCACACCCAGCGGAGCTCAGGACTCCTGGCTTTGCACTCAGAAATTGCCCCTAGCAGGCTGGGGACTATATGGGATGCTGGAAATCGAACCAGGGTCCATCCTGTATTGACTGCATGCCAGGCAAACGCCTGGCTGCTGTGCTATTGCTCCGGCCCCAAATGATTCATTTTGAAAGTGTGTGTGTCTGTCTATCTGTCTGTCTGTCTTTTTGTCTGTCTTCTACCCTGTGGCAGTACTAAGGTGAAGGGCTGCTGCCTCTGTAAATAAAGTCTTCTGTAACCCTAGGATATCCCAGAAGCCCCTGAGCGACTGATGACAGACACCATTAATGAGCCCATCTTGCTTTGTCGGTTCCCTGTGGAGATCAAATCCTTCTACATGCAGCGATGTCCCGAGGATGCCCGCCTCACTGAATCTGTAAGTGTGGGGCTCTGTTAATAGTTTTTTTTTTTTGGGGGGGGGGGGTGTTTCACATTCCACTGTGCTCCAGGGCACATGCAATGCCAGGGGTGGACCCTGGGGCTCCCATATATAATTTATGCATGTGATGCAGCCCTTTGAGCTTTTGAAGGGGATGGGGACTGTCGCTGGAATGAAATCATAGCCCTTGGCGGGTGTTTCCTGGTCCATATGGAATGGCTGCTTTAAAGTAACAGGCACGTTCTTCCCTCCTGGGCTTTGGCCTAAACTGTTGGATGAGAGCCAGGACCCCAAGTGCCCATGTTCATAGTGGCAGGCGCATGATCTGGGCTTTTGCTGAAGCTCTGATTTAGTCTGGAACTGACTGTGAGTCTCTCTTGCCTCCAAAGGTCGATGTGTTGATGCCCAATGTCGGCGAGATTGTGGGGGGCTCCATGCGTATCTGGGATAGTGATGAGATCTTGGCAGGCTACAAAAGGGAAGGAATCGACCCCACTCCGTATTACTGGTATACAGATCAGGTAAAACCAGACTTGAAAGAACAGAACCCATCATGCCTGTCACACTCCTGTTTTCCTGTGTACACACAGTGCTCACACATCTCTGTTTCTTTGCTCAACTGGTTCTACTCTCCAGAAGGCTGGATTCCCTTCCCAGCATTTGCATCTTTCTCTCTCCTCGCATTGCATCAGTCTAAATAGGTTTCCATAAAAGCTATCTTGTTGCTTCACCAAAAAAATCCAAAAAACCCTTTCATTTTTGTAATTTGATTAAGTTGAAATCTTGATTGTTTGGGGAGGAGGGTCTAGTGCCTATAGTGCTGGGGTGGGAGTAGCTGGGGAGTGAATCCAGGATGTATTTAAGGCATTCAGTCTACCCATTTGATCCATATCCAGCTTTTGGGGACCATATTCAGCACTGACTTGGTGCTCATACTATGTGTTATACCGCTGGGGATTGGACCCTGGGTTTCCACCTGTGAAGCATCTGCTCTGTCCTCTGAGCCATCTCCCTAGCCCTGTTACTACTTTTGTGTGAAGCAGGGGGAACTGGAGGTAAATAGACCATACCCAGCGGTGCTTAGGGCTTATTCTGCTCCTAACTCTGCTCAGGGATCACTTCTGGTGATTCTCAGAGAACCGTATGTGGTGCCAGATGTCAAACCAGTGTTGGTTACATGCAAGACAAGCATTTTGACCTCTGTACTCTCTTCTGTGGCACATTACTGTCTTCTTAAAAAATCAGGCAGTAGATCATATTCTAATAGATCCTACTAGATCTTTCTAGTGCCTTTTCATTTTTCTCATATCATATCATGTCATGTCATGAAATAGACATTTCATTTAGACATTTGAAATTTCTCCTTCCTAGAGCAGCTCTGAACCCCTGGCTAGCTTTATACCCTCAGTTATTTCATGCTTGATCCCTGTAGGCATGACAGTAAGGAAACTCACTTCAGAGGAGAATGTCTCGACTATTGTAGAAGCATTTCTAAATCTGTGTGTTTATTCCTCTCCTTCTGTCTTAACAGAGAAAATATGGCACATGTCCCCATGGTGGATATGGATTGGGCTTAGAGCGATTCCTGACCTGGATTCTGAACCGGTATCACATCCGTGATGTGTGCTTATACCCTCGATTTGTCCAGCGCTGCAAGCCCTGACCGCCCCCTTGCCCTACTCTGACATGTCCAGAAACCAGGCACCAGGAGGGAGCAGCCTGCGCCCATAACACAAACCAGAACCTGGGGTTTGCACCCCGCTGGGGTGTGTCTGTCTCCATCTGCTATTTATGCTCCATAGAGTCATCCTGATCCCCTTACTGACCGGTGACATTGATATGTTCTGTCTGCGAGAAAAAAAGAAAAATATTCATCACAAAATTTTGGGGGACACAGTTCTGAAGACATTTAAGCATCTTATCCAATTATAGGTTACCTGCTTTGTGTCCTAACCATATTTGATTAAACCATTTCCAGTTCCAATAAGGCATTCTAGTAATGTCATCTGTCCTTTCATGTGCCACTGGAATTCCTGCTGTATAGATGAGTTAGCATATTGATGAGTTAGACATCCTAGGGGAAAATTGGTATGAAATTGGCATTAAAATCTGCTAGTATTCCAACAGATTATAATCAATAGTGGATATCGGGACAAGTGAGTAGTCCTGTGCATTACTCATCTTTTTAAAGACTATAGCCGCATCCAGATTGGCCTGGAAGGATATGTCTAAATGGAATTGCCTTATTTGAAGTAAGAGCAGTTTCATTTTGAGCAGGGATCGGTGGGGGTCCTTTTATCAGCATCTTATTTCCTAGCATTAGTTCAACCAAAGAGGCACACTGATCTTTTTTCCTGCTCGCTCCTAAGTTAAGTAATTAAAAATAAATAAGTTCCAAAGAAGGAATCATGATTGCTGTGACATTTGAGTCATCCCTGCCCCTTCCTCAGACTTCCCTGATTAACCCTCAGCAGGCTCACCAAATGTCTTCATTTTAGATTTGGTTACTTTCTCCCTCAAATGCATGTCATGTGTTCTCAATTGACTGTATTCTTCACAAATCAATAAATGCAGACATCAAATGCCTTGCTGCTATTTTTTTTTAAAGCTTAACATCTCTGTCTCTAATACCCTTAATTTTTTTGTGTTTTTTTTTTTGGGGGGGGGCCACACCCTGTGACGCTCAGGGGTTACGCCTGGCTATGCGCTCAGAAGTTGCTCCTGGCTTCTTGGGGGACCATGTGGGACGCCGGGGGATCGAACCGCGGTCCGTCCTAGGCTAGCGCAGGCAAGGCAGGCACCTTACCTCCAGCGCCACCGCCCGGCCCCTTTTGTTTTGTTTTGTATTGTGTTTTGGAGGAAACCCCAGCAGCACTCAGGGGTTACTCCTGGCTGCACTCTCAGAAATTGCTTCTGGCAGGCTCGAGTGACCATATGGGATGCTGGGATCAAACCCAGGTCGGTCCCAGGTCAGCCACGTGCAAGGCAAATGCTCTTTTGCTGTGCTGTCACTGGCCCCCCACGTTGTACATTTAAAAAAAAAAAAATCTCGGGCCCGGAGAGATAGCACAGTGGCGTTTGCCTTGCAAGCAGCTGATCCAGGACCAAAGGGGGTTGGTTCGAATCCCGGTGTCCCATATGGTCCCCCGTGCCTGCCAGAAGCTATTTCTGAGCAGACAGCCAGGCGTAACCCCTGAGCAATGCCAGGTGTGGCCCAAAAACCAAAAAAAAAAATCTCAGTTTCCATGATCTGTTGAAGTTACAACTTTAGTAGATGTGATGTTAAGTAGTAATGGAAAGGAGTGATAGTGAGAGAAATGTGTTGGAGCCTTCTGGAAAGGGACTATCTGAGTAGTTTCCTGCCTTTTGTCTGGCCTCCAGCATCCCTTCCTCACTGCCAGAGATACCTGGTACTGATCCTGCTATGTAAATCTGGATGGTTCTAAGGATGGCCAGATGGAGGGGGGTTCTCACAGCCAGCAGTACTCAGGGAAGGGAACCAACCATGCTTTGCACTAGCTGGATCCCAGGCCTCCAAGCAAGCAGAGCACATCCCCAGCCTTTGGATCTCTCTCGAGCCCTTTATTTTAAATGTCAAATTCCCCTTTCCAGGGCTGGCGAGATAGCATGGAGGTAAGGCATTTGCCTTCCAAGCAGAAGGACGGTGGTTCGAATCCCGGCATCCCATATGGTCCCCTGTGCCTGCCAGGGGCGATTTCTGAGCGTAGAGCCAGGAGTAACCCCTGAGCATTGCCGGGTGTGACTCGAAAACAAAACAAAACAAAAAAAAACCCTTTCCTTCCCACAAATCCTGCCTTACATCTCAGCTCAGTAGTGGCCGTGCAGGGCTGTCACTACTGGGCTGAGGTGAAGGCCGGATTTGGTAGCCCGAGTGTGACCTCTGCTGTTCAGAAAATGTGTGGACAGGGCTAGAGTGATAGCACATCAGTAGGGTGTTTGCCTTGCATGCAGCAGACCCCGGACCAATCCAGGTTCGATCTCTGGCATCTCATATGGTCCCTGGAGCCAGGAGTAATTCCTGAGTGCCACCAGGTGTGGCCCAAACCAACCTCCTTTCCACCCCACAAAAAATACTGTGTGAACAATCAGATTTCTCAGCATTCATTCCAGCATCCATCTGTCCATTCGCCTCATGCAGCCACAGTTCCTGTAGCACTGGCTGTGCCTTCACTTGCCCTGTTGTTTTTCTGCTGAAGGAGACAGAATAACCGAAAATTAATTCATGAAGCTCAGAGGTGCCAATCATGGCAAATAATGAATTAGGGAATCTGCCGCTTCTCCAAAGCACTGAGCTGAAACCAACAAATTCATTTTTTTAGGGCTAGGACCACAGACAGACTGGACTTGGTTTCTGCACTGACGAAGCCACCAGGCTCGGCAGCCACTCCTGCCATGAGAACCCACTTAGCTGAGCTGCCCGCCTCTGGCCTTCTGTTGGCTAAGGGAATTGGTCTATAATTCTGTCAACAATACAAATACATCGGCCAGTTAAGAGATGCATTTATCTCTGTACATAGGTGCACATCCATATCTAAGGATATGTGGACACTCTCCTAATTCACACATTTTTTCAGCCTTTCAGGAACTTCTCTGGTTTCTTGATAAATCTATATTTAGAGGTCACAGATTCTGGGTTGAAGATTTTTCTATCAGTCTGGCAAAGGACCCATCGAAAGCACATTTGATCTGCGTCCACTTCATAAACACATCAAAATTAGCTTGTCAGAAAGCTTTCATACTAGCTGCCTTCACAAAATTAGCCATAGATTAGAAATAATAAGCCTCACTGTTCTCTCAGTGGAGAGGGAGGAATGTAGTTTCCCTTTCACTTACATACTATTAATCTTCATGGGTGCATTAGTGTCATCTAGCTCGAATCCTGTTTACACCCAACAGACTTGGGGGCTGGAGTCTGAAGTTAAGTGGATCATTGTTTCTCTCCAGCCATGGCCCTCTTCCAACCAGGTTTCCTTCCTGTGTTCTCTCATGCTATGCACTCTCCCACACTATGCAACTTCCACCTGTGGCTCCTTTGTAATATCTTGGGGACCCAGATGGGGCCATATGACCTGACTGAGAAATGTTGATAAAGAGCCAGAGATAGTGCAGAGAGCAAGGTGTTTGCTGCATGCACGCTGACCCAGGTTCAGTCCAGCACCAGCGATGGTCCCCAAGCAATGCCAGGAGTGATCCCTGAGCACACCCTGGGTGTGGCCCCCCAAAACTGATGTAGATGCAGATGGGAGGGGCTGCACCTTGAAGCTTTTTTTTTTTTTTTTTTTGGTGGGATTCCAAGTGAATTCACTAGTGACTCTAGACCACAGGTCTCAAACTCGTGGCCCGCGGCCATTTGCGGCCCTCCGTACAACATTTTGTGGCCCGCAGCCAGCCTTCAAATATCGCAGTATTTGCGATTATTCACAATAAAAATCGCATTAGTAAGGAAAAAATCGCATTAAACATTCGCATACCCTGAGCAGTTTCGTTCGGGGTATGCAAATGTTTAATGCGATTTTTTGTGATTTTGTTTGTTTGTTTGCTTTTGGGCCCGTGATTTTTTTTCTTACTAATGTGATTTTTTATTCCGAATATTCAGTAAGCGAATAATCGTGAATACTTTGCGCTTAGCACAGACGTCATTTCTGCTGCTCTTGCCCGCTGTCCCTTGCATTTTTGGAGGCCTAAGGGAGAAAAGGGAGAGAAGTTTATTACAGAATTAGATTTTGTCATACCTTCATCATGACTTCATCAAAGCCTGCAGTGAAGAGAAAGATTGATGATCAGCACAGACAATTTCAGGAAAAGTGGGAGACGCAGTATTTCTTTGCTGAGCACAGGGGCATCCCCACATGTTTTATTTGCTCAGAGAAAGTTGCAATGCACAAGGAATACAACTTGAAATGCCATCATTCAACTAAACATGCTGAGGAATGTGCAAAAATCAAGGAAATGAGAGAGCCAAATGGGTTGCCAGTCTTAAAGCATGTCTAATGAGGCAATAAGATTTCTTCAAGAAAGCAACCAAAGAGAATGTTGCATCAGTCGAAGCTAGTTACATGGTTAGTGAGATGATTGCTAAGGCAGGGAAACCATTCACAGAAGGAGAGTTTGTAAAAAGAAATGCATGTTACAGGCTGCAAGTATTATCTGTCCGGAAAAGAAAGGTCAGTTTAGCAAAATCAGCCTTTCTGCCAGCACTGTGGCACAGCGCATTTCTGACATGTCAACTGATATTTAACAACTGTGTGAGAAAGCCAAATGTTTTGATGCATACTCAGTTGCTCTTGACGAGGGCATAGATATAACAGGCACTGCTCAGTTCACAATTTTTTTTTTTTTTTGTGGTTTTTGGGTCACACCCGGCAGTGCTCAGGGGTTACTCCTGGCTCCATGCTCAGAAATTGCTCCTGGCAGGCAAAGGGGACCATATGGGATGCTGGGATTCGAACTGATGACCTCTTGCATGAAAGGCAAACGCTTTACCTCCATGCTATCTCTCCAGCCCCCCTCAGTTCACAATTTATGTCTGTGGTATTGATTGCAATTTTGAATTGACAGAGGAACTGCTCACAATAATTCCAATGCATGGCCAGACCACCATTAAGGAGATATTTTGGCATCTGTGATGCCATTGAGAATGCAGATTTGCCATGAAAGAGATTTGTTGGAATCATAACCTATGGAGCGCCATCGATGACGGGGAGGAAAAATGGACTGGTGGCACTTGTTCATAAAAAACTTGAAGAGGAGGGTATAGAGAAGGCCATTGCTCTTCACTGCATTATCCATCAGCAGGCCCTTTGTAGTAAATGCCTGCTGTGTGACAATGTGATGTCTGTTGTGAAATGCATCAACCAAATCAGATCCAGGGGCTTAAAGCACATGAGGTTCCGTGTTTTTTTTTTTTAGAGGAAATGGAGTCAGAATAAGGAGATGTGCTCTATTTCACAGAGGTACATTGGCTCAGCAGGGGAAATGTCCTGAAAAGATTTTTTGAGTTGAGAGAAGAAGTGAAAGCCTTCATGGAGAAGGATGGGAATGTTGTTTCTGGCTCATGGACTTAGCTTTTTTTGTTGACTTCACACATAAGCTGAATGTACTAAACAAGATGTTACAAGGCCCTGGGCAGCTTATCAGTGCTGCCTATGACAACGTGAGAGCGTTCTCCACAAAACTTGTGTTATGGAAATCTCAGCTCTCTCAGACAAACCTTTGCCATTTCCCAGCATGCAAAGAACTTGTGGATGTAGGCATACCATCCAGTGGTGAGAAATATGTTGATGCTATTTTTAAGCTAGAGAAGGAATTTGATCACAGATTTGCAAACTCCAAAAAGCACAGAGACACTTTGCAAATTTTTGTGGACCCCATTTCCTTTGATGTGTAAGATGCCCCTCCTGTGCTTCAAATGGAGCTGATTGACCTGCAATGCAACTCTGATCTCAAAGCCAAGTTCAGGGAGATTAGTGGAAAAGCAGACATGCATGGGCAATTTTTTAGAGAATTGCCCCCCAGCTTCCCTGAGCTTTCCCAAATGTTCAAGCGCACCATGTGCCTTTTTGGGAGCACATATTTGTGTGCAAAGTTATTCTCCACATTGAACTTCAATAAGTCAAAGTACAGGTCTAGACTTAATGATGATCATCTTCAAGCCATACTGAGGGTCTCAACTGCTTCCTCTCTAAAGCCAAATGTGGTTCAGATTTGTGAGAAGAAGCGCTGTCAAGTCTCTGGCAGCAAGGAATAGGCAAAAGATGCCATGTTCAGAAGAACTGTTCGTGATCTTCACTCAATGTTCTATTCATGTTCAGAAGAAATCATTAAAACTGTTAATAATGACGTTTGAGGACTTTTTTTGTGTGTGAAATCCCTTATGCGGCCCTGTGTCACCCCGACTTTGCCTCCTGCGGCCCCCAGGTAAATTGAGTTTGAGACCCCTGCTCTAGACTAACCAGGTCAGTTAGTCAACCTGGGTGGACCACAAAGCCATACTACCCCCACAAAACTTTTATTCTAGCTAAAAGGAAATCAGAAAAGCAAGAGGACAGAAAAGCAAGAGGAGGTGCAGTCAGTGCTAGCAAGACCATGGCTGCAGAAGGCCAATGGACGGGGATGCTGGATGTGGTCCCCCAAGCATCGTTGAAGCCTCAGCAAGTAAACTTGGAGGCACACATTGATGTCTTTTTTAAAATTTTTTGGTTTTGGAATCACATCCAGTGGTTTTTAAATTATTTTTATATGGGGCCGGAGAGATAGCACAGCGGTGTTTGCCTTGCAAGCAGCCGATTCAGGACCTAAGGTGGTTGGTTCAAATCCCGGCGTCCCATATGGTCCCCCGTGCCTGCCAGGAGCTATTTCTGAGCAGATAGCCAGGAGTAACCCCTGAGCACTGCTGGGTGTGGCCCAAAAACAAAAAATATTTTATTATTATTATTATTATATTGTATTAATACCTAGAGACAATAGAAATGAGGGCTAAAAGGACTGGCCCAGTATATGAAGCTCACCACAAAGAATAGTGAATGCAGTTAGAGAAATAACTATACTAACAACTAGCATGACAATGGTAATGAGTGAGAGAAATAGAATGCCTGTCTCAAAGACAGGAAGGGGGTGGGGGACGAGGAAAATGGGGGGCACTGGTAGTGGGAAGGTTGCACTGGTGGTGAAAGTAGATGTTCATTTTTTTTTTTTTTGGTTTTTGGGTCACACCCGGCAGTGCTCAGGGGTTATTCCTGGCTCCAGGCTCAGAAACTGCCCCTGGCAGGCACAGGGGACCATATGGGATGCCGGGATTCAAACCGATGACCTCCTGCATGAAAGGCAAACGCCTTACCTCCATGCTATCTCTCCGGCCCCGTAGATGTTCATTTTTTATGACTGAAACCCAACTACAAACATGTTCGTAATCATGGTACTTAAATAAACATCATTTTTAAAAAATTCAGTGTTTTTTTTTTTTTTTTTTTTTTTTTTGGTTTTTGGGCCACACCCAGTGATGCTCATGGGTTACTCCTGGCTATGCGCTCAGAAGTCGCTCCTGGCTTGGGGGACCATATGGGACACCGGGGGATCGAACCGCGGTCCGTCCTAGGCTAGCGCTGGCAAGGCAGACACCTTACCTCTAGCGCCACCGCCCGGCCCATCAGTGTTTTTTTTTTGACTGACTCCTATCTCTGTGCTTAGGGATCACTCCTGGCTGTTCTCAGGGGTACTGTGGATAGCAGCAAGACTTCAACTCTGTCAGCCATATGTAAGGCAAGCACTACCTACAAAGGCAAGAATATAAATCATCTTGACCCGGGCATTTCATTCTTTTGCAAGTAAGGAAATTAAGGCTACAATTATGGAAGGAGGTTGATGAGTGTAAGCAAATAAGTTCTACTAAAAGGTTTTTATCAAATCAGGTGTCGGGGAGATGGGTTACATAATAGTATACATGAACATTTTTGAAAAAATTCTAAAAAGGGGCACCAGTATGCTAGCTTTAAGCACAGCTGGCACTGCCAGGAGTGATCCCTGAGCACAGGCAGGTGTAAGCGCTGAGCAGAGTCAGGAGTAACTCCTGAGCACAGCTATCTTCTCCTCCCCTCCCCTCGAAATCTGAAAAATGAATAAGTAGATAAAATGGAAATAAATTGAAATAAATAAAGTATCAATTCTTTTTTCTTGGTTTTGAGGTCACTCTTGGCAGTGCTCAGGGCTTACTCCTGGCTCTGTGCTCAGAGATCACTCTTGGCAAGGTTTGGGGTCGTATCCCATATGGTGGGGACCAGACCCAGGTCAGCTATATGCACAAGGCAGTGCCCTGCCCGTTGTACTATTTCTCAGGATCCCCGTCTTTGTCATTGTGCTAATGTATTAAAAGAAGCATGCTTTGCTTGCTCCTTTCTCACTCCTGGTTAGGTACAAAGTGAAGCTACCCAAAGGTGGAGGATGCAAGATGAGGATCCTTAATGCCTCGTCACTAATCACCAGTGGTTCCCTGGGAGGGGCTGGACACCACTGTTATCTCTACTTAGCAGGAGAGACAGAGGGCATGGGGTGGACTTTAGCCAGGGCTCCAGGAGGAACTGAACATCCACAACATAGTGCCTGTCACTAAGGATGACACTGAGGATATACTGGTGTATATATCTTTGGTGATACTATTTTCACTCAGTGAGCTTGGCGATCTTATATGTAGATCCCCATTGGTTTTCTAGTGTTCCTGCTGTGCTGGGGTGACTCTTTGTCATTAGACCCCCTGAAAGATGCAGAGTGATTAAACTAGAGGTTGTTTTCTATCTTCTTTGCCTGTCTGCACAGAATGACAGGAAGAATAGCCCTGAGCATGTAACTTGCTGAGTAGATTTGACACGTGGGTACTTAATTGGCTGCATGCTTCAGGAGTTCTGGCGTGGGCTTTAGTATGGCACAGGTCAGGTGTGGAGGTTATTGGGACCCACCACATAGAGAGAGGATCTCCCTGCCAATCCAGAATAGCCCAGTGAGCAGCCCAGTCAGAGGCCAACCTCACCTGGGATGGTACAGCAGTAAGCAAGTCTCTTATCTATGTTCTTCCCTATTCCACAGATGTGTAGCTTTTTATGTAGTTATTGAAAAGTAATGGATTTAGACTTTAGGAGATAGGTAAATTTTATATAAAGACAACTTCTTTAAGTGGCAACCGAAAACTAACATAATTTTTGTTATGAGAGTAGTGCTGAAAATTTTACTCTCCATGTCTTGGGAATATCTACTTAGATGCAGAGATCGCATAAGGAATAGGAAAAGCAATTCATTAAATCTGATTTTTTTTTTTTTGCCACACCTGGCCTCACTCAGGAATTTCCCCTGGCAGGCTCAGGGAATCATATGGGATGCCAGGAATTGAACCCAGGTTGGCTACATGCAAGGCAAATACTCTACTGCTGTGCTATCGCTCTGGCCCCGGAAACTGACATTTTAAAATTGGGCTTATGAGAGGACTAAGTTAAATTAAAAAAAAAATCAGGCACTCAGAGAGGTAAGTGTAAGGTAAGCACTTGCCTTGCATGACTCTGGTTGGAAACACTAGAATATGTGGTTTCTATAGTGCCATTGGGAGAGAACCTCAACACAAGCCTGGAGTAGTTCCAAGTAGGCCCAAACTCACTCTAGACTTTTCTTTCCACAGGGCTTGTCTTCTTTCACTTTCTATGTGTCTGGGAGATACAAATTGCAATAGCATCTCCATCTCTCTAAACTATTGGTGTATCTGAGCCCAGGGTATAAACCAGGGCCTATGATCTCTACTACTTGAATCACATCTCTGGTCTATTCCTTTTCATTTAGTGCCCTGGAAGAAACCCAGAGCCTCAAAAAGCACATGGTCTAAAGCTAAAACCCTGGTCTCACTCCATGCTTCTAATACTCATCAGCATCCCAAACACTACATGTTGCAATTGTTTGCTCTCCCTCCTAACACTACATGTCTATGTTCTTACCTGCCTGTTACAGTTTTCCCTCAGCGCACAGCAGGCTCAATATTTGATGAACTCTTTTTTTGGTTTTTGGGCCACACCCAGCGGTGCTCAGGGGTTACTCCTGGCTGTCTGCTCAGAAATAGCTCCTGGCAGGCACGGGGTACCATATGGGACACCGGAATTCGAACCAACCACCTTTGGTCCTGGATCGGCTGCTTGCAAGGCAAACGCCGCTGTGCTATCTCTCCGGGCCCCAATATTTGATGAACTCTTGATGCCTGAGAGGGCTCTGCCTCAAGGCTTGGCCTCCTGCTCAGGATGCACCAATCAAGCTTGAAGGAGACGCTCCTGTGGAAAAGGCTACAAAAAGAGGCTCCTTCACTTTTGCTTTTCCTAATACGCTCACCTGAGCTCTGTCTAGCCAGCATTTGGATCCTTTCTAATCATTCCTTTCTGAAAATAGGTAGGGAGCAGCCATGCTCTAAGTTAGGCAAGCATAGGAGAGAGACGGAAAAGTAGCTTTCCTTTCCTTCCAAGACATAAATAAAAGAAGGGAATGCCTAGAAAGTTCCATCCCAAAGTGTGGCAGCGATTCTTGCCTTGGTTGGACTGACAGCTGTAAGCAGGGAGTTTGACAAGGAGTTCTGTTTTCTTGTTTTTGTTTTTGGGTCACACCCAGCAGCACTCAGGGGTTCCTCCTGGATCTAAGCTCAGAAATCGCTCCTGGCAGGCTCAGGGGACCATATGGGATGCCGGGATTCGAACCACCGTCCTTCTGCATTGCATGCAAGGCCAACACCCTACCTCTATTCTACCTCTCCAGCAGCAGAAAAACCGGTTTAACACACTATCTTGGCCATGCCCTGCAGTCCTCTTTCTGGGGGGCGTGTCTTATTCGGAACGGCCACGCCCCCTCTCCGGTCTCCAGCGAATGAGCTGGCGCGCCGCGAGGGTGCGTGCCACCAAGGGGCGTGTCTTTTTCTGTCAGGCCACACCCCTCAAGGCCTCCAGCGAATGAACGGGCACGCCTCGGGGGAAAAGGGAGGTGGCTTCCAGGGGTGTGGCTCTTTCCCCGCTAAGGCGAAGAGAGACCGCCTCCTAGGTGGGTGTGTCTTTTGCAGGCAGGACCCGCCCCCTACTTGGTCTCCAGCGAATGAGCGGGCGCTCCGAGAGGAAAGTCCACTTCCGGGAGGTGTGTCTTCCTCAGACAGAATCCGCCCTTTCCGGGACTTCCAGCGAATGAGAGGGCGCACCGTGAGGGTGTGGGCGGTGCCACCGACGCGGTGCTTCTGGGAGGGGTCCGGGAAGGAAGGAAGGAAGGGTCGCAGTCTGCGCGCTGCCCCAACCGGGAGGAACCCAGTTGCACGGTCCGCGCTGCCCGGGGAAATGCTTTCCGTAGGCACAAACATGGCCGCGCCCTTTCGCGCTGCAGGTATCCTCCTCCGCGATCGGCGTAAGTAGAAGTGGTGGCGGTGAAGAGGAACCCGTGGGAGGGCCGAAACTTGGGTCAGCTGCGCGCCCCGGGGTGCATGGGGTGGGGTGGGGGAAGTGGGGATAACGGTGCACAGAGGCGTGAGGTTGTCGGTAGGGACACCGGGTAGAAGGTTTGGCTCTGCAAAGGTCTTCACCCGACTCTGGAATCTTGGCATCTGCCCTGGGACACACTTACCCCGAAGGTGTGGCCGCCCTGATGCCCCATGATCTGGCACCCGGGCTTCTAGAGGTGTTTGTTTGGGTAAGGCGCTTGCCCTGCACCAGGCTGACTCCGGTTCCATCCCTTGCGTCTTTTGTGGTCCCCCTGATCATGCCAGGTGTGATCCCTGAACACTGACTGCCCAGTGGGGCTCCAACCCACCCCCCATAAAATAGGGGAAATTGCTACACATGAATTTTGTGAACAAAGTCACGGAAAAGCAAAGTTTGCACCGCTCCCTTCTTAATCTAAGGCCCATTTCTGGGTGTTGGTGAGATGGAATTTGGGGGATATTTCCTCCTGCCCCCATATTCTTCCCCTCTTGCCATCGGCATGTATGTAGTATGTCTGCACTATTTGGGCGGTTGGTCTCTGATATTTTACCACCACCACCTCCCCATCTCATCCCTTATCTTGACAGTAACCCAGCCAGGCTGGGTCTTATCTCGGTCTCACAGCTGAGAAAGCGAGAAAGATCAGTGTGTTGTCCAAACAAGCCCTGCTTAGCTCAGTGGTTTTATCTGGAATCTTCACTCAGATCTCTGTCTTCAGAAAACAGACATGTCTATTTTAGTGGTTTCCTATGTCAATTATTACCACTAACCTCTTGCTACACCTTCAGCTATGCTGTTGGAATTATTGCTCTCTATCCTATTTTAGTGTGTTTCCTTTTTGCCACACCTGGCCTTGCTCTGTACTCCAGGCTTAACCCTGGCTTTGTGCTCATCTCTCCTATGGCCTTGGGGTGCTGGAAATTAAATCCACACCGCTGTGTGCAAGACTAGCACCTTACCTGATGTACTATCTCTCCAGCCCTTATCTTAAGTATTCTTTTTTTTTTTTTTTTGGTTTTTTGGGCCACACCCGGCGGTGCTCAGGGGTTACTCCTGGCTGTCTGCTCAGAAATAGCTCCTGGCAGGCACGGGGGACCATATGGGACACCGGGATTCGAACCAACCACCTTTGGTCCTGGATCGGCTGCTTGCAAGGCAAACGCCGCTGTGCTATCTCTCCGGGCCCTTAAGTATTCTTGATAGATGTCCTGTTCTAAGTTTTAGCCCTATGCAGTTTGTGAAATATATTCCTACTATAAAGTAAAATTTTCTCCTGATTTCACTTTTCTGCAGGAGGTAGAAAGGTTGAAAATCACTGGTCTTTCTTTGGATACTAGATCAGAGGGTCCCCAAACAAATTTATTTTTATTTTTTGTTTGCTGGCTCTGTGTCCAGAAATTACTCCTGGCAGGCTCAGTGGACCACATGGAACGCCAGGGATCAAATCGGGTCGACCGAATGCAAGGCAAATGCCCTACTCACTGTTATTGCTCTGGCCACCCAAAAAACTTGGATTTGGCCTTTTCAGAGAGAAAAAAATCATTCAAGTGTCCCCTTACCCTAACCTTCCTTCCTGTAAATCTATCTTCTCTTTGTTTTATTTTGTTTGGGGGCCACCCCTTGTGATGCTTAGGACTTAATTTCTGGCTCTGCACTCAGAAATCACTCCTGGTATTGCTCAGGGAACCATATGGGAGGTTGGGGATTGAACTTGGGGGAGCTGCAAGGCATGTATCGTCCCAGTTGTACCTGTCCCCTCCAGTCTATGGAAAACTGCTTTTGTTAATCAAACAATCTGGAAGCGGGAAGCACCCCCTAACTGTACTTGAGCCTTCTGCACCCTGCCACCTTCCCCCCGACCCCCCACCCCACTCCCGGTTCTTCCAGTACATCACTTACTTGGGCAGACCCTGAACTAGGTGAACTTGAACTTGATGCTTGAGTTAGGGACACTCTTATTGTCTCTAGCATCTTTTCTGTTAGGGAAAGGAGAGCCAGAGAAGTCCTGAGGGGTGTGTGTGTGCACCCTGGTTCTATTGACAGCATCGTGCTCTGAGGATGTGGCATAGAGGGCATGGCAGTAGCTGGTGGCAGCCAACCCTCCAGACTGCTGCTGCCCTAAGACATGGTCATGTACTCCTTTGGGACACTGGCTGTGAGTTTTTCCCTTTTTCCCCTCAGTCCCCTCTTTTGAAGGTTCTTTAGAGAAAATCTGTCTTTAGGAACCACACTCTGGTCACAGAGGGCCAAGTACTCTTTCAGACCATGTGGAATCTGATAGAATCTCCCCTGGTGGTAGACCTGGTCACTCTGGCCATGCATAGGTCTCGAAGTGAGCTTATTTGTAGTGCAAGCTGGTCTGAGACTTCATTTGAGCAGCAGTGTCTCTATATGTCAGTCTCTATGCTCTACTTGAAGGATTGTCCAGTGCAGGCTCATATAGCTAGCTTGGTTGGAGAGTTGGGAAACAAATGGAGCACAGGGTAGTGCTTTGCACTGTGCTGGGTGACTAAGAACAGAAGAACCAGCATTTGTAGCTCTGATCACTCAGGCATAATTGAGCCTAATGCCAGCACATGTGTTCTTGAGCATACTCTGCTCACCAGGACTTCGATGGTGGGGGAAGTGGGGTGTCTTCTTCCCCAGGAAATGGCAGTTAGAGTTGGATTACCAGGGACTTGGGAGGAAGGGTGGGGGGAGAGTGTGGGCGCGGTAGAGCCAGCTGGTTGGAGGGTGGTGAGCAGAGTATTCCCACATTGTGGCCTCTGGGCCTATTTCACTGGATGTACTGCCCTCAGTAACCTTGGGTTCTCCAGACCTTCTAACCTTTGTTCCTGGTTCTCTGGCACATTGGCCAGCAGGGTGACCAGGGGATCTGGGGGGCAGCCTCCAGTCTCAGGCTTCCCTGATTCTCCCAACAGTCACACACAGCTCATGTACACACATCCTGTGGCCCATGCACAAACATAGCTCATGTATGCATACATACATGCCATGAACATACAGTCCATGTATACAATGTACCCTCATAACCTGTGTCCCACATGTATACAGGAATAACCATATACACAGCTGCACATATAGACAACATACACTTACAACCTTTGTGACAGGTGGGTGCATAGGGACCCATGTACATGTGCAATACAGCCTGTGTGTGCATGGCCCCTGTACACACAATGCATGTATACCAACCTACCAACCATGCACACAAGTCCATGTGTACATGTACATAGGCCCATGTATACTCAGCTTATGGACACACCATCTATGTACACACAGCTTGTGTACATTCAACACTTGCGCACTTGGCCCATGTACACTCCAACCACCTGTATACATGTCTACACCCATCCAAAGACATAGCCCATGTATGCCACATGTACATACAGCCCTTATACTTATCCACATTCAGTTCTTGTACATACATGTCCGCACAGCTTTTGTCACCATTTGCACACATACACCCAACCCATGTTTATGGCTAGTCTGCAGACCCCACCCTCTGCCTTACCCTCTGTGGTGACTTACTGACCCAGGCTACCCAGGTGCCTGGAGGGTGGATCTAAGCAAGAGCCATGCAGAGGATGTGGGTATGGGGCTGGGGGGGGGAATTCTGGGGTCCTGGGTGACCAGAGAGTCTGGTGGAATGGGGTCATGAACTTGGGGGTCTGGGAACTGTTCACTGTGCCCCTGGGGGAGGGGACAAGGAGGCGCCTCTTGCAGGGCCCACCTTGTTGGGGTCCATCAGGTGGAGGAGATCATGTGAGTGGCTGAGAACCGCCCAGTTCCGAGGGGGCAGAGCTCGACCCTGCCTGCCACAGGGTGAGGGGGTGGTGGCTGCACTCACTGCTCACCTCTTACCCCTCAGGCTGATGAATTGTCTGAGAGAGAAAGACCTGCACAAGCTTCCTAGCCCCCAGAGATGTACCTTCCAGCTGGTTTTCATGCCCCTACTTCCTTTCTGTTCCAGTGGTGCAGGGCAGCTCGAGGGCCCAGCAGCTGCAGAGATGCCAGTCAGGTGCAGCGTCAGCCGCCGCAGCTGCCAAAGCAAACCCATGTGCCCGAGATCCCCAACCTCAAGCTCAGCCAGGGAAGAGGTAAGGTCTGTGCCGGTGCCGATAGCCATTTCTTGGCTCCCCAGAGAAGATTTTGGGGAATCCTAGGAGGAGGAGAGGCTCAAAATCCTGCTGTGCTCAGGAGTCTATGCTTTGAGGTACGGGGCAGTGGACCTGGAGGCCTGTGCATGCTGGCACACGTTCCAGCTTTTTGCCCCCCAGAGCTGTAAAATGACAGGTTTTGCTCATACACATGTATATAGACAGTCTCACACAAACACATCTACAGATGACTTTAGCTTCATTTAGGTTTTTTATTTTATTCATTCATCTATTTATTTATTTTGGTTTTTGGACCACACCCAGTTATGTTCAGGGGTTACTCTTGGCTATGCGCTCAGATTTTGCTCCTGGCCTGGGGGACCAGTGGGACGCAGGGGATTGAACCCAGGTCCGTCCTGGGTCAGTGCGTGCAAGGCAAACACCCTACCACTGCGCTATCGCTCTGGCCCCTTTTACTTGAATTTTCATAGATTTTATTATCTCCCTAGTTGGAATTGTTTTTGTTTGTTTTGGGACCATACCCAGTGGCACTCAGGGGTTACTACTGGCTTTGAGCTCAGAACTCGCACCTGTCAGTCTAGATGGACCATATTGGATGCTGGAGAGGGAACCTGGTTTAGCCCAGATTGGTTGCGTGCAAGGCTAATGTCTTACCCTCTTTGCTATTTCTCTGGCCCTAGTTGCGATTGTTTTATCTCCAGCTTATTTATTTGGTTTCTGGGCCACACCTGACAGTGCTTTGGGGTGCACTTGGCTTGGTTACTCCCCAGGGTGTTCAGGGGATCATGTGGTGCTGAAGTTCAAAACTGGACATCATACAGGCAGAAATGGTACCTCAGCCTTTTGAGCCATCTCAAAAGGTCAAGATTGACCTAAATTCTACAGGGCTTTTTTCCAGGTCACAGAGTTGAGCCCAGTCCACAAATCACGTAGGAATTCAGTTCTGGAAGATGTCAAATACCAATCATCTGTGCGCTGCAAATGTACTTACAGACCTAACACAATTAGGGCTATGAATGGTATGTCCTGGACAAGATAAAGGGTAACTAATGGACCGAGGGTTTCTGCAGTAAACCAATCATTGTTTTTTGTCTGTTAACAGTGAGCGTAATTCTGAAGGACATAATATGGCTCCTAATTCATTAGGGAGATAAAGTGCCTGCTCTGTGCCACCGCCCTGTATGTGGGAGGATGGGGACAGGCATGGCACCACACTGACCTTTTTACAAGCAGAAGCCACGACTGCCCTCAGCCTTCCAGGCTCCTACGTGATACTTAGCTGTGTTTTGTTTTTGGGTCACACCCAGCTGTGTTCAGGACTTACTCCTGATTCTGCACTGAGGAATTATTCCCGGTTTCCTCAGGGGATTAAACTCTGGTGATCTGTGGGCAAGCGAAGGGCCTTTCCCATTGCCACTATTGCTCTGGCCCAGCATCTAGGTTTTTTTTTTTTTCTGGCAGTATTCAGGGTTTACTCTTTTTTTTTTTTTTTTTTTTTGGTTTTTGGGCCATACCCGGTGGTGCTCAGGGGTTACTCCTGGCTGTCTGCTCAGAAATAGCTCCTGGCAGGCACGGGGGACCATATGGGACACCGGAATTCGAACCAACCACCTTTGGTCCTGATTCAGCTGCTTGCAAGGCAAACACCGCTGGGCTATCTCTCCGGGCCCCTGGGTTTACTCTTGGCTCTATGCTCAAAAATCGCTCCTGGCAGGCTCAGGGGACCATATGGGATGCTGGGATTAGAACCACTGGGCTTCTGCATGCAAGGCAAATGCCCTACCTCCATGCTATCTCTCCCACATCTAGATTTCTTTTTTTTTTTTGGTTTTTTGGGCCACACCCGGCAATGCTCAGGGGTTACTCCTGACTGTCTGCTCAGAAATGGCTCCTGGCAGGCACGGGGGACCATATGGGACACCGGGATTCGAACCAACCACCTTTGGTCCTGGATCGGCTGCTTGCAAGGCAAACACCGCTGTGCTATCTCTCCGGGCCCACATCTAGATTTTTTTTTTTTTTTTTTTTTGGTTTTTGGGCCACACCCGTTCGATGCTCAGGGGTTACTCCTGGCTATGTGCTCAGAAATCGCCCCTGGCTTGGGGGGACCATATGGGACGCCGGGGGATTGAACCGCGGTCCTTCCTTGGCTAGCGCTTGCAAGGCAGACACCTTACCTCCAGCGCCACCTACCCGGCCCCACATCTAGATTTCTTAAAGGCACCTTTAGTCTGGAGTTCATGAAAAGCAATTCTTTTCTTGTCATTTTTGATCTGTGTATGTCCCCCCCCCCCCCCTTTTATTTTTGAGGATGAAGGGCAGGGATTGGGCCACACTTAGTTATAGTCAGGGATACTCAAGATTGACCCCCTTTTGATGTCAGGAAACCCCATGAATTGCCAGAGGATAGAAATCGTCCAAGATCAGCCGAATCCAAGGCCCATGTGCTATCTTTCCAGCCCTCTGTCGTAGTTTATTATGACGTTTATACCATGTTATACCATGTGTTTTGTAATGAAAAGCTACGATTTTTTTTTTTATCTTGATCCTGGCAATATAGACCAGCATGGAATGACTGCAGTTAACAGGATAAAGGACAATCTAATGTGTGGGTCCCTTGTCCCTGGTTCATTGTCAAGTTCCTTTGGGCCCAAAGGTCTCAGTGTGTTTTTGTCCACTATACCTTTTGCCCACACAGAGGGAAGCAAGGAAGCTGACCGACAGGATTTGTGGTCCCAGATACATGGTCTGGTGGGTAGTGGGTGTGGGGCAGGGCAGGAACCCACCACAGAAACCCACCCCTCATGTCTGCCTGGAGAGTGTCTGGCAGGGCCCCTAATGCCCCTCTCTTCATGCACAGCACAGTCGTGGTCGGGTGCATACACTTGAGGACCTCTCAGAGCGTCTCTCTCTTTGATCTGCAAGGTCGTTGGAGCTCTCAGAGCCCTGTAAGGGTCTGTGGGCCGCTCACCTCCATTTCAATCTGCTCTTGTCCTGAGCTCAGGTGTCAGAGATGAAAAGCAGGACTAATCCTGTTAACACCCACCGCCCTCGCTGGTGTCCACTCCGGGGTTCTGGGTGCCTTCGGATTTCCTACCCAGTAATCTGTTCCCTGGCAGTCGTCCACGGCACAATGCTCTTAATTTATTTTAAGTCACAGAGTTGGAGGGTGAAGAGAGGGATCCCAGGAGAGCCCTGCCCAGCTTCGGAGACCACATGGAAGGGCTGAAAGTAGGGCTGGATTGGGATCAAGTGTGTGCGGGCCACAGAAATAGGAGACAAAGCTCCGCTTATGAAACTTTCGATGGTGGGCAGGTGGAGTGGGTGATAAGGATATCTCCATGACCACTTGAGGAATGTGGAAGGAGATGAGGCCTCTTCCTTCTGATCTGTGATTCTCAGCAGGAGGCGGGGGAAAATTTTGCCCCCAGAACATCCTTGTCCATGTCTGGAGACCATTTTACTTTGAGTCATATCCCCTGGTGCTGGGTTTGGGGTTGACACCGGATGAGGTACTGGAGGACCATGTCATAGCCAGAGGTGTTTGGGTCACCAAGCGGTGCCAGGGATTGAACCGGGGCTTCTGCATGCGAGCCTTGTGCTCCAGCCTGCTGAGCTGTGTCACCTGAGCTGGAGTTCCTTAGTGGAGGCTGCAGACCTTTCTGCAATGCTCAGCTGGCCCGAGTCAGCTGTAAGCAGGGAGAGACATGCTGGGAGATGGGGCAGGGAAGGGGACCAGGCTACGGGGGACACTATGGCTCCCTGGGGTGTAATACACTCTCCACAGGCTTTGTTTTTTTTTTTGTTTTTTTTTTTTTGGGGGGGTCACAACTGGCAGTGCTCAGGGGTTCCTCCTGGCAGGCTCGGAGGACCATATGGGATGCCAGGATTCGCACTACTATTTTTCTGCATACAAGGCAAATGTCCTACCTCCATGCTATCTCTCCGGCCCCAGGCTTTGGTTCTTGTTTAAAGGTTTGGATTTGAGAATCCAACTTTGGAGTTAGGGAAATGGCTCGAAGGGCTGGGCTTTGATTGTGGGAGCCTTGGGTTTGAACCCTGGCACTACCTGCAGATACCATCCTCATCCTCAGTCACATCCAGAACCACCAGATATGAGAAAGGATAGAACTCGGTATTTATGTGTGATCATTTACCTTTTAGTATTTCATTTGCTGACTAGATTTTCCTGCAGTATTTTATTCACCAGCGATATTTACCTGTAGTACTTCATTTCCCATGGTATTTACAGTACTTAAGTCACCTCTGTCCAAGACAATGAATGGTCTCAGCCTGCAGAGAGCAGACATAAGGTGCCTGGCTATGTTACCAAAAGCTGCCTGGGAGTAATTCACTCTCCAGCATCAGCTTTCAGGCACCTGGAGAATGGTCCAGAAATCCGTGGGCTTGCCCAGATGCTCACAGAAGCTTTAGAAAGTGGATACTGGTGGTAGCACAGGTGGTGTGAGGTACCCTGGCTGGCTGTCTCTCTCCTGCTGCTTGCTTAGAACCAAGTAGATGTTGTGTTCACAGGCCAGAGTCCCAGTTCCACCCTGCAGCGAGAGGGTAGGGTGTGAGCCATTGGTCACTGCCCTTTTTTTTTTTTTTGGTGGGGGGAGCACATCAGACAGTGCTCAGAGGTTACTCCTGACTCTGCACTCTGAAATCACTCCTGGCAGGCTTGGGGGACCATATGGGATGCCAGGGATTTAGCCCAGGTCAGCCACATACAAGGTAAATGCCCTATCTACTGTGTTATTGATCCAGCTCTTGGTCACTGCTTTTTCTTGCCCATAGGAAGCCCAAAACTGGAATATTGATGCTGAACATGGGAGGACCGGAAACCCTTGCAGATGTGCACGACTTCCTGCTCAGGCTCTTCTTGGACCGAGACCTCATGACACTTCCTTTCCAGAAGTATGATCCATTATAGGGCTCAGCCCAGGCTGGGGTCCTGGTTTTATGTGGGGGTGGGGGCGGTCAGTAATGGGGTTACTCTTGGCTCTGCACTCAGAAATAGCTCCTGGCAGGCTCCGGGACCATATGGGATGCCGGGGATTGAACCCGGGTCTGCCATGTGCAAGGGAAATGCCCTCCCCACTGTGCTATTGTTCTGGTCTTCGGCTCCATTTTGTTGGTTCAAATTTATTTTCTTGGAGGCCTATGATGGGCGCTTGGGGACTACTGCAGGCTGTATTTGGGGGGTTGGGTGTATGGCCGACCATGTATGGGTCGACCACCAGCACGGCAGTTGCTGACCCCCTGTGTCTCTTAGGTTACGCAGTAGAATAAAACCCACTCTCCCTCCCTGCCAACTAATCTAGTAAACTGGCCCCATTCATCGCCAAACGCCGGACCCCCAAAATCCAAGAGCAGTACAGCAAGATCGGAGGCGGCTCTCCCATCAAGCGGTGGACGTCCACACAGGGGGCGGGCATGGTGGAGCTGCTAGACCAGCTGTCCCCTGCCACAGGTGGGTGCTACCATCAACACGTTCCAGGGCGCCAAGTGCAGCTTCCTGTATAGTGGTGCTTCCATGGCTCGTGTAGGCTCTGTGGGCCATGCTTAGGTCTTAGATTGCCATGGGGAGTTTGGTGCTTTCTGTCCTGGAAGGGCATGGAACCATCTCTAGACCCCCTGAGGAAGGTGTGGGGATCCTCTCCGGGGGTCCCAGGAAGGAGGGCAGTACACCAAACACCAGGGTTCTCCTTGCTGGCTGACCCCACTTTCCAGCTGGGCCCAAAGGGAGGGAGGGAGTGAGGGAGAGAGAGAGACAGACAGAGAGACAGAGAGAGACAGAGAGATTGAGCACACAAAGGATGTAAGGCACACAGCCAGCTGTGCTCACAACCTGGGTACATGTGTTGGTCACCTGAGCATAGTCAGAGGTCACTTCAAAGCACCTTACAGGAATGGCCCCTGAGTACTGCTAGGTGTGACCCACCTCACACCTTCTAGTCAGAGTCATCTTTAGACAGAAGTGATGACTAACTGATAAAATGTCCCATGCAGGCTAGGATCGTGGCTCAGGGTATAGCACTTGCCACGTGTGTAGTCCTGGGTTTGATCCCTGCTACCCTGCCATCCCTAAAACTCTTTTTTGTTTTATTTTGTTTCGGGCCACACCTGGTGGTGCTTAGGAGTTATTCCTGGCTCAGTGCTCAGAGATTACTCCAGACAGGCTTTGGGGACCTTATGGAATGCTAGGGATTTGACCCGTGTTGCCTGTGTGCAAGGCAAATGCCCTACTTGCTCTTTTATTGCTCCACCCCTTCCCTAACTCTATATCTCTATATGTAAGTGAAAGGTTTGGACCAAAGAACTAGTGCAAAGGCCTTGGTGCATGTTTGTTTTTTTTTTTGGGGGGGGTCACACCCGGCAGTGCTCAGGGGTTACTCCTGGCTCTAGGCTCATAAATCGCCCCCTGGCAGGCACAGTGGACCATATGTGATGCCAGGATTCAAACCACTGTCCTTCTGCATGAAAGGCAAACGCCTTACTTCCATGCTATCTCTCCGGCCCCATGGGTGCATATTTTAAGACCTGTTCTTGATCCCTGGAACCTGGGCATCTCTGAAACACTACGCTAAGCACCTTGGGATATGGCCCTAGAAAATAAAAAAGAACCAGTTTTGTGCTTTCAGTAATGTAGTCATAGCATAGAAAGTCTGAGACAGGAACTGGCTTCACAGAGACTTGCCCCATTAACTCGGTTCTACGAGGCAAGTTTGTTTCTTGGGGTGCCACTCCATCTGCAATCATCCTGGGAACAGAGAGGAGACAGATTAGCAGCAGCATTGTTGCATGAAAAGCCCAAATCTAAGAGCCCCTGTAAAACTTAGAGCTTCCCATGAGGCCTATGGCTGTTCTCCCTGGAGCCAGATTCTCCCCGTAGGTCCTGTGCAGCAACTCTGGGCTCCATCTCACCACTTTCTCTCCTGGCTGCAAGGTCAGGTCTATTTCTAATCCCTCAGCCTCACCCTGAATGCAGGGAAAGCGGCTGGACCAGCTCTAGATCAGTGGACAGGGCACAAGATCATCCTGGAGGGGCCCGAGCTATAGCACAACAATTAGGGTATTTGCCTTGCATGCAGCCAGCCTGGGACTAAGCCAGGTTTGATCCCCGGCATCCCATATGGTTCCCTAAGCTTGCCAGGAGTAAACCCTGAGCGTTGCTGGATGTGGCTCACAAACAAACAAACAAACAAACAAAAACGAGCTGCCTATGGGACAAGGCAAAGCTTCAGTAAAGGATACTTTTATTTTTTTGTGATAAAACAGGCTGATTGCAAGGGCTAGGGCTGCCCTCATGTTCATAGTGATGGGCCCAGCCTCTGGCTCTTTCCTTCCTTTTTCTGGATCCTTTCCAGTTTTCACCAGTCTGCTGCTCTGCAGCCAGCTTGGGCCAGTGATTGGGTTTTGGGGCTCACTTGGCCTGGGCAGACACAGTAGCAGAGCCAAGAGTGCTTTTTTCAATAGTTTGGGCAGGGACGCACAGCAAGACTTCTCTAAGTATCTGGCTGCAGGCTCTTTAATCTACTTTTCAGGTGCCTTATCTGCTCTGCCCACAGCCTGTCTTGCTTCCAAATATGGCCCCCACTCATCTCTATCTGACAGGCCAGCAGGACTCAGGGAACATGTTCCTGAGGCTGAGGGTTGTCTCTGAGCTGATGAGAAGGCAGATTCTTCTTCACTCTGGCTTCCGCCCTCAAGAGCACCTTCCAGAGGTCTCCTGCTCCCTGAAAGGTGCGGGACTTTAAATGAGAGGCAGAATAAAGGCGAGTGCCTACTGGGGGGACCGGTCAGAGTGATAGCACAGCAGGTAGGGTGCTTATTATTATTTTTATTTTTTTTGGGTTTTGGATCACACCCGGCAGCGCTCAGGGGTTACTCCTGACTCCATGCTTAGAAATTGCCCCCAGCAGGCTCGAGGGACCATATGGGATGCTGGGATTTGAACCACCGTCCTTCTCCATGCAAGGCAAATGCCTTATCGCTGTGCTATCTCTCCAGCCCCAGGGTGCTTATCTTAAGGCAGTTGACCTGGGTTTGATCCCCAGTATCCTAAGTCCACCAGGAGAAATTCCTGACTGCAGAACCAGAATAACCCCTGAGCACTGCTGGGTGTGTGCCATCCCCTTGCCCCCAATAGAACAAATGTTAGTTTGTTCTTTCCTCTAGTATCCAGCCAGTATACTTTCCTCTAGTATCCAGCCAGAGCAGAAGCTTCCATTTCAGATACCACAGTGTGAGGTAGAAGGGTAGGCCAGGACCCAAGGCATAGTCTGAGTTTGACTCCTGCAAGCCGTTCTTTGTTCTGATGTTCATCAGTGCCCAAGAACCCACACAAAGATAAATTCTTTTCCTCTTTCTGCCCCCGCCCACCATTAGCCCCGCACAAATACTACATCGGCTTCCGATATGTGCATCCTCTAACGGAAGAAGCCATCGAGGAGATGGAGAGTGATGGGCTGGAGCGGGCCATTGCTTTCACACAGTATCCTCAGTACAGCTGCTCCACCACAGGTAAGCCGGGTCCAAGGACTCAAACCATTCTAAGCACCAGTGGCTAGGCCAGGCCCCCTGAAATTGCCTGGTTTAGCTGCTCCTTGAGTGACAGTTCAGTCGGCTGAGAGTTCCAAAGGGTGGGTGGTAGATGGCGACCGGGCTGGTACTAAGGATGTCCAGCTGTTGAGTTGATGATGAGCCTTGTGTGCTTCTCTGGTAGCCTACACTCGAGTCCTCAACCATATTTTTATGGGCAGCTTTTAATGTCTGCACCTGATTCATGCAGGTCAGCATCCCCCAGTGTCAAAGCCTTTGCAGCCCTGGGGGTGTCTCTTGAGAAACCAGCTTGGGGGGTTGGTGAGGTGGCACTAGAGATAAGGTGTCTGCCTTGCAAGCGCTAGCCAAGGAAGGACTGCAGTTCTATCCCCCAGTGTCCCATATGGTCCCCCCAAGCCAGGGGCAATTTCTGAGTGCTTAGCCAGGAGTAACCCCTGAGCATCAAACGAGTGTGGCCTGAAAAACCAAAAAAAAAAGAGAGAGAGAGAGAGAGAAACCAGCTTGGGGGCAGGAGCTGCTACTATCTATGCATACATTAGAGCAAATTTGTTGTTGTTGTTGTTGGTTTTTGGATCACACCTTGCTGTGCTCAGGAGTTATTCCTGGGTCTGCACTCAGAAATTGCTCCTGGCAGGCATGGGAGACCATATGGGATGCCAGGATTTGAACCACTGTCCATCCTGGATCAGCATGTGCAAGGCAAATGCCCTACCACTGTGCTATCTCTCTGGCCCACATAAGATCAATTTGGGATGTTGTGTGGACCACATCTGGCTGACTCCTGGCTTTGTGCTTAGGTGTAAAATAAAATCCCCGAGTTTGTGAGCTCACTCCACGTACCATATCTCTAACCCAAGTGGACGGGTCTGAAGAAGCAGGGTAGCAGTGAAGGATTAATAAACCAAGCCAGTGATGACAGGGTCATTGCGTCTGTGGCTCTTCACTTTGTGGGGGATCTATCTGCTTTTCCCTGAACCTGACAAAAGCCAGAACTTCTCTCTTTTTATTCAACCCAGTACAAAATACAACCAGGCAGGACAGAGTGGAGTAAGATCCAGGTGAACTTTTACGTATCAAAGGAAGAGCTGTACTGGAAAGAGGAAGATGGGGGACCGTCTCTGTTTTGGGTTAATAGCTAGGTGTCATTTTACACTCAGGAATCACTCCTGGCAGATGCAGGTGTTGAATCTAGGTTGCCTGTGCAAGGCAAGCATGCCTACCTGTAGTATCAGGTTTTGGATCACTAAGGCTATTTTTTTTTTAAATTTATTTTTGGGGGGGGGGTCCACACCCGGCAGTGCTCAACACTCAGAAATCACTCCTGGCAGGCTCAGGGGACCATATGGGATGCCGGGATTCGAAACCACCGACCTCTTCATGCAAGGCAAATGCCTTACCTCCGTGCTATCTCTCCGGCCCCCACCACGGCTGTTTTTTAGTTATTTTTTGGACTGGGGCTGGAAAGTGGGCCCTACCCACCAGTACTCAGTGGGGGCTTCTTTTTCTGTGCTTGGGGGTTGCTTCTGTTGGTGCTCAGAGGGACCCTCTGCGGTTCCTGGAATTTTAAAGTAAGACCAGCTGCTTGTAAGACAGGTGCCTTAAAGCTTAAATCCAGCCCCCCTCCCCGTTTTTTCTTGTGGTTCATTGACTGCTTCCACATGACCCAGCAGAGCTGATGTCCCTCGATGGTGAAAATGACACACACCTGCACAGTGAGGTTTGCCTATAGGATGCTGGAGAGATGGTGGTGGACAGTTTTTAGATTCATGGTCTCCAAGTTCTCTACTCCACTTGGCTCTGTTCCTGTTTTTTTCCTTAGTTTTTGGACACCGAGTCTTAAGTCTGAGAGCACATTGGATTCATGTGGCAATTGGTTTGAAGTCTGGAAACCTGCAAACATCTAGGAACATTTGTTCAAGGTGGAGCTTGAAGACAAGGTCCATTCTTGTGTTGGGGTTCATGTTGGGTTTCAAGCTGGGCTTGATGCCAGCTCTTCAGGTCCTGGAACAAGCAGTATTGTGTGGGTACCTTCTGCCATGTTTAAACTTTGACATTGCAGTGTTGCTATAGAAATACTTTTTTTTGGGGGGGGGGATTTGGGTCACACCCGGCAGCGCTCAGGGGTTTCTCCTAGCTCTACGCTAAGAAATCGCTACTGGCAGGCTTGGGGGACCATATGGGATGCTGGGATTCGAACCACCGTTCTTCTGCATGCCCTACCTCCATGCTATCTCTCCGGCCCCAGAAATACATTTTATTAGATTCCCGTTATGGGCTGGACCTCCATCAAAAGAACTCCTGTTATGTTCATAGGAGCAGATAAGAAGGTTACTCAGGGCAAATCTCAGTGAACCCATGTTACCAGTCAACCATAAGAAAGGATGTCTCTGGGGCCAGAGAGATAGCATGGAGGTAAGGCGTTTGCCTTTCATGCAGACGGTCATCGGTTCGAATCCCGGCATCCCATATGGTCCTCCGTTCCTGCCAGGAGCAATTTCTGAACATGGAGCCAGGAGTAACCCCTGAGCACTGCTGGGTGTGACTCTAAAACCACCAAAAAAAAAAAAAAAAAAAAAAAAAGAAAGGATGTCTGATTTCTTTTTTTTTTTTTTTTTTTTTTTGGTTTTTGGGCCACACCCGGTAACGCTCAGGGGTTACTCCTGGCTATGTGCTCAGAAGTTGCTCCTGGCTTGGGGGACCATATGGGGCACCGGGGGATTGAACCGCGGTCCGTCCAAGGCTTGCACAGGCAAGGCAGGCACCTTACCTTTAGCGCCACCGCCCGGCCCCAAGATGTCTGATTTCTTTTGTTTTATTTTGTTTTTGTTTTTTGCAGAGTTTTGTTTTTGAAAAGGTTCATGTCATGACATGAAGTAAAACTGCCCCAGGATACTGAAGGCACAAAATTGTAAGGTGCTAAGATGATAGCTGTATAGAACAGAATAGCTATAAAGGAATAAAGAGAGGAGGAACAGGACACTGTGGAATCAAACCTTGTCCTGTTAGTGCTCTGGGAAGCGCCTGCCTTCCACCTCTTTTTCCACACCTGCATTTCCTGGAGCAGGGCTCTTGACCTTGGACACAGGGGGAGAATTGAACATGCTTTTAGCTTGAAGACTTGGTTTTTGCATCGAATGACTGACGGTGTGTATTTCCCAAACCTCTCAGCTTGGTGTTTCTGGCAGGTGTTTCTGGCTCGGTGGGATTGTCGAGATCTGCTCATGGAGGGTCTCCAACCTATGAGCTAGAACAAGGGTAGCTGTAAGATTTGCTCAGGGCAAATCTGTGTATGTATGTTCTACATCCCTGGGATGGCCGGGCCTTACGGCCTAGAAGTGCTGCCTTTCTCAGCCTCCCCTGTCCCTGTGAGTGGAAGCCTCAGCTCAACAGCCTGTGTCTTGTTCAGGCAGTAGCCTGAACGCCATTTTCAGGTTCTACAGAGAGGCGGGCCGGCAGCCCAGGATGAAGTGGAGCACCATAGACCGGTGGCCCACGCACCCTCTCCTCATCCAGGTAAGCCCATCTTGCCCCCGGACCCTCCTTTTATCACCCTCACCCTCTGGGTCTCCCTCGGCCTGTGCCCTGCTTTGTGCCATGCCTGACTCTCTGCAAAATGGGTAGAGGGGAGGCAGCTTCCTGTCTTTACAACAAACCATCCAAGGTAGGTTCATGTTTCACCATCACTGGGGCCTGGTGAAGACTGTGTGAAGTGTTTCTTTTGCTTTTGAGCCTTGACCCAGACTGGGTCGACCCAGGTGTGAAAGGTGAGATAATGCTCCCTCCCCACTACTCGCTCAGTCACTGTGCAAAAAGTATTTGAACCGATTTGTATCTATAGATTGAATAATCAGCTAATAACCATCTTTTGTTTATTGGGGGTCACACTAGGCAGTGCTCAGGGCTCACTCCTGGCTCTGCACCAGGCTCAGGAGACCACATAGGGTTCAAACCCAGATTGGCCGCATACAAAGCAAGGATCCTATCTGCTGTACTCCCCCCCCCCCCCTTTCTCTCTTGCGCTCTCTCTCTCCCCTCCAGCCTCAGCGAGTCTCCTACTTTTAGTTATTTTAGGTAGGAGAAATTAATCTGATTTATGTTTTCATCCTTTGAATACTTGGCAATATCTACATATATTATACCAGCTTTAAAATATTGTAAAAAATCCTGGCATGCCTTAGCTCTTTGGCCACTAGGTGGCGTTGCCCTTGCAGTTGCCAACTCCTCTTGGCCCTCCTGTTTCTTAGGCCTTGGGTGGTGACTGGGCTTAGCATTCAGAGTGAAACCCAGCAGAGCGTGACTACGAAAGGATCTGCCCGCAGTGCTCAGGAACTGGGGACTGTTCTGGAAATACTGGGCTCAGGAAGTCATAGCCCACAGTGCCAGGGTAGGCGGGTAGGGCATGCATGCACTAGGTGCTGGAGATGGCACTTGGCAACCTGCAGGTACAAGGCTTGCGCTGCCTGAAGGAGCAGAGGGAAGAAGGGCCCTGCTGGAGATGGAGCCACTGGTTCTGCTCAGGAACTGGCCTTGCCCCTTGCTCTGTGACTGAGTTCATTCTGTGGCCTGTTCCCGGCCTGGCTGGGAAGGTACTTGTTTCAGGCCAGCCCTGACACAGCAGCTCACAGCATCTGCCTGCCCTAATCCACTGAGTAATTAGATTTGCATTAAAATTCAGCCCTTTGAAAAGGGGTGGGGGAAGCAGAGGGATGGAAAGGCCTCTTTGCCTAGGAAGTCTCCTTCCATACAATGAAAGGGGAACTTTGGAGCATTTATCTGCCACCTGTAGGAGAGGTTGAGGCCTCAGTGGGGGTTGAGGGGTGGGGAAGCCCCGCAGATGGGTCAGATGTGATTCAAGAAGTGCTCCTGCTTGCCTGCAGCTTCTCCATTCTGACGAGGGCTGAGAGTTTGCATTGGGCCCTGCAGATTGTGTTTTTGCCTGTGCTTCTGTAAAATGGGAAGAAGAGAACTGGGCAGCTTTGGAAGAACAAGTTTTTAGATGATTTTTTTTGGGTCACACCCGGCAGTGCTA
Source organism: Suncus etruscus (assembly GCF_024139225.1). Classification (NCBI taxonomy): domain Eukaryota; kingdom Metazoa; phylum Chordata; class Mammalia; order Eulipotyphla; family Soricidae; genus Suncus; species Suncus etruscus. Next base: position 72,187,017 of record NC_064857.1, read on the forward strand.
AGGAGTTACTCCTGGCTCTATGCTCAGAAATTGCTCCCAGCAGGCTCAGGGGACCATATGGGATGCTGGGATCTGAACCACTGTTCTTCTGCATGCAAGGCAAATGATCTACCTCCATGCTATCTCTCTGGCCCTATTTTTTATTTATTTACTTTTGTTTGGGGCCACACCCAACCATACTCAGGGGTCACTCTTGGCTCTGCACTTAGAAATTGTTCCTGGCAGGAACAGTGGAACCATATGGGATGGCAGGGATTGAACCCAGGTCGGCTGTGTGCAAATACCCTACCCTCTGTGCTATTGCTCCAGCCTCTAGATTTTTTTCTGTTTTTATTTGTTTTTGTTTTTCGGGGGGGGGGGGGCTACAGTTGGCATTGCTCAGGGCTTAGTCCTGTCTCTGCACTCAGGGATGATTCCTGGTGGGCTCAGGGGACCATATTGGTTGTATGGGATCGGAACTGGGTTAACTGCGTGCAAAGTAAGTGCCCTTTCCGCTATGCTATCACTCCAGCCCTCAAATACATACATAAACTCTCAAACCCTAAGCCAAAACCAGAACTGTAGCTTAACATGAAAAATTGCCCTTTGGGGGCTGGAGCGGTGGCACAAACGGTAGGGCACCTGCCTTGCACATGCTAACCTAGGACGAACTGTAGTTCGATCCCCTGGCATTCCATATGGTACCCCAAGCCAGGAGTGATTTCCAAGTGCATAGCCAGGAGTAACCCCTGAGTGTCACAGGGTGTGGCCCCAATCCCCCCCCTCCCCAAAGGAAAAGAAAAATAGTGCTTTTATTTTAATCCTTGGTTTTTTGTGTTCAGGGGTTACTCCTGGCTCTGCACTCACGAATTAATCCTAGCTGGCTCACAGGATGCTGGGAATCGAACCTAGGTTGGTTACATGTGAGGCAAGCACCCTACAGTATTGCTTCCTCTAGTTATTGGAGCAGATATGGGGTTTAGGAGCCTGGGTGGGCCCCCATATTCAGGCTGCTGCCTGATCTTCCCTAGGGGTCTTGGTGGAGAAAGAGATGCAGCTGCTAAGTTCAGGGGTAGTGTTTTCTGTCTCAGCTGCAGAACCCAGGCTGGAAGGCTGGGCCTCCTCCATCAGACCCACTTATCCTTCCCTCTGGTTGGCATCGCCCCATCCCTTTCACTAGATGCTGGAACACTCTGGCTCAGAGGGTGTCTCTCCTCTCTCTCATTAGTCTTTGAGTTCCGGGGCAGATGCCACTAGGGCCATCAGCAGGCCCATAGCGATGTTGGAAGATGGGCTTGGAGGAGGCTGGTTCAGGGTCACCGACTGGAATATTGTGCCATGATTGTGTCAGAATACATTCCCCAGCAGCTATGCAAAGGGCCGTGTGCACACGTGTGCACTGACAGCTCACAAAGGCCTGCTGTGTGTTTGGACAGACACATGCACACGCAGCAGGCACTTGAGCAAGTGGGAAGGCGGTTACAGTCTATGTATCCAGGGAGTGTGGATGGGGTCTATTGTGCTGATCTTCACCTTGTCAGTCTGGGGCGTGCCTGGAGTTATTTTCAAATAAGAAATCTTTTTTCCTTTAAACGATGGACAGTGAGCAAAATGATTTAATACATGCCTGTAACAACAAATTATTCACGAGGGAAATCTTGGACAATTATTCATCTTTCCAGACCCCCCCCCCCCACATTTGGTATTTAAAAAACCCTAAAGTGCAGTATAATATCTTGAGAATCTGTGGGGGCAGAATCTAAAAGGAAAATAAAAAGGAGATGGGGGGTGTCTGTTATGGGTAACAGAGTGATAGCTCAATGGGTAGGGTGTCTGCCTTGCAGCTGCCAACCCAGATTCGATCGCTGGCATCCTCTACAGTCCCCTGAGCACTGCCAAGAGTAACCCTTGAGCATAGCTGGTGTGGCCTCAAAACAAAACAAAACAGGCAGGGGAGAGGGCAGGAGGGAAATTGAGGACACTGGTGGTGGAAAATGTGCACTGGTAAAGGGTATTGGACATTTATGACTGAAACTATATCAGGAACAGCTTTGTAACTGTGGGGAAAAACACATCAGTATTATGAACAACCTTGTAAACCCCAGTGTTTAAATAAAGTAATGTTTAAAAATCTAAAAATAAATAAATCAAGAGCCTATGGTCTTCTCAAAGAGAAGGGTGCACAGCATCTGCTGTCAGAGCAGACAGACAGCAATAAAAGCCAGGTTTGTGGCACTCTTGCTCTTGGGGTGTTTGCAAACTAACGTTGCACAGAAAAAAAATAAAAGAAAAATAAATTAATTAAAAAAGCTGCACAGAAAGGAGGAACATACCAGTCAGGGGTCCCCTTTCCTGTACTGTTAGGAAGGATTCCGTGAAGTTTGTCTCAGTGTAGGTCCCAAGGGCTTAGGGTGGAGAGGGGGCGGAGGGGAGGGGGGGGGGGAGGTTGGCGGCATTGGTAAAAATAGAACCAGATTTTGACTCCTCTAGCTCTGCCCACCGTTTCTGAGTGGTGGGTGAGAAAGCTAGTGTCGGGAGGTCGAGAAAGACACAGTAAGCTCTTTCCTGCTCACAGAGCCATCCAGAGGCCTGGAAACAGCAGCTCCCCTCCACCCCCCATGCTGGCTTTCCTGCCCATCTGCAGGCGAGCCTGGTCCTCCCAAGGGGCTGCTGCCGGTGCAGCGAGTCATTAGTGGGCTTTAGAAGTTTCCCATCCAATCCCCCCGGGCCCCAGACCCTGATGCGCTGTTTTTTTTGATGAGAGGCCTGAGAAGCAGGGGGAGGAGATGGAGCCTTTCACAGTTTGTTTGTTTGTTTGTTTTTACAAAAAAAGCATACTCCCTTCCTGGAGAGTCGCCCCCATCCTGCCCTTGCTTTCCTAGAACCATCATTTTTCCACACCCGCTGTTCCCCTTCCTCCCACCCGCATCCCCATGGTCCTTATCTCTTGCTCTCCCCACAGTGCTTTGCAGAGAACATTCAGAAGGAGCTGGAGCTTTTCCCACCCGAGAAGAGGAACGAGGTGGTCATTCTCTTCTCCGCTCACTCACTGCCACTGTCTGTGAGTCGGGAGGGGGAGCTAATGGTGAAGGGTGGCAGGGGCGGGTTCTGAAGGATTCCCCCCCCCATCCACCCACACATGTCCCCACAGCACCCCAGATCCACCTCTATCGGAACTGACTAGATGCCCTTCTCGAAATCTAGCAGTGACTCCAGTGGTCATATGGCCCTGAGTCCCTTTACAGTCACTGGGAAGTTGATGGATGTACAAAAATTTCTGATCTGGGCAGTGACAGACCAACACATGGTCGATGCCGGCTGTGTTGGGATGCTCAACCTGATGGTTCAGCACATGGAACTGAAAAGCTCTGAATTCCCCCCCTTTTTTTTTATTTGTCTTGTTTTGGTGGGAGGTTGGGAGGCTGCTAGGGATCGAACTCAAGACCATCAAGAGAGTTTCCTCCTCATCCTCCCTCTCCTTGTGTCTCCCTCCAAGGTGACAAGATGGCCTAGCTGTCAAAGCTAAGGCTGCTGACCGAAGGCTTCATGGCCACCTCCTGGTGTCCCGGGCAGACCCAGGACTGAGCACTGGGCTGGCCCGTTCTTTCTTACCCCTCCATCACCTACCTCAGAACTTGGCCTGCCTGTCCCCTCCATCCCTTCCATCCCCTCTGGCCCCTGTCTGGGGAGGGGCTGTGGCCATAAGTCAGTCAGTCAGTCAGCTCACAGGAGCTTGGTTTGGCTCCACAGAGGCCCTGTTTTACTGGCTCCAAAGCCCCTCAGTGCTGTGTCTCAGTCTCAGGAGCCTGTGGAGACCCTGGGCTGTTGGCTCAGGCTGGGAGATCATTTTATTTTATTTTTTTTTAACTTTTTCATTTTTCGGGGAATCACACCCAGCAATGCTCGGGCCTTACACCTGGATCTGTACTCAGGAATCACTCCTGTGCTGATCAGGGCACCATTTGGGGGATCGAACCTGGGATGGCCATCTTCAAGGTAAAATGCCCTCCTCGCTGTACTATTGCTCCATCCCCAGGATTTATCAAATTTTTTTTTTTTTTTTTTTGGTTTTTGGGCCACGCCCAGCGATGCTCAGGGGTTACTCCTGGCTGTCTGCTCAGAAATAGCTCCTGGCAGGCACGGGGGACCATATGGGACACTGGGATTCGAACCAACCACCTTTGGTCCTGGATCGGCTGCTTGCAAGGCAAACGCCGCTGTGCTATCTCTCCGGCTCCTGGATTTGTCAATTTTTAAGCTTCTATTTTTCATCCTTGTCCACTTCTTGGGGATGTGATCTTGCCGCCCCCCCCCCCCCCCAAATGGCCAGTTCCTCCACTGACTAATGCCGGTACCTCTGTGGGTATGGGGCCTGAAGAAGTCTGTCTCTAGTGTCTGTATGTCCCCCATTTCTTGCATTTACCCGCCAGCTGATCTGAGGGAGTCTGAGGCTTCCAAAACCCTACCCAGTAGTCCCTGAGTGCCGTTTGTCTGTGCTGCAGGTGGTCAACAGGGGGGACCCCTACCCCCAGGAGGTGGGAGCCACTGTGCAGAGAGTCATGGATAAGCTGGCTTTCTCCAACCCCTACCGGCTAGTGTGGCAGTCCAAGGTAAGTCCAGCTTTTGGGGAGCCTCATATGGTAGCCTGAAAACAGTTTGGTTTAGGGCTTATAAGCAGATAAGACCTGAAACCCTCCCCTCCATTTATTAAGTAATTTTTGTTTTGGTTTTTGTACCATATCCAGTTATGCTCAGGGTTTGCCCCTAGCTCTGTGCTCGGGGTAGTTCTGGTGGGGCTCGGGACATGGTGCTGAGGATTCGACCTAGGGTTAACCACATGCAAGACAAACACCTTAACCCTTGTCCTGACTCTCTAGCCTTCTTTGTGTTTTTGGCTTTTTAAGTTCTATATGTGTATAATTTTTTTGGTTTTTGGTTTGGGAGCCATTTCTGGTTGGTGCTTAGGGCTTATTCCTGGCTCTGCACTCTCAGCAGTCACTCCTGGCAGTACTCAGAGGACCATATGGGATTCCCAGAATGGAACCTGGGTCTATTGTGTGCAAAGCTGGCAACCTCCTTGCTCTACTGCCTCTCAGGCTTCTCTGTATAATTTTGTTTGTTTGCTTTTTGGGCCACATTTGGCAGTGCTCAGAGGTTACTCTTGGCTCTGGGCTCAGAAATCGCTCCTGGCAGGCTTGGGGGACCATATGGGATGCTGGTAATCGAACCTGGGTTTGTTCTGGGTAGGCCACATGCAAAGCAAATGCCCTACTGCTGTGCTATCACTCCAGTCCCATGTGTATAATTTTTAGTCACCATAATCGAAATTATTATGCACATTCTGCCAGCTTCTGCAAGGAGACAGACTTCCGTGTGCCATCAGTGATGGTCAGTCTAGAGACCTAGGCAGGCAGGTGCTGAGCTGGGCACTTGCTTTTGGGAGGCCACATGTGGGTTCCAGGCTATGGTGAGGGGCACCCTCCTAGGGCATGTGGAGTAAGGTCTGGAATAGCACCCTCTTTCTCCTAGGTGGGGCCAATGCCCTGGCTGGGTCCTCAGACAGAGGAGACCATCAGAGGGCTGTGCAAGAGGGGCCGGAAGAATGTCCTCCTGGTGCCCATTGCTTTCACCAGCGACCACATCGAGACGCTGTACGAGCTGGACATTGAGTGCTGCCAGGAGCTGGCCCGCGAGGTAGGCATTAGCCCCTGCCCTGCACCCTACAGGCTCTGTCTCCCTGGAACATGCCTGTGGGCATTAGAAACAGAGGGGTTTGCCCACCCACCCCTGGGATGGAGGTATGGGTGCGCTGTTGGAATTATGCATGTGAAAAACCATCACAGAATCTCAGTCAATTAAAAAATACTTATTTTGGGGCTGGAGAGATAGCATAGAGGTAGAGCGTTTGCCTTGCATGCAGAAGGACAGTGGTTCGAATTCTGACATCCTGTATGGTACCCTGAGCCTGTCAGGAGCGATTTCTGAGCGTACAACCAGGAGTAACCCCTGAGCACTGCCGGGTGTGACCCATAAAAAACAAAACAAAACAAACAAAAAACTTATTTTTAAAGGAAAGGAAAAATGAAAGGGCAAAATATAGGGGTCGCCTACAGATAATTGGCACTGAGAAGTAAGTAGGACAGATAGAAAGGGTCTGCCTTGCACCCAGCAGACACTGGTATGATCCCTGGCATGCATGACACAGGGTCCCCGAGTCCTACCAGGAGTGATCCCTGAGCACAATGTCAGGATTAGTAAACCCTGAGCAGCCCCAAGCATGGCCTAAAATTACCTGAAATTTCACCTTTAAAAAGAAGGGAAATATGGGGCTGGAGTGATAATGCAGCGAGAGGGCATTTGCCTTGCACATGCTGACCTGGGATGAACCTGGGTTTGATTCCCGGCATCCCATATAGTCCCCTGAGCCTGCCAGGAGCGATTTCTGAGTGCAGAGCCAGGAGTAATCCCTGAGTGCCACCGGATGTGCCCCCAAAACCAAAAACCAAAAACCAAAAAAAAAAAAAAAAAAAAAAAAAAAGAAAGGGAAATGAATAAAAATTGTTTTTCCTTTTCCTTTTTTTGTTTTTGTTTTTGGTCACACCCAGTGACGCTCAGGGGTTACTCCTGGCTATGTGCTCAGAAATAGCTCCTGGCTTGGGGGACCATATGGGACGCTGGGGGATTGAACCTCAGTCCGTCCTAGGCTAGTGCTGGCAAAGTAGATGCCTCACCACTTGTACCACTCCAGCCCCTGATTTTCCTTTTGAGAAAAAAATAAATCATTGCACTTCCTACTGTTCAGAAGGAAGAAAATGTTATGGTTCTAGAGCTCCCTTTGGCTGCTGAGCCTTTCCTGGGTCCCTTCACAGTCCCTTCTCCAGTTTCCAGGAAGGTAGGGGATGTCACTCACCAAAGAGCCAGGGATACACACCAGCCACGTGTGCTCGACTCCCGTGACCCCTCTCGCAAATGCAGTTAATTAGCTGTTGGCGGCCGTGCCATGATCAATGTGATTATTGAAATCACAGACGCCAGCCCTCGTGTCTGGTAATGGAAGATGGATGTGACGTATCACTCAGAGTCGAGAAAAACTGCTCGGCCACTGCTGGCATCTGCAGGCTGCCCACACTCAGTCCGACTCATAGCCTGGCCTCCCTGGAATTGGGCCGTGTTGGTGCACCCAAGAAGCCGCTTGGCCAACAGAGCTTTGTTTGTTTGTTTTGTTAATATAGAAGATAGTATGAACGTAGGAGAGATAGTTCAGGATTTAGGGGCTGGGCCTCGCCTGTGGCTGACCCTAGTTCAATCCGTGGCACCAAAGATATTAGATGTGGACCTTGAGGACAGAGCTAGGGGCACAGGGCATTGCTGACCCCAACTTCCTCACTTCGTCCACAAAAGTGATCTGCAGTTTTCCCCCATATAGAAAATACCTGTGTTGATTTTTTAAATAGTGAAAGTAATAGTTCAGAAGACTGTAGAGTAGACATTGCTCAGTCTTGACTTTCAGAAATAATATTAATCTTTTGATAAATAGTTTTTTTTTTTTTTTTGGTTTTTGGGCCACACCCGGCGATGCTCAGGGGTTACTTCTGGCTGTGTGCTCAGAAATAGCTCCTGGCAGGCACAGGGGACCATATGGGACACCGGGATTCGAACCAACCACCTTTGGTCCTGGATCCGCTGCTTGCAAGGCAAACACCACTGTGCTATCTCTCCGGGCCCGATAAATAGTATTTTTTAAAGGTGTTCCTCACCCAACGATGCTCAGGGCTGACTCCTGGCGTGATTTCACTTAGGGTTAACACTAAGCACTACCAAGTGTGGGGATAAATCCCTCCTAAATTAAAACATACCACCACCACAACAAAACAAAACTCCCAACTTGCCATCAAGAGCTTTCCACAGTTTTTGACACCCCCCGGAAGTTGGGGTGGTCTTAAGGGAAAAAGACCCAATTTAGACTCTCAACATGTTTCCAGTGGCAATCTCTTGGTGTCTGTGGTAATTTAAGGAAGACAAAACAGTAGACAATTGGCATTTCATAAAGAGAAAGAGAAATAATAGTTACCCAATTAAAAAATAGTGATAAGGTCAGGGAGCCAGAGCAATAGCACAGCAGGTAGGGCATTTGCCTTGCACGTGGCCAACCTAGGTTTGATCTCCAGCATCCAATATGGTCCCCTGAGCCTGCCAGGAGTAACTTCTCAGTGCAGAGCCCGGGGTAACTCCTGAACACTGCCAGGTGTGGACCCAAAACCAAAACCAAAAAAAAAAAAAAAAAAATGGCGATAAGCTATATCTCAACTATTTGAGGAGTAATAACTGTATATTTTAAGAGAGAGGGGAGTGGGAGTGATAGTGAAATAATTCTCAGTACTTTCTTCCTTTTTTTTTGTTTTTGGGTCACACCCAGCTCAGTGCTCATGGGTCATTCCTGGTGCTTCTTGGGGGAACCCTAAGCTGTTGGGGAGCAAATGTGGGTCTCCTGCTTGCAAAGCCTGTGCTCCAGGACTCTCTCTCCAGCCCCAGGGCTCAGGCTCTTACTGTAAATTATTTTGCCTACGTACTATATTTGGACAACTCTACATTGGATCCAGTCTCAGTTTAATATACATCAGGTTAACACTTCTGTCTTCACTAGGAGTCACAGGAGGTGTAAAAGCTTCCCTGAGTAGTGTGTTCTTAGACGGAGGCACATTAGTGAGGGAGGCTGAGAGAGCCGGGCAGGGAGCACTGGAGCACTTGACTGTCAGAATCAACCTTTGAGCAGTGACTATCTGTGGGCAGCAGCGCAACAGGGATGGGATGGGAGTTGACGGTAACAGGGCAGCCTCTGTGTACCCGGGAGAAGCACTTCTGGGAGCACGTTTGAACCAGACTGAGTTGTAGGTGTGTATCTGTGAGTGTGAGTGTGTGAATGAGTGTTTAATTATGAATGCATATATATATATATGTATATAACTGGGTAGGTGTCATATGTATGAATGAATGTGTGTGAATGTATGAGAGTGAATGTGTGAGTATGTGTGTAAGGGAATTGTGAGTGTCAGTGTATTTGAGTGTTAGTGTATGTGTGTGTAATCGTGTGTGAATGTGTGTGTGTTTGAGCCTGTGCATCTGTGTGTACTTCCTCATAGCTGTCCTGGTGAAACCACAGGGTGAAGTCACACTGTCTCTTACCTCCCTTTCTCTCCCCTCCCTTTCTCTCTGATTCAGTGTGGAGCTGAGAGCATCCGCCGCGCTGAGTCCCTGAATGGAAATCCATTGTTCTCCAAGGTACCTGAGATAAAACTGAATTCTACCTGTGCCCCTTCCTCCCCTTGGAGTGGCTGGGCCCGTCTCCTCGTTTCCTCCACTTCCAACCAGGCCCAGTTCTTCCTTGAGCCTTTCAGCACCAGGTCTATGCAGCAACTGGGCCAAGTGGATGGGGTTTTAGGAATGATGCCCACATCAGACTCAGAACACCCCCAAGCCCTGGTGACTGGGCTGCCGGGAGCAGGGTGGGCCCTGAGGAGAGGAGCCCCTTCGTGCCTCAGATGAACCCCAGCTTCTGTCCTATGTCCCACAGGCCCTGGCTGACCTGGTGCTTGCTCACATCCAGTCCAACGAGCGCTGTTCCACGCAGCTGACACTCAGTTGCCCGCTCTGCGTGAATCCCGTGTGCAGGGACACCAAGGCCTTCTTCTCCAGCCAGCAGCTGTGACCACCCCACTGGGGGACTTGGACACCTGCGGACACAGGAGGACTGCACTGAGGGGGCACCGAGGAATCCAGGAAGGAGGTGGCACTGGGCACTGGGCTGCGTGTGGCCACAGGCCGCTGAGTAAATGTTTCTTAGAGGACCGGACTCATGTGTCCTGCTGTTCTAGCTCAGTTTGCCCAGCAGTGAGAGTTTAGGTATCTTCTCTCAGTAAAGTTCCTCACTTGGAGTGTCCCTTAGCCGTTTTTAAAAAGTAAATTTTAACATGTTGTTTTTATCTCCTAAGCTATGCATATAGTTTTGAATAGAGTTCTCTGGTTTTATGGCCTAAAAGGCTTCCTGCATGTGCTCCTGAATGCCCCCTGCAGGGCACAGAAAGGTGGAAAGGTGTTGACGGAGATGTCACTTGCACTGTCCCTGTCCTTTCCTGCACCTCAGGGTCTTAGATCACCTTTGACTGGGATTTGGGGAGGGGTGCTGGGGCTGCCTTGGCCCTGAATACATCCCCTTTCATGGTACTCTCCCTTTCCTCACCTCCAATCCCAATAGAGGACAGATTGCCAGAAGTGCTTCTGGTGACCCCATACCACAAGGTGACAGTGTGGGAGGTCATGGATGGGAGGGGGCTCCTGATGTGACTCCAGGATTCCAGGGTGAAATTTCCAGGGATCCCTTTTATGCTGCTTTGTATTTGTATGAAGGAGTCTTTTATGCAGCCAGTAGGACTCTGTAGCCCGGACTTCTTTCTCAGGAGTCATTCTTAGGAAAACCCTTGCCATTGCCTCTCGTGTGCGCTTTCCCAGTGGACATCTTCAACACCGCTGTCACCTTGAATTTGTGAGCAAAAAAAAAAAAAAAAATGTTCTCGAAATGTAGGAGTAATGAGATCAGAATCTGGTCTTCTGTTACTTGGATTTCTGTGGATTAAAGCCAAATCTCTGTGGGCTTCATAGCAAAGATGTTATGATTCCTTTCTCATTTGTTTTTTCCAGCACTAAAACTTTTTTTCTAAAGTCAGTTAATACAGTGACATATTAGCAGGACCCGGGATCTTCTGTACCCAGGATTTACTGTATTATTAAGTGGGAGTGCATCATTACAGCTTAACCAATTTGGTTCCTGCCCCCCCCCAAATTAATGCAATAATAAAAAAGCCCATATTTGGAGAGATTTGCTTTGTAACCTGGCAAGAGAAGACTGGTGTGCATTTGCAGGTTGTTTTTCCTGTTCTAGAAGGAGCTTCTCCATTTCTTTTCTTCTTTTTTTTAAATATATTTTTGACTTTGACTAAACCCAGCAGTGCTCAGGGCTGACTTACACCTGGCTCTGCACTTAGGAATCACTCCTGGTAGTGAGTCCGGGAACTATATGGAGTGCCAGGGACCAAACCCATGTGGCTGCAAGGGCAAGTGCCCTTCCTATACTGTTCTATCTCTCTGGCCCAATCACCACTGATTTTTTTTATATCAAGACCTTTTTTATTTTCAAATATGGGGCATGGCCATTATATAAAGCTTTACAACAAATTGTGCTGTCATTCTTTAAAAACCACTGATCACAAGCTTGGAGAGATAGGTCAGGGGACAAGGAACTTACCTTGCAGGTGCCTGACCCCGGTTCAATCCCCAGCACTGCATCTAGTCCCCTGAGCATCACCCAGGAAGAACAACAGTGAGTAGAGAAGGAAGTACCCCCCCACCCCCTGAAAACATTATTGATCAGTGTCTGGTGTGTGCATCTACTGTGGATATGCATTACAAACATGACAATGGTGAGGTGAAATGCAGGCAGAACAGAAACACCCTCTCCCCCCATCAGAAACAAGAGGACAAGGGGACCATGTCCTGGCACACAGTGGCCACAGCGATCTATCAGTTTGCTCAGAGCTGGCTAGAGAAACCTGAGCATGCCAGGTGTCAGTGCCCTGGTCGGCCACATTCAGGTTCACGGGGCAGCCTTGCCGAGGACAAGATGAGGGGTCGGTTTCTCTTATAGCTCCTAGAACAGTAACAGAATGTTCATCAGGTCAATTTGGTGCCTCATCCTGTGCTAACAAGCCTCCTGGGAGTGCCTGAGAGTGGAGACATCTTGGTCACAAGCTCCTTACAGTGTTTCTCCCCGTCCCAGTGGTTGTGACATTTAGATTTCGTTTTATCAAGACATCATAAGCTACAGACATCTGCTGTCCCAGTATCGGCTCAAGAACCTGAATTCAGCTTGAATCACTCACTGCCAGTGAATTTATTTTGGGGTGCGTGGACCACATCTAGCAGTGCTCAGGGGCTGCTCTGCTGGGGGTCACTCTTGATGCTTGGGCCTCTGCAGGTCTGGGATCGGATGCAGAGCCAAGCTCAGTACTGTGAGTCATATGCCCATCTTCAGGTATTTTCCTCTTAGATGCCTACAGGCCCGTGGTGCTCAAAGGGCACTTCAGCTCCAGTCCGAAGGACTCCCCAGCAGCAAAGAGAGACTACTATGTGATCTGTCACTAGGGGGCTATAGCAGGGGACTGCACCCTTCACTCTCCTCAGTGGCTGTGTCTGCTCTGGCCCTCAGGGCTCATCCATGTCCTTGCATCTTCCCCTGCTGGGCCCTGCCATGAGGCAGAACACTGGGCCTGGAGCACAGCTCAGGGTTCTTATGCTGAGTGCCCTGAAGCACAGGTATGCTTTGTCTCTGTCCTCTTTTTTTTTTTTTTTGGGGGGGGGTACACACGATGACACTCAGAGGCTACTTCTGGCTCTGTGCTCAGAAATTGCTCCTGGCTTGGACCATATGGGACGTCAGGACATCGAATCGCGGTCTGACCTAGGTCAGCTCTTGCAAGGCAAATGCCCTATACTACTGGGCCACTGCTCCGGCCCCTCTCTGTCCTCTTGTAAGTGTTATGCAGGGGATCAAAACCAGGTCCCCTAAATGCAGTGGACCACATCCCTGACCCCCATGAGGTTGGTGTGTGTGGGGTTTTTTGTTTGTTGGTTGGTTGGTTGGTTTGTTTTGGGTCACATTGGCAGCGCTCAGGGGTTACTCCTGGCTTCACGCTCAGAAATCGCTCCTGGCAGGCTCGGGAGACCATATGGGATGCCGGGATTCGAACCAATAACCTTCTGTATGAAAGGCAAACGCCTTACCTCCAAGCTATTTCTCCGGCCCCATTTGTTTTGTTTTTTAATTTAATTTAATTTAATTTTGTTTTTAATTTTTAATTTATTTTTATTTTTTTAACTGAATCTCAACTACAAACATGATTATAACCACGGTGCTTAAACAAAGACACTATTATAAGAAAAGAAATTAAAAATAAATCTTCAGTCCATTTTCTTTCTTTTTTTGGTTTTTGGGCCACACCGGGTGACACTCAGGGATTGCTCCTGGCTATGCGTTCAGAAGTCACTCCTGGCTTGGGGGACCATGTGGGATGCTGGAGGATCGAATCGTGGTCTGTCCTAGGCTAGCACTGGCAAGGCAGACACTTTATCTCTAGTGCCACCGTGCCGGCCCCCTCATTTTATTCATGTGTGTGTATGTTTTTAATTAAAAAATGTCCCAGTAAAAGTTAGATTTCTGGTGCTGGGGCAGAAAACTGCTAGTTTCAAAGGGAGGTAAAAAAAAAAAAAAAAAAAAAAACAAAAACAGAACTAAATAAGTAAAAATCAACAACAATGGAATCAAGAGACCCAAACTTTAACAATTTAAACTTAAATTGGGCCTTTTATTCTGGCAGTCCAGGGGGCAAAGGGTGGTGGTATAGGATGTACTTTGGGAACATTGGTGAAGGAAGGTCGACACTGGTGGTGGGATTGGCCCTGATTCATTGTATTTCTGAAACCCAACTATGAAGGACTTTGTAAATCAATGGTTTCAATAAAATAAAATAAAATTTAAAAATGTTTTAAATTACTGTGATCTAAAGCTAAAAATTTGGTGATGGTTGAGTTTCAATCAAATAAATGTTCCAATACTTGTCCCTTCACCAGTGCACATTTCTTGCCACCATGTTCCCAGTTTCTCTCCTGTCCTCCCTCCACCCTCCTAGCCTGCCTCTATGGCAAACACTTCTCTCTCTCTCTCTCTCTCTCTCTCTCTCTCTCTCTCTCTCTCTCTCTCTCTCTCTCTCTCTCTCTCTCTCTCTCTCCCCCCCTCTCTCCCTCTCTCTCTCTCTCTCCCTCTCCCCTCTCTCCCCCCCATTGTTTGCTTTTGGTTTTTTGTTTTGTTTTTGCTTTTGGGGCACACCCGGTGACACTCAGGTATTACTCCTGGCTATGTGCTCAGAAATTGCTCCTGGCTTAGGGGACTATATGGAACCACAGTTCATCCTAGGTCAGCCACATGTGCAAGGCAAACACCCTACTGCTGCGCCACTGTTCAGGCTCTGTTTCCGTGTTGTCATTCCTGGCAGGAAGCTTAGGGTCACCCCAGGTGGTGCTTAGGGGATGCCAGGGATCAAAGTTAGGGGTGTCTGAGCATGTCCTCACACCATTGAGCTCACTCTCTGGCCCTGGTTTTTCGTTGTTGTTGTTATTGTTTTTAATTTAGATTGCACTGGGGCTGGTGAAATAGTACAATGGGTAAAGCGCTTGCCTTGCATGTTGTCGATCCTAGTTCGATCCCTGGCATCATATATGTCCCCTGAGCACTGCCATGAGTAACCCTTGAGCACAGTCAGCCCCAAACACCACCAGGTATGTTCCCAAGTCCAGATAAATAATAGACTGAGGTAATATTGACTTACAAGAGTGGAAAAGTTTGCATGTTTTCAGGGTATGCATGTCACACCACACCCTCCATCAGTAGCAGGAAGTGATGACATGTCCCGCACTGTCCATAGGATGCTCTGCCTGCTTTCCTTCCTCAGGACACCCCTGATTTCATCTCTGTGGCTTTTTTTCTGGTGGCCATGGCCTCTTTCGTTGCTTCATTTTCCACCTCTGAGTAAGATCCCCATGAATGTGCGCGTTTCTCTCTGGCTCTGGGCTCAGAAATCACTCCTTGGTTGGACTTGAGCACAGCAGATTGGCATTTGCCTTGCATGCAGCCCATCTAGGAGAGACTGTGGTTCAAATCCTGGCACCCCATATGGTCTCCATGCCTGCCAGGGGCGATTTCTGAGTGCAGAGCCAGGAGTAACCCCTGAGGGCTGCCCGGTGTGACCCAAAAACAAACAAACCCTGTCCCCCCCCCCCAATAATTCCTGGCAGGCTCGGGGTATCAAATGGGATGCTGGGGATGAAAACCAGGATTGGCCATGTGCAAGGCAAACACCCTCCCCATTATGCTTTTGCTCTGGCCCTGAACATCTTTCTCTGTCTCTAGTGCTACTCATGTGGCTGGGAAACACGAGCTTTCCCCTGATTTCAGCTGCGACTTCCTGTCACTTCTTGTCCACTCAGCAGTAGCCACTGCCCAGCCCCACACAGAACTTGTGCCTGCATTAGCACCATCTAGAGCCGGTTCCTTTCTGCTCACATTTTACTCCCAGAGGAACTGTCCACCAGGGCAGTGAGATTAGGGATTATCTAGCCAATCCGTGCCAGCAGAGGTGGACCAGACCTGTGGACCAGAACACAGGTAGATGGGGCCTCCTTGCCTGAGGGCCACTGAGGGATGGACCCGGGGCCCACAGGACCCAACAGACTCAGCCATACGGTGCACTAGAGGGTCTGTCTTCGACTCTGAACAAAGCACAGCAAAAGGAGGCCCATTTAAGTGGGTAGAGTGTGGGTAGCTTGGCAAGGGCAGTAAATAGTGAGACAGTTTTCTTTAAAAAAAATATCTGTGGGACCACACCCATGATTCTCAGGGCTTACTTCTGACTCTGCACTCGGAAATTCCGAGCAGTGCTCAGGAAACCATTTAGGATCCCGGAGATGGAATCCGAGTCAGCTACGTGCAAGGCAAATGTCCTGCCCACTGTGCTATTGCTCCACCCCTGACAATTTTATAAATAAAAGCTCATTGTTTTTTGGGTCGTTTTTTTGGAGGGGACACAGGGTTTGGGCCACACCCAGTTATGCTCAGGGTTCACTCCTAGCACTATGCCCAGGCAATGCTTGTGTAATTGTAACTCTTCCAGCCCTATGGTGCCATTTTTGGGGTTTTGTTTGTTGGGTTTTTAGTTTGGGGACATAGCTGGTATTGTTCAGGGCTGACTCCAGGCTCTGCACTCCGAGATCACTCCTGGCAATGTTCAGGGGATGATATAGGATGTTGGGGATTGAATCCTGGGAAGGTCAGGTCATATACAGGCAAGTTCCCCACCCCCTATACTATCACTCTGCCCCCAGATTGTCTTTCTTTGGGGGTGGGGGAGTCACACCCAGCTATGCTCAGGAGTTACTTCTGATCTGCACTCAGAAGTCACTTCTGGTAGGCTCGGGAGACCATTTGGAACACTGGAATTTGAACTAGGATCTATCCTGTGTTGGCCATGTGCTATCACTATGGCCCCTAGATTGTCATATTTTTTGTTTGTTTGTTTTTTTTTTTTTGGTCACACCCAGCAGTGCTCAGGGGTTACTCCTGGCTCTACACTCAGAAATCGCTCCTGGCAGGCTCGGGGGACCATATGGGATGTCGGGATTCGAACCATTGTTCTGCATGCAAGGCAAATGCCCTACCTCCATGCTATCTCTCCAGCCCCTAGACTGTCATTTTAAAGCAACATTTGAGTCTTGGAGATAGCTTAGGGGTACATCCAGTCTCATTTTCCAACCCACAACAAATAAATAGTGCATTTCTCTGACTTCCATCTGAGTAGACAGCACTAAGCAAGGTGTGAGTAGGTCCAGAGCTGCTGATCTTCACTTCAACATGCAGACTTCAGCAGCTGGTTCTGCAAAACACTCCACCTGTTGATTCTTGTCTCATGCCCTGATGCCACTGGGGTCAGGGAGAAGCAGAGCAACCTTCCCTTGTCTTTGAGGAGCCAGCAGGAGCCCTTTCCCAACACCGTGGGCTCTGTTCCTGTGCAGAAACTGTACTATGCTACAGAATGTTCTGGATCCGAGTAGAATAGGGTACTGGAGAAGCTCTGGAGGACAGTGGGGCATCAGTGGAGAACATGGGCCTTGGAGCTGGGACCCACAGCCCTGGCCCAAGGTTGAGGCATATGATCTGCAGGGCAGGAACCCGGGGCAGCCCCTTCTCCAGCTTTCATACCTTTTTTCAAAAGTTTAAGAAATATTTAAAAAATAATTTTGGCGATTCTGTGGTTTACAACCTTATGTACAGAATCCCAACACTATATTCATCATGGTTACTCCCTCCTCCCAGAGACCATGGGACCCCTCCCTCCCTCCCTCCAACACTCACACCCCTAATTAATTTGTGGGCATTAGTTCCCTCTTTTGGATCTTTGTGGCTAACTTGCACCTTTAAAAGCCTCTTCCCTTTCCGTTGCTTTTTTATGGTGGTGGAGTTCACCTGTGATGATCCTCACTAGTTGTGTTAGGGGACAGTTTGATGCGTGGACATGTAATATGGACACTTGGTTATGTGTGTGTGGGCGGTGTGGGAAATATCTGCCTTGGTGTCTGTGACATCGGCACTCAGGACCTGGGTTATAATTAAAAACACTTTTTATTTATTTTTTGCTTTTTGGGCCATACCTGGTGATGCTTGGGTTACTCCTGGCTATGCTCTCAGAAATTATTCCTGGCTTGGGGGACCATATGGGACGCCAGGGGATCAAATCATGGTCTGTTCTAGGCTAGCCAGCGCAAGACAAGACAGCCTATAGCTTGTGCCACCACTCCGGCCCCTAAAAACACCTTGTTACTGTTAATTGTTGTCACAATTGGTTCTTACTATAATTATCCTGAATATAGTAAGAACCGAATACTCCAACAGTTAATTATGGACTCTATACACATGCCCCTGTATGGATGCTTGAATATGTGAATGTATTTTTGTGTGTGTTGCCAGAGTAAGGCCAGGGCCTCCCACTAGTCAGGGTGCAAGGTATGTTCTCTGCCACTGAGCCACATCCTGGAGCTCCTTTTATCAATTAAAAAAAGTTAAAAAGCAGCTGAAAAGAAAGTAAGAGAAATCAACCGTATTTTTTTTAATATCTGTATTTAAACACTGTGATTACAAACATGACTGTAGTTGGATTTCAGTCACAAAAAAGAACATCCCCTTTCACCAGTGCAACATTCCCACCACCAATGTACCCCATTTTCCTCCACCCACACCCCTTGGCTGTATTCGAGACAGGCATTCTCATTAACATGGTCTTGGTAGTTGTTAGTGTTCTAACTGCACTCACCCCTCCTTGAGGTGAGCTTCATAGCATGATCTGGTCCTTCAGGCCCACATCCCTGGGCATTATTACAATAATGTCTTATTTTCCTTAAAAACCATAGATAAATGAGACTATTCTGTGTGTATCTATCTTCCTCTGACTTATTTCATTCAGCATAATAGTTTCCATGTCCATCCATGTATAGGAAAATTTCATGACTTCATCTCTTCTGACAGCTGCTTAATATTCCATTGTGTATATGTAAACCACAATTTTTTTTAACTATTCATCTATTGAAGGGTATCTTGGTTGTTTCTAGAGTCTGGCTATAGTAAATAGTGCTGAGATGAATATAGGAATGAGGAAGGGATTTTTGTATTGCATTTTTGTGTTCCTACGGTATATCCCTAGTTTTCACCTGCATTCTTATGAATCTCACATTATATATGTATGTACACATATATATTTATGTACTTAAACACATACTATAAGGATGCCCATATTCCCATTTTTATATCTAATCTTATTTACAAAAGATATCTCATGGACATCTTTTATTGCCATTCCATATTCATGGTTAGGGGGTTGGGTCACACCCAGGAGTGTTCAGGACGTATTCCTGGATGTATCAGTCCTGGTACTGTGTTCAGGGAATTGTAGTTCTGGGGATTGAACCAGGGTTGATCGCATGCATGACAAGCTCCTTAACCCCTATACTATCTTTTAGACCCCCATCCCATTCTGTATTTTACAAGAATTTTATAGGGCCTAAATGTAAATTTATACAAAATTGAGGCATTATCATTCAACTGTCTAAATTGTTGAAATTTTTTTTAGTTTCAAAAAACCTTGTCAGCTGCATGCAAGACATATGCCCTGCTTGTTGTACTCTCTTAAGTCCCTATTTTCCTTTTTTTTTTTTTTTTTTTTTTGGTTTTGGGTCACACCTGGCAGCGCTCAGGGTTACTCCTGGCTCCACACTCAGAAATCGCTCCTGGCAGGCTCGGGGGACCATGTGGGATGCCAGGATTCTAAACGATGACCTTCTGCATGAAAGGCAAACGCCTTACCTCCATGCTATCTCTCCGGCCCCCAAAGGATATTTTTTGAAGATTTTAAGAATACTGAGATCTTACTGTGAAAGATTTGGAATTCACTTTGGTCAAAATAAAAATTATTAAAAAAAAAAAGTACTGGTAACAGAACCAAGAATTAAAAAAAAGAGAAAATACTGAGATCACATGAAGTGCTATATTTTTAGCACTACACACAACTTGCTGTGTGTGTGCGCATGCGTACATAGGTCAAAGACCTAGAGTTGGCATCGCACAATGACTCCCCTCTTGGCCACCCTAGATTTCTGTATTGTTCTCAGTGACTCTTGGAAGTGGAACTTCTATGTTGCTTTTTTGGGGCTCAGGTCTGGAAAGAGTTTGATGTTTCGTGGGTTTCGCACACTAGCAAGGCTGCCAGGAACTGAGAATCAGCAATGTTTCCCCGCCTTTCACGATCACACTTGCTTTTAACGTGGGGCTCAGACTTGTCTGGGGCAATGGGAGGAGACATAGACTAGGAAGTTGGCCCTTCTGTTCCTCGGTTACTGGGAATTGTTTGGAAGCAGAAAGAAGGTTGAAAATTGTGTGTGTGTGTGTGTGTGTGTGTGTGTGTGTGTGTGTTGGGGTGCAATCTATATTGCCTTTACCTACCCCTCTTGGCTTTGAGGGTCCTCAAGCCTTGCATGCCTGCCGCACCAGGTTCAGGTAGCTGCAGTGCTGACACAATTGGCCCTTAAAGGAAAGGCTGTGAGGATGGGCGCTTTCAACTCTTCTGCTCCTCCTGAAGGGTTTCCAGGCCCAGGAGCCTGCTGAGAGCCTGGGCTCGGGCCAAGCTGCCCTTCGATATTTTTAAGTCTCCAGGTTCTAAAATGCAGCACCGCACACAAAGGACGTACCCTGAAGCCTCTGACCCGCTGAGAGGGGCTCGTAGCTGAAAGGAGCCTCCACCTTGCAGCCTGCAGGTCAGGGCAGACCCTTTGTGTTCAGGGGTCTGAGCATGGGGGATAGGGGAAGCAGACCTGGTTTGAAATCCCACCTACAGCTGTGAATTTATTTGGTTCTCTATTAACAGTCTCCTGGCAGCTGACTTTTATGTTTAAAATTAAGTGCTTGATTGATTATTTTCTACAACAGCAATGGGATGTTGTTCTATACTTAAGCCAATCCATTAGTGGGCTCTCATTACTGATTTCTCTTCCTTTGCCTGTGCATTGTGTGTGCGTGTGTGTTCGTGTATTTGGAGGGTGGATGGTCATGGATGGCAGAGAGAAGGTTTCTCCTGAAACGTGGGGAAGGTTTGTTTCTTACCTGCCCCAAACCTCTGAGTCACCAGGATTGTCCAGTGCCTAGGGAGATGGTTCATTCCCAAAGCTTTCACAGGCAGAAGCAGAGCCCTAGAGAATTCCTTATTGAGGTGATTTTATTTGTTTGTTTTGTTTTTGTTTGGGGGCCACACCTAGCACCACGCAGGGTTTATTTTTGGCTCTGAGCTCAGAAAGCACTTCCTGCAGGCTCATGGCACTATATGTTTGGCTACGTGCAAGGCAAATACCCTCTCTGCTGTACTATCGCTCCAGCCCTAAGGTGATTTTATTTTTATCACAAGATTTGAGCATCAGCTTTAAAATATTTATTTATTTATGTTTTTGGGCTACACCAGAGGCACTCAGGGGTTACTCCTGGCTTCGTGTTCAGAAATAGCTCCTGGCAGGTTTGGGGACAATATGGGATTCTGGGAATCGAACCCACATCCATCTCAGGTTGGCCATGTGTGAAGCAAATGCCCTTTGGCTGTGCCATCACTCTGGTTTCAAGCTTCAGCTTTTTCTTTTCCTTCTTGTTCCTCCTCTTATATATGTATATATATACATATATATGTAAATGTATATATTATTTTATTTTTCTAAAATCCCCATCCAGATTGGGTGAGACCCTTAAAGATGTAAGACCCCTTTGTGTATGTGTGTGGAGGAGGGGGTTGGGCCATACTCTGTTGTGCTCAGGGATTATTCCTGACTCTGTGCTCAGGGACCACTCTGGCCATGTTCAGGGGAACAATACGTGGTACCAGCAACCAAACCAAGATTGACCACATGTAAGGTAGGTGTGTGTGTGTGTGTGTGTGCGCGCGCGCGCGTGCGCACATGCATTCCAGTGTGTGTGTAAACACGACCAAAAGAGTTGTAGCCCCCGAAGCTAAAAAGGATATGTGATCACCACAGCCAGGGTCTGCATGACACATGGAGGCAGCACAGCCATCATCGCCTCTGCACCTTGGTGGAGAAGCTTGCTCACTTGCTTGCTTACTCCTGGCAGGCTCGGGAAACCATATAGGATGCCAGGGATTGAACCCAAGTCAGGTGTGTACGAGGCAAATGACCTATCCACTGAAGTATTACTCTGGCCACACTTTTGCTCAGATCTATTTGGTCAATTTCTCAAGATTTTGTTTTGTTTGGGGGTTACACTGCTTGGATCCAGAATAGAAGGAAGAGATCACACAACTGGAATAAAGTTTAATACTTTACTCCATCAGCAAACAAGACCCACCCCACACTGGCCAGCTAGGGCCACCTCCCCAAGGAGATGAGCCCCGCCCACGATCATGAGGAAGATTATATAGGGAAGGGATATAGGGAGGTTCCAGATTCCTGATGCTCTTTAAACATCTAGGGGTATCTTCCTACTGCTCCCTTGTCCTTCCCTGATAGGCAGATGGTATGGCCAGGTAGATTGGGGCAGGATCTATGGAAATAGGCTCGTGAGGACCATCCTAGACCATGTGGTTCTTATAAAATGGCGTCTCTCTCTACTCAGAACCTGAGAAGAAGCCTACCATGTGGCCTTTACAAAATGGCATTCCTCCTTGTTCAGAACTCAGGTCCTAACAACATCCGTCTTCATCTGGCTCTGTGCCTAGAGATCTCTCCTGGCAGTGCCAAGGGAGGCCATACACAATGCCAGGAATCAAACGGATTGGCCAAAGGCAAGGCAAATGCCTTGAAGTATCACTTGGTCTCAAATTCCTCAAGATCTCCCCACAGGAGGAACGGTATCTCATCCAGAACCACGCGCTTTGGGGGGTTACTTTCCGAGCAGAAAGAAAACTGATCAGAGAAGCGGAGCATCCCCTGCTTGCCTCCTCACTCAGCAGCTCTCTGGTCATGAGAAAGTGTCAGACCCAGCCTGGGCTGAGAGGTTGGTCATGTGGGTGGTAAATGAGGTTCCCTTGTCCTGGCAGAGCGGGATCCGCTCTGTGGGGTTGCCATCGTTTGTGCCACAGACCATGTCTGGCTTCTCCTCTGTTCTGAGTGGTGTATTCCTTCATGTGAGTCAAGTGTGAGCTGTGTGCAAGTATGTGCATATCTATATACATGTAAGTAGTGTGTACATTGTGGTGACACACATGGGAGCAGAATGCTGCATGAACACATGTGAGTAAACCTGTGCCATGTGCATTCATGTGAGTAGCATGTGTGAGTAGTGTGCACACATGAGTGGTATGCATGTTCATATGACTGAGTATTGTGGGAGTAGAATGCATACATGAGGAGTATACATGCGTGTGAGTGGAGTGTGTATACATGTGAGCTGCATGTATGTGGATGGAATATATGCACATAGGGGTGCATACACGTGAGTGGAATTTATGCATACAGATAGAGTTCATGTGTGTGTGCAGTGAATGGTATGTGTGAGTGGAGTGTACGTGTGTGTGAGTGGAACGTAAGTGTGTGAGCGTACTTACTTGTGCACGGAAGGGGCGGAATGGGTGGAAAGCCCATTTTCAACCACACCTCACAGGTCCTGCATTGGAAGCTGTGGTGAGCGCCTTCCCCTGTCTCTCTCCAGCTTTGATTTATAAGTCAGGCACAATGGGTCTGGTTCTTTCTTCTGGCTTCCTCGCCTGGATGGAGTTGAGGCGCAGCCCTCCGTGAAAAGGCAAGGCAAGGAGGCGGCCTTGTGCTCAGGCTGATTGAGTCAACCTTCTATCCAGGGTCATTTTCAAATGGATCATCCCCTGTGGGTCTCTGTCCGTTTGTCTTCCGGAGCTCAGAGGTGACATCGAAAACCTCCCTGCCTACTGCCTGCCATGACTTCTGACCCAGGAAGGTCATAAGATCATCAAGCCATAAAATCAGGAGAATACAATAAAGGTGTCATTTCTGATTGTCCTCCAAGCATGGGAGTGTAAGGCGTGATCACATGATTCAGTGAGGGAGCAAACCAGGCAGGTGACAAGGCACATTAGTGTCCTCCCTCAGAAGGGGAGGAGGTGGGTGGGTGTCAGAATCACAGAACCTGCCTGCTGGCTCAAGACTATGGCCCGGAAGTGTCTGATGTGAGATGTTCTGCTCATCGCATGGCCACAAGCAGGCTCCTTTTTCTGTGCGTGGCCCAGAGCCAGCCCACAGTGTCAAGTGTCCGGTGGGAGCTCAGGAAGGACAGTCTGGCCGAGCTGAAACCCGAGAACCACCGTGGATTGGAAGAAAGAGTGGGACCCGCTGCTGGGATTGTCACAGGGGACTCAGCTTCGGCTCAGTGGGTGTTGTCCAAAGTGAGGGGGTGGTGTAAAAAAAAAAAGAAAACTCTCCCTGGAAGATTGAGAAACGCGCCCCTTTTAGGGTAACCCAAAAGGAGTCCAGGCCACAGAGTGGAGGAGCCTAGCCCAGTCCAGGCTCCACTGACACCAAATAAATTATCCAGAATATTCTGAAACCATAAACGAACTTGGACTGATTTATGCAGAGGTTTCCGAGGTCTTTCAAAAATGCATGTGAGGAGCATTTAGGCTCCCCAGTGACATGGAAAATGTTCCTTAGCAGCAGAAAGGAGCCGCAGAAAAGCAGCTCGGCTGCCAGCTCCTGGGGGTGGGGGTGGGGTGGAGGGCAGGGAGCTCCATCAGGAGGAAGTGGGGGAGGTGTGCATCTGGCTGTCCTGCATTGCAGGAGGGGGACCAGGGGGACCCTGGACATCCCCAGATGCTCTCCGGATGCCCAAACCCAGTGGAGAGAGAAAAGGGCTGGAAGGAGAAGGGGAGAGTGCTACACTCCACCCTAAGGGCAAGGCCAGGGCACAGTCTTGATCTGCAACTCAGGAGACTGTGGCTTCAGGACTCAGAAGCACAAGAGAATCAGGAGTTCTAGGCAAAAAGTGAACAAGATAGGGGCTAGTGCCATAGCACAGTAGAACATTTGTTTAACCTGAATGCAGCCAATTGGAGTGGTTCCTGAATTCCTATATGGCCACCCGAGCACAGCCAGGAATGATTCCTGAACTCAGGTTCAAGAGTAATCCCTGAGCATCTCTGGATGCGGCACCCCAATAAAAAAGCTGACCAGTCAATGATGCTGTGCAGTGCAGCTAGGGAAGGGAAGAGAAAGTGTGGAGTTTTGGGGGTATTCAGAGGGGAGCTGGCAACAGCCTGCAAACAGGGAGAAAGATAGTGGGGAGGATCCCAATGGATGTTTGGGAGCTAAGTGGCTGGGAGTGGGCCTTGTGTTGCCTTTTTTTTTTTTTTTTGGCCACACCCGGCGGTGCTCAGGGGTGACTCCTGGCTGTCTGCTCAGAAATAGCTCCTGGCAGGCACGGGGGACCATATGGGACACCGGGATTCGAACCAACCACCTTTGGTCCTGGATCGGCTGCTTGCAAGGCAAACGCAGCTGTGCTATCTCTCCGGGCCCCCTTGTGTTGCTTTTAAGGGCACCGTCTCTCTCAAGCTAGGCTCAGGCCACTCTTTAAAAACATTCTTTTAATTATCTTTGTAATTGCTTTATTTAAGCACCATGGTTACAAAATTGTTCATTGTTATGTTTCAGTCATACATTATACACGGTCCTTCACTGGTGCACCCTTCCTGTCACAGATGTCTCTAGTTTTCCTTCTACCCCACCCCCCTCCACCTGTCTCTATATTTGATTCTCTCTCTCTGTCTCTGTCTGTCTCTCTTTCCCCGGTCCCCTTTTCCTTTTTGACACTGTTGTCTGCACTATTGTTAATGGAGGGGTGCCTTGATGTCACTTTCTCCCCTTTCAGCACAGAGGTCTTGTCCAGAATGATCAGTTCCAACTATCATTGTCCTTGTAGATCCTTTTCTATTTTATCTGCACTCATGGCTTTTTGTGGCAGCTTTCTACCCTGGGCTGGACCTCCTAATCTTTATTGTCTCCGGATATTATTACCAACCTATCTCTTGTTTTTCCTATATCCCACATATGAGTGAGATTATTCTTTTTTTTTTTTTTTTTTTTTTTTTTGGTTTTTGGGTCACACCCGGCAGTGCTCAGGGATTACTCCTGGCTGTCTGCTCAGAAATAGCTCCTGGCAGGCACGGGGGACCATATGGGACACCGGGATTCGAACCAACCACCTTTGGTCCTGGATCGGCTGCTTGCAAGGCAAACGCCGCTGTGCTATCTCTCTGGGTCCGTACCACAGTTTCTTTAGCCACTCATCTGTTCTCTGGCATTTGGGTTGTTTTCAGATTCTCATTATTGGAAGTAGTGCTGCAATAAACACAAGAGTGCAGAGGGTATTTTTATATTGTGTTTTTGTGTTCTTAGGGTATATCCCTAGGAGTAGTATTGCTGAATCATATGGAAGCTTAATTTCTAGCTTTTTGAAGACTGTCCATATTGCCTCATTCACTGCTGGTGGGAATGCAAGCTGGTCAGGCCACTCGATGTTGCTCAGCCGCAGGCCCAGATGGTCTGGCCAGTAGTGCTGGGGTCATTAGGGCCGCCACCATGGTCAGGCGATTGCACCAAGGGCCGTGCACACAGACTCTCCTGGCCTGGCTTGGGGGGGTGTTGTCTGAGTTCCAGGCTGCATGAGGAGACAGAGCTTTGGCTTCTGGCACCTGCCTGACCCTTGAGCCTGACTTCTAACCCCTGTTCTCCCACATGTCACCTGAGCATTGTATGTGTGTGTGTGTGTGTGTGTGTGTGTGTGTGTGTGTGTGTTTGGGCCAGAGGCAGAGTTGAAGCACCCAGGCCTTGGGGAGTGGGAGAGTCTTGGGTGGGGGGTGTGTGTCCCAGGGTGCAGGAGTGAATGAGGAAAGCAACTGTCTGGAGAATGTGGCTGGAACAAGTGGGTAGAGCCACCAGCCAGGGCCTGTGCAGAGGCAGCCTTTTTCCCCCTGGGCCTGACCAGCTATCCACTTCTTCACCTCTGTGAGTTTAACCTCCACAAGGGCATGCCTGGCAGTGCTCAGGGTCACAGAGTGCAGGCATGGAACACCTGGCAGTGCTGATGTCCCTTCCTCCTCCTCAGAGCATGAGACCTCAAGTTCCACTCCTGTTGCTGTGTATATGTGCCACATGTGGGCCTGGCAGCTCTGCTATCTGGGATCCCCAGTGCTGCTACAGAGCATGTGATCTTGGTGCCAGAGATAGCACAGTGGGGAGCGCATTTGCCTTACTGGTCCAGGTTCGATTCCCAGCATCCCACATGATTTCCTGAGACTGCCAGGAGTAATTTCTGAGCTCAGAGCCAGGAGTAACCCATGATCAATGCTGGATATAGCCCCCCAAACCAACAAGAACAACAAACAACAAGAACAACAGTGTGTGATCTCCAGCTCCCCGAGATCTCTACCCCCACACCCCCACAGCTTGGTGTGTACAAGTGCTACAGTGAGAAAGATGTGAGAGCACTATGGCAGAGTTGCACCCTTTGAGCAGCTACCGTGTACACTGTCACTAGAGTCTGTGTGAGCACAGTGATGAGATGAGGCCAACCCCTGCCTCAAGCTCATGTCCAAACCCTGAGACTCAGCCTTTGTGTGACTTCCCGCAGCTGTGGACAGGCAGCCTGCAGAAGTCTAGGCTGGGCATCCCGCCTCCAGGATCTGATCCCAGCAGCCCATCCAGTGCAACTTTCCCTGCCAGACCCATGTCCATCCGAGTCCAAGCTCTGCCTGGTTCCTCCAAGAGCCCATACTGGGCCTGGAACCCTGCCCTGTGGATTGGTGTCAGCCCTGGGACCCTCACAGGATCATCAAAGGCCTTTTCTGAGCCCGCAGGGCAGTTCCTCCCACTTGGCCCCTCTCATCTGTTTTCTTTGTTTTGTTTTGGAGCCACACCCGACAGCTCTCAGGGCTCTTTGCCCAGAAATTGCTCCTGACAGGTTCGGGGTACCATATGAGATGCTGGGGATTGAATCTGGGTCAGCCGTGTGCAAGGCAAATGCCCTACCTGCTGTGCTGTTGCCAGATCCCCACACCCAATTTCTTGGCTCACTAGATATTGCCCTGTGACCCACAATTACCTCCCAGGCACATTGGTCTTTTTTTCAGGCCACACTTGTTTGATGCTCAGGGGTTACTCCTGGCTAAGCACTCAGAAATTGCCCCTGGCTTGGGGGGACCATATGGGATGCTGGGGGATCGAACCATGGTCGTGATCTTTCCTTGGCTAGCGCTTGTGAGGCAGACACCTTACCTCTAGCGCCACCTCGCCAGCCCCAGCCAGGCACATTGTTTTGGGGAGAAAGACAGAGCCTTGAGAGCCCTGACCAACAGACACAAAGGGCAGCTCTGACCCTGGTCACTGCTGAGCTGTGTGGAATCTGGGCAGGCACTTGATGGAGGCTGGAGAGTCGGATCTAGGTGGGCATTCTCGGGGGCCAGAGGGCTGGGGTCCAAGTGGGTGCTCATGGGGCACTAGAGATCTGGGTGAGGGTGCAGAGGTGCAGGGTAAACAGGACTAGGAGCCCCCCACTAGTCTGATCCTGGAGACTGAACTGCCACTACTAGCCGGGATGGGGTTAGGGCCACTGGGCCTTGCTAGAAGCAGAGTAGGGGATGTCTGCTGTCTTGACTTCCCCTGAAGTTCCTGCACTTCAGCTCTAGGTCAGCAAGAAAAGATGCGATTAGGTCAGGCTTGGCCCTGGAGTTTTGCAATGGAGTTTTGTAGCGAAGGAGGAAAACATCATGGGTGATAAGAGTGATCCATCCATAGAGGCTTCTTCTTTCTCCCATGGGCAAGTTTGGGGCCACACCCAACAGTGCTCAGGCACTACTCCTGACTCTGTGCTCAGGGATCACTCGTGGCAGGGCTCAGGGGGACCATATGGGATGCCGGGATTTAACATAGGTGCAAGGCAAGTACCTTCTCTGCTATATTATGTCTCCGATCTTAACTCCCAGCTTAAGTGGCCCTACAGGGGGTTGTGTGACTTTTCAAAAGGATACAATACCTGGGCTAGGGCCATAGCACAGAGGGGAGGGCATTTGCCTTGCACAGGCCCAACATGGGTCCAAACCCCGAGACATGGTTCCCTGAGCACAACCAGGAGTGACTCCTGAAAGCAGAGCCAGGGGTAACCCTGAGTATTGCTGAGTGTGACTCTACCCACAACCCCTGCAAGATAAGGACCTTGTCTCAAGGTGGGGCTGGACTTCTAAGTGGGGAACTTGGTGCCTTGTGGACATGTGACTTCTGGGATGCTCCTGAAACCTACGTGTGCTACCATCTGGGCTCCTTTCTATGGAAACAAAAACAGGAAGAGGAGACTTGGAGAGGAGAATGATCATGATTCTAAGGAGAATGTGGGCTTTTCCTGTGAGAGAAAAAGGTAGAGAAGAAAGGCCAAAAAGGCCCCCTAGGCTGCTGGTGCCCAGGTGAAGTGCATAAAGGGGGAAGACTTGACTGTACTTCAGCTAGCAGGGGTCCCAGGTGGAGAATCCTGCAGGGAAGAAGCAACTCTCCCCGAATGGACAAGTGAACAGAGAAGACTAGAGCGGAACAAAGCAGAGAGTGAAGCAGGGCTGCAGTCAAACTCTGCATCTAGCCTGGGGACACCTGGTCCCTGGCCTCCCCTCACCCCTCTGCCTTCTGTGTGGATCCAGGCATGCTCATCTTCTTTTTGGAAATGGAAGTAACAAACCATCGTTTACTTTCTGCAGTGCTGGGGATCAAACCCAAACACACTCGCCCACCTGAAGATCTGTCCAAGGCTCACTCCCCTGGCTGGCAAGTCAGTCCAGAGAGCCCAGCCTTGTAGATTCTGCCTTGTCAGGGCCAGAAGCTCAACAGTAACCCCCAGCCACCTGCACTCATCCTTACACATGCCACAGAGCTGGGAGACCCTCCTGAGCCCCCTCTGGCTTCCTCTCACACCTCTGCCGAAGGCCCTGCCCTTTGAGCCCCTCCTTCCTGCTCCCCCACCCTGCTGGTCCCCAGAAACTCCATCTAGCCTGGGGCAGTGCTGTCCAACTCTGACTGATCATGGATTCTTCCAAATCTATTATTTATGCCTCCTCCACATGCCCCGAGTCCTTCGGCCCGAGGCTTCTCAGCTGGCAACTGCCAGGCTTTGAACTAGCCCCCACAAAACCCCGAGCCCCCCATCCCACCCCCACTTCAGCCTTAAAATGAGAGTTTCTGCTGTGAATTTCCAAAAGCCTGTTTTGTACCGTAGAAGTGGGCGCTTGATTACTTTGTGACCAAGACACCAAGACACGGGAGCTCGATTCCTTTGCCAGATGTGGCCACTGCATCGCTCCCCAGCTGCAGGGTTGTCCCAGTGACTATGGGATGTGTGGGGAGGGCAGCCTGGGGGTGGCAGAACAGATCCAGATACCACAAACTCTCCCCCATCTTTGTAGGCATGTACTGTGAGCATAGAAGAAGGAGGAGGTGAAAGGAGAAAAAGGAGAAGGAGGAAGAGGAGAAAAAGGAGGAGGATGAGGAGGGAAAAGAGAAGAAGGAAGAAAAGGAGGAGGAGAGGAGGAAGAAGAAGAGAAGAAAAATGTCATTCATAGAAGCTTATGGAGAGGAGGGCAGGGGAAGGGTAGGAGAGAAACTGGTGACAATGGTGGCAGGCAATGTACACTGGTAAAGGGTGTTGGACTGAAACTCCATCATGAATAACTTTGCATATTTCATGGTGATTTAAGTAAATTTTTATTTAAAAAAAATGAACAACCTGCAGATTCAAACATAAGACTCCAGTGTCCCTCAGGAGCAGGCTTGGGACATAGAGACAGCATCTCTCTGTTGGCCTCTCTGGAAATTGCAGAGCATCTGGGGTCACCAGGATGAAGCCTGCAGGATTTGGGGGTACATAGTGTTAACAGCCATGGGGTTAAAATACCGTGAGCCAGGCTGGCATGGCCCTTAATATGTTGGTGCTGGTGCTGCAGTTTGTGTTAATGAAGCCAGATTCAAGTGTGAGCCACTGGTGGTACTCACCAACTCCAGTGTACTCCAGGAAGCTGCAAAAGCAGAAGAGTGAATTTGGCCTGATTCCTAATATCTCCACGTTTCTACCAACTCATAAGGTCTATGATGTATTGTGAGTTTTGACTTTGGCTCTGTGCTTGAAATTACTCCTGGCAGGCTCTGGGGACCATATGGGAAGTCTGGGATTGAACCCAGGTCAGCTGCATTCAAGGCAAAAGCTCTACCTGCTGTGTTATCGCTTCAGCATATAAAGAGGTGTTTTGTTTTGTTTTTAAAGAATCTATCCTTTTGATCTACAGACCCCTGTTGGCATTGCTTTCCACTCTTTTCGAGGCCTATATTTATATAGTTGATATCACATACTCTAGATTATGTTGCACACAAATTTCTCATTTAACATTAGCTCCCAGATGTTTTTTCTTGTCATTAATCTTAAACGACAACAAGAACACAAGCTACTATTTTGGACTGAAGAGATAGCACAGTGGGTAAGGCTCTTGCCTAGCTCTTGTCTGGTTCTACCCCAGAATCCCATATGGTTCCCTGAGCACTGCCAAGAGTAATCCCTGAGCACAGAGCTAGGAGTAAACCTTAAGCACATCTGGGTATGGTCCCCCCCAACCCCAAACAAACCAACAAAAACAGTATTTATGTTCAGGGTTGAGGATGCGACTCAGATTTTTAAACCCTTGTCTGTAAACATAAGACTTGGGTTTGATCTCTGGCATCATAAGAAATAACACACACACACACACACACACACACACACACACACACACACACACATACACACACACAATCACTCAAACTGTGCTCTTTTAGGGGCAGGAAAATAGGTCTAAGGGCTTCAGTATGTTTCACATGTTTCATCTCAAGCTTGATCCCTGGCTCCAGTGATTTTCCATTGCCCCCAACACAGAGTTGGGAGTAACCTCTAAGCTTCACTGGGTGTGGAGTCCAAACCAAATACAAAAAAAAGAAAAGAAAAGAAAAGGAAGAAATAGAGTCAGTTACTGGCTTTACAACAGCCCATCCTCTGAGTGTGCCAATTGTTTCTACAATTCTACCACTCCCTTCCTGGATACAGGTCTCTTTAGTACCTTCCATAGACCTCTCAGGTCACGTTTCAGTGGCTTCTGGGTTTCTCAAAAAGTGTCTAATGCCAGTCAGACTGGCACTTTTTAAAAAATTTTTGGATCACACCCGGTGAAGCTCAGGAGTTACTCCTGGCTATGTGCTCAGAAATCACTTTGGCTTGGGGGACCATATGGGATGCCAGGGATCCAACACAGTCTGTCCTGGGTCAGCTTCTGCAAGGCAAATGCCCTACTGCTGTGCTATCGCTCCAGCTCCAATTGGCACTTTTGGTCTCTAGCTAACAGAGACTGGATACAGAGAATGAGACAAATACAGAAGGAAACAAAAACAAGCATATAAACACACACACACACACACACACACACACACTCCCCGGGCTTTAAGTGACCAGGGCAGCCACAGAGACTGGATACAGAGAATGAGACAAATACAGAAGGAAACAAAAACAAGCATATAAACACACACACACACACACACACACACACACACACACACACACACACACCAGGCTTTAAGTGACCAGGGCAGCCATCAGTGGGCTCATAGGCTGCCAAGTACACTGTCCATCCAGGCTGCCGTTGGTTGACGTTGACAGAGACATTTAAGGTGCAGTAAGTACATGAGGACCAGAGGGTGGGGTCTTTCTCAAGCTAATCAGCAGGCGCTCTTAAATCTATAAAGTCCTGACAATTTCATCTTCTGTTTTGTTTCACTTGAGCCTACACCCAGGCCATAACCCATTCTTACTCTATGGGTTATGAGTATTTACTTGGCTTACTTGCCTGGCTCAAGCAGTTATTTGTCATTTTTTTCTTTCCCGACACTCTGATCTCTCCTGGGTATATATTTGCAGCCCCCTCTGCACTCTAAGACCTAAACTAATTTTTTTTTTAACCTGGGGCATGTAGCCCATCCTTGGGGCTTTTTGTTAGGGGGAGACAAATTTACAGGAGAAAGGAACAATTAGCTCAAAATAATCAAAAAATGATTATTTTTAAGGTTGTTGGCGCATTTTGCTGAAGCACATTCCAGAAAGGTCACGTCATTTGTATTCCTCTCACTTCGCCTGAGTATCACCTGCTACTATCAATCTTCCCTTTTTTCCCCCCACTGATGTGAAAGCAAGAAGTTGAGGCCAGCTACTTTGTTTTTTAATTTCTTTGAATATTTTTGTGTTGGAATAGCTTTCCTTCTGTGTTCTGGGCAGACCTCTGTGGTTCCCCTTTTGTAAATCATCTATCGATTTTTAACTTCTCTATTTCTTTCCCTTATTGATTTGTATGGATGCCTCACAGGGTCAGAATATTAACCGTTTGCTTGTTATATACATGGTTAATGTCTTTCCAGCTGACTGTTTTGTTTCATTTTCTGGTTTTGGGACCATACCACCCATGTTTGGCATTACTCCTGGCTCTGTGCTCAGGGACCTCTTCTGGCAGAAGAGGGGACATTATGTATGTCGCCAGGAGACAAACCTGGATGGGCAGAGTGCAAGGCAAGTGCCTACCCACTGTACCATCTTTCTGCTCCTTATTTTACTTTTTAACTTTTTGTTTTGTTTTTGTCTTTTGGGGCCACACCCAGCAGTGTTCAGGGCTACTCCTGGCTTTGTACTCAAATCGCTCCAGGCAGGCTTAGGCTTATGGGATGCCAGGGATTGAACCCAGGTTGGTCCTTGGTTGGCAGCGTGCAAGGCAAATGCCCTACCACTGTGCTATCACTCAAGTCCCCTTATTTTACATTTTTTTTAAAATTTGGGGGCGGTGGAGGGGAAGGGGAGGGGCTCCGCCGAGATCCGCTGGGAGGACTTAGCGGAGCCACGGGTGTGTGTGTGTGTGTGTGTGTGTGTGTGTGTGTGTGTGTGTGTGTGTGTGTGTATAAACCAGGAAGAGGCGGGGCCCTTATTTTACATTTTTTATGGCTACACACGTATGGTCTTTGTGAGAGCTAATCACTTCATTCTTTTTATTGTGAATTTCATCACTGTTTTATGTTCAGAGACTTATTTCTTTTTTTTTTTTCTTTTTTTTTTTTTTTTTGTGGTTTTTGGGTCACACCTGGCAGGGGTTATTCCTCGCTCCATGCTCAGAAATCGCTCCTGGCAGGCACGGGGGACCATATGGGATGGCCGGATTCGAACTGATGACCTCCTGCATGAAAGGCAAACGCCTTACCTCCATGCTATCTCTCCGGCCCCCAGAGACTTATTTCAATGTGAGAATCCACTTAATAACTATCTACATGTTCTTTTTGTTTTGTTTTGTTTTGTTTTTTTTTTTGGGTCACACCTGGTGGCGCTCCAGGGTTACTCCTGGTTCTGTGCTCAGAAATCACTCCTGGCAGGCTCAGGAGACCATATGGGATGCCAGGAATTGAACCACCGTCCTTCTGCATGCAAAGCAAACACCTTACCTCCATGCTATCTCTCTGGCCCCTGTCTACATGTTCTAATAGCTACAAAATATAGCATTTGTGAACTATGATTTTAATGTGTCTGAAGTTTTTTATTTTATACTGTCACATGAGAATTCACCTGCTTCTCAAGACCAGGAAAGCCATTTTTCTAAAGTCTGATTTGAATAAGTCAATCTTTTCTTGCTGACTGACAAGAAATATCTTCTTGGTTGGCTAAGAGGCTCATAGGAAAGTGTAGATCTAGAATTTAGAGAGCAGCAATGATCACCTGTCACTTGGCACCAGGAGTGTCAAATGAGGTAAAAAGGTAGGAAACTCCCTTCTCAAACTTGGGAAAATTCAATAGATGCTTTGGTGGCTAAGAAAATGTAATGAGAAAGAGAAAACTAATGCTGAAAAGCTTTTATCCCTAAAGGAAATGTGCACCTTCCTTGAGGTCCAACCAGCGATTGATCACCTGGGTTTGATTTGACAGACTATGTGGGTTAGAGATTCTTCACCTTTTCTTCCTTTGAAATCAACTGTCTCTGTCTCTGCTTCTGTCTCTCTGTCTCTGTCTCTCTCTCTCTTTCTACCCTCCCTCAGTCACCTCTGCCAAAGCTAGAAGAAAAGATGGATTGTTTCTCTGACCCAAGGTGGGGAGTTGATAATCTAGAGACAAATTAGGAAAGAAATTCATTAAATTTCCAGAGACAAATTAATAAAGAAATGGTGCTCAGGAACCAGAGCAGTAGTCCCAAGGGGAGGACATTTGCCTTGCATGCAGCTAACCCAGGTTCAGTCCCTGGCATCTCATAAGATCCCCCCGAGCACTACCAGGAGTGATCCCTAAGTACAGAGCCAGGCGTAACCTTTGAGCATTGCTGGGTGTATCCCCCCCAAATAAAGTAAAGAAATAAATAATAAAAGAAAACGTTATAAAAAGAAAATAAGCAATTCTCAAGTCTTTTCAAGAGTTTCTTGGCCTCCACTTCTGCAGGTGATGGTGTCAACACTTCATCAACTGCAAGAGGATTTAGGACCTTCTGCTGGGTGCGAGAGTTACCCAGAAAAGGTACCATGTCCTTGAGGAAAGGAGCTTGTCACCTGAGATAAAGTCACATGAACCGAGGTCACCTATGGTCAGGGATCAACCTGGAAGGGACAGGTGTCATGGTGCGTCTTAAATGCTCTGAGTGATGAGAAAAACAATCAGTAAGTAGTCCATCTCTTTGGGGGCTCAGAAGAGATAAAGGGCTAGCGTGATAGTACAGTGGGGAAGGTGCTTGCCTGGCACATGGCTGACCTGGATTCGATCCCCAGCATCCCATTGGATCCCTTGAGCACTTCAGAAGTGATTCCTGGCAGGGCCAGGTGTAATCTCTGAGCAATACTGGATGTACCTCTCCTCCTAACCACCATCCCCACAAAAAGATGAAACAATAGTTTCCCTTGGTTCCAGTTACAAACAAAGGTGACCTTAGCCGAATTCAGGTCTATTCTCCAGGAACACCCATCCCAGAGGAGAAATAACAGGCCAGTGGGGAGGGGGGGAATGGAGGATGCAGCCAACCTAGGACATTTTGAGGTTGGACCACGAGGAAGACGTTCTTTCCTTTGCCAATTCCTACAAATGCCATTTCTGATGAGCAGAAACTTACAGGTGGGAAGAATTTGGGGTGGAGAAGTGAAGAGGCAAAACATCTGAAGAAATGCCTGGACATCTGGGGTCATTTTTTCTGCATCATCAATGCTTAGAGCTTTTTCGAAAACTTTACTTGCAGCAGGTACATGTGCAAGCCAGGGGCTGTGCTGTCTAAGTCTTCAGAGTCTCACTGTTTGCAGCCAGGGATGCCAGCTCCACAACTCAGGGTGGGCCTGCCCAGCCAGCCTCAGGATCCAGTATGTGAACCCCTCAACTGAGGCACCACCCAACCTGCCACAGCATCCATCCAGGGCCAGAAAGTAGGGATAACTTCAATTCACATGCAGTGACTCCTCAGCTCTGAATAGATCTGGAATCTTCCAGAATCACAGGCTGCCTGCTCTGCTGCTTTCTGTCTCTTTTTCGTCTGGCTTTTTCCTTTTCCATTTCAAAACCAACCAAAATTCTATTGTTTAGAGGAGAACCGTAGGTCCAGCGTAGTGGGGATGATTGAGATGTGTTTTTGTGGGGCCAGAGAGATAGCACAGCGGTAAAGCTTTTGCCTTGCAAGAGGCTAACCCAGGACAATCTCCTGTTCGATTTCCAATATCCCATATGGTCCCCCGAGGTCCCCCGAGCCTTCCAGAAGCTATTTCTGAGCACAGAGCCAGGAGTAACACCTGAGCACAGCTAGGTATGAAACCCCCCCCCCCCCCCAAAAAAAAAAGATGTAGTTTTGTCATTGAGGTTGCTATTGTTCTGTGCTGGGTGACAGCAGAGAAAGACTCAGGCCCACCCTGCTCATCTCTCCCCCACTGTCATCTTTTTTTGCTTATTTGTTTTTTTGTTTTGTTTGGGGCCATACCTAGCCGCACTCAGGGGTTACTCCTGGCTGCTCTGTACTCAGAAATCACTCCTGCCAGGCAGGCTCGGGGAACTATATGGGATGCCAGGGATTGAACCCAAATAGGCAGTGTGTGAGCAAACACCCTTCCTGCTGTGCTGTCGCTCTGCCCCCACCCCATCCCCCGCTGTCATCTTTAAGGATGATGCACAGTGTGTGAATATGGCCCACACTGGAGGCCTAATTACGGTTCTCCAGTGAGTGCACTGCGTGGCCAAGGAAGTCTGGAGCAAGCACTTAGGCGGTAATGCTTCTGAGCGCGCCCCTGCGGGTCTGGGGACGCTGTGATTCCTACCGCAGGGGCAGCCGGCTCCCACACTGCTCCCACAAGCACTTTTACCACCAAGTTGTCAGACCATTATGGTCTCTGATGCTCTTTTACCGCCTTTGAGCTTTTTTCCTGTTGTCAAAGTGATGTGTAATATGATCCCAACTGCCCTGTTTGTTTTCATCCAGTGTTTTAAGAGATTCTGGTTTCCCTTCCTGCCATTACCCTTCACAGGAGGGTCCCCGGGCCCTAGGGAGGCTAAGTGAGCCCAGGATTGGGTTGAGCACTCTGAGACTTTGGTGCCCACAGTGGCCATGCAGGTTCCTGACGGGATGAGGAGGGGAACGGAAGAAAAGAAACAAAAACACCTTGATCTGAGAGGCTCTTGATGTGACCTCTGAGTGCCACCAAATGAAATCAGAGCAAGTAGTTGAGATTACGGAATAAACCCTCACTTTTCATTTCCAATAAGAGTAATGGCCCCAAATGTCAGATTTCTTACCCAGGGAAAGCAGGTCTGGGGCAAGGGTCACCACAGGAAATAATCCTAGCAAAGCTGAGAATGAAATACACGTGGCCAAGTAGCAATCTGTTTTGTCAAGCTGAGAGAGAGAGACAAAAAGAGAGAGACAGAGACACAGTTTAACAGAAAGACAGAGATGGAGAGACAGAGATGGAGAGACAGAGACAGACAACCAGAGGCAGAAACAGACAGAGAGAGGGGATGCATGCTAAGTAGGAGAATCTCTGTTTTGGGTAAAAAAGATACAAAGAAATCAGTAATGATCTTTGGAACCAAGTTGAAAGTTGTAAACCAACAGACAAGGCCATTATATACTTTTGAATTATATATGTTGTTGTAACACGTCCAAATCATGATCACCTCTGAGCCCTCAGTAAGTCCTTTATAATTTGCCATCAGGAAAGACTATGGAGAGTGTGATGATTAATTAGGGTGAGCTACTTCAGGGAAGGAGGGAAGGAAGGAGGGGATAAAGAGGGAAGGGAAGAAGGAGAGAAGAAGAGATGAAAGGGAAAATGGAAGGAAGAAGGGAAAGAAGGGAGGAAGTATTTTATGTAAAAATTCCCACCATAAGCCAGTGAAAACCCAAACAGGACCCCTTGAGATGTGGGGGACACATTTTTATTTCCCTGCAGATCTAGGATCCAGTTGGGTTTTGATTCCAAAGATGGCCCCCACATAAAAACAGAGTTCCATTTCCTGGAATATCTGGCAGGGGTGAAACATCTGCGGGCAGCTGGTAGAGGGTGCAGAAGCAGAAATTCCCAAGTATCCTTCCTTGCTAAGCAGAGTCTGGACCACCTCTAGGACACAAGCACTTTTGGAAAACGCCCCCTGGTTACCAAGGTTATAAAGTGAGACAGGACCATCTCTAGGACACACTAAACACACCCCATGGTCATGCCAGATCTCTGGAACTCAGCTGTCCCTTGACATCTCCTGCCCTCTGGTGTCAGCCTGCTTGGAAAGTGACAGGGCTCTGTTTTCCTCCTTGGAAGGAAGGGAGGAAGGATGCAAGGGGGTTGGGGGTAGGAAGGAAAGAAGGAAGGAAAAAGAGGGAGGAAAAGGGGAGGGAGAAGGAAGGAGAGAGGAAGGAAGGGGAGGAAGGGGAGGGAAGAAAGAAGGAGGGATGGCAGGAAAGGACAAAAGGAGAGAAGAATAAAGGAGAAAGCAGGAAGGAAAGGAGGAAGCAGGGAGGGAGGAAATGGTCAGCTGTCCAGAGGTCAGTGAAAAGGAATGTCCAGAACTCAGTCAGGGGAAATGGCAGGAGCCCAGAACTGTCTTGGGTCAGAGTCCTGCGTGGTTTCACCAGGCCAACTAGGCAGGGCTGACAGAGACATGGACCTTCAAGGAACACTTGACAGTGAGACCTTACTGGGGCAGGCAGGTCCTGGGTGAGGTGGGTTGTAACAGTGACTCAGAGTGGCTGCTGTGACTCCCTGGGCCCACCTGGCCCTGAGGTCTCTCAATCCAAGAGTGACAGGCCCCATGGATGATTCCCTTTGCAGTTCTTGCCAGGTTCTGTTGGGATGGAGGTCTCTTTCCTAGGCAGAGGCTCCCTCTAAACCTCAGAAGCTGATGGGCAGAGGCCAGGGATAAAGGGAAGGCCTTGGCCAAAACTCTCGGTTCTGCCTTAAGCATTTGTGGTGATCATCAGAAACCTTCTGGAGAGCTCCTTGGATGATCAACAAAACCAGGTGGTTGGGGCACAACCTGAGTGCTTCTCAGATGCATTTAGAAAGGGGACCCACACCTAGAGGGCAGGGAGAGTGACAAAAAAGAGACAGGATGCTTGGGAGTGAGCATTTATTTAAATAAAACAAATTATTTAGTAAATAAATTTGATAACATTTTACTAAATAATATTTATTATATGTCATATTATATACCCATTTGCCGGTGTGTAAGACGACTGGGCATATAAGACGACCCCCTAATTTTGCAGTTAAAACATAGATTTAGGCCTATATTCGCTGTATCAGACAGAACGTTCCTGTGCTGCAACTGTATGTACCACAGTGAGCCAATCACAACAAGCAAAGGTTCAAAGGTTATACTGTAGTAGACTTCCTCTCTGACTCTAGCCAATCTGAGCAGGCTTTTTACAGTGTAGATTTGGGTCCAGAACATTGTCTAATTTGCATGCATAAAAAGCCTGCTTGGATTGGCTGAGTTAGAGAGGCAGTCCAAGAAGCCTTGCAGCGATTGGTGCAGGATCGAGTTGGAAAATTTTTTTTGTGGCAATATTCAGACAATTTTTGTTTAGCGGCATATTGAAACATTTTTCGGGATATACTCGGCGTATAAGACGACCCCCGATTTTCGGTTGACTTTTTTTTGTTTCAAAAGTCGTCTTATATGCCAGAAAATACAGTAATATGATGTAATATTAAATATTTATTTAATAGATCATTATAATGATAATTTGTATAAATAGCAATTAATTATTTAATAAATTATTTAAATAAAATAAGTACACTTACTTATTTTGGTTTAGAGACTACACCGGCCGTTGCTCAAGGGTTATTCCTGGCTCTGCACTCAGGAATCACTCCTGGTGGTTCTTGGGGTACCAAACCTGGGTTAGCACCACATGCAAGGCAAACACCCTACCTGCTGTACTATCTCTCCAGCCCCATAGTAGGGACTGATTTTAGTGACTCATTCTAGGCTGTCTTCAAGGGAGAGGAACACAGATGAGTGTTTTCTGTATCCCGAATTCAATTTCCATAATTCTTATAGACACTAACTGTCCAGTCATAGTCATAGTCCAGAGTCTCAGAAACACAGGGAGCAAGAGAGAGAGCTCAAAGGATGGTCCAAAGCATGAGGCTGTAGTTAGGATCCTGGTTCAAATCCAGGCTCCACACATGGTTTCTGAGCACCACCAGGTGTGGCCTGGAAATGAACAAAACAATAGAGAGAACATGGTGTTGGGGGCTGAGAGATGGCTCTAGAGACAGAGCATGGGCGGGTGTGCCCAGATTCAGACCCTGGCACTGTAGGGGGGCACTAAGTACTTCAGGGAACCCCTAGCATGAAACTGGGAGTAGCTCCTGAGCACCAAGGTAAGTGGCCCACAAACACACAGTCACATAGACAGACACAGCTACCCATAGACACATACACAGTCACTCACAGACAGACAGACAGGCAGGCAGACAGACAGACAGACAGACAGACAGACAGACATATTCCAGGCTGTGTTCTAGGAGCAGCTTCTGTAAATCGGCATTTCCAGCTCTCAGAATGTTCCCTGGTTCTACTCGAGCTCACCAGCAGCTGCTTCCGGTTCTTCCCACAGCCGCCTGAACCCATCCGCAGTTAAGCAGTAGCACTACAGGTGAGCCCCGGCCAGGTGGTCTCCTGTCTCTAAAGAGACAGCCTCCAATCCTATAGGGGCGAGAAGAGGCTTTGCCACATTGGAGATGCAGGTTCAAGTCACTGCAGAGATCCAAACACCTGTCACAGTAGCTGGAGGTTCTGTGCAAGGTTCCTCCCTCTCCCCCTCCCTCCCTCCCTCCCTCCCTCCCTCCCTCCCTCCCTCCCTCCCTCCCTCCCTCCCTCCCTCCTTTCCTTCCTTCCTTCCTTCCTTCCTTCCTTCCTTCCTTCCTTCCTTCCTTCCTTCCTTCCTTCCTCCTTCCCTCCCTTCCTTCCTTCCTTCCTTTCTTTTTTCTTCCTTTCTTTCTTCCTTCCTTCCTCCCATCCTTTCTTTCCTTTTGTCCTACTTTCCTTCCTTTT
Organism: Suncus etruscus; assembly: GCF_024139225.1. Taxonomy (NCBI): domain Eukaryota; kingdom Metazoa; phylum Chordata; class Mammalia; order Eulipotyphla; family Soricidae; genus Suncus; species Suncus etruscus. Next base: position 72,227,758 of record NC_064857.1, read on the forward strand.
GTCATTTCTTCTTTCTGTCTCTCCCTCCCTCCCTCCCTCCCTCCCTCCCTCCCTTCCTTCCTTCCTTCCTCCCTCCTTCCCTCCCTCCCTTCCTTCCTTTCTTTTTTTCTTCCTTTCTTTCTTCCTTCCTTCCTCCCATCCTTTCTTTCCTTTTGTCCTACTTTTCTTCCTTTCGTCATTTCTTCTTTCTGTCCGTCCGTTCCTCCCTCCCTCCCTCCCTCCCTCCCTTCCTTCCTTCCTTCCTTCCTTCCTTCCTTCCTTCCTTCCTTCCTTCCTTCCTTCCTTCCTTCCTTCCTTCATTGCTTTGTTCTTTCCTTTCTTCCTCCTCCCTCCCTCCATCCCCATCCTTTTCTTCTTTGTTCATTTATTCTTTCTTCCTTACTTTTCTCTTCACTTCTCTCTCTTCTCTTTCTCTTCCCCTTCCCCTTCCCTTCCCTCTTTTCTCAACTCTGGGTACCCACTGATGATTTTCAGTCAACAGGGCTGGTGGTTCCATGCAAGAGCCTAAAAGATGTGGGGCTACTCAGGCTCTGAAGTGCTGGCGATTCCTGGACTACCTTGTCAGTCTGGGGACCCCAGGGCTGCATCAGCTTATGCTTGTGAGATTGTTTGGCACTAAAAATTGAATATGGGTCAGAGTAATACAGGCATGTGCCCTGATGAACTGTTTCTTGGCCCCAGCAAATGAATATATCTAAAAACAATACCAAGAGGGCCAGAGCCATAGCACATCGGGTAGAGCATTTGCCTTGTGTGTGACCAATCAGGGTTTAATCCTCGCTATTCCATATAGTCCATCGAGCCTGTCAGGAGCAATTTCTGAGCACAGAACTAGGAGTAATCCCTGAGCACAGCTGGATATGGTCCAAAGTAAACAAATAAATAAAAAACCAACAAAACACCACCAAGAATGTAAAGCAGGGAGGACATCTCTAGCCAAAAGACTAATTTCTATGAGAGAGTCTAACAAGAAACCAAACCAGAGCCATCACCAGAGGTGAGTGCAGCTGCTTGAGAATGCCAAGGTTCCTCACCAGCCTGCTGTTGCCCTACAGTAAAACTAAATTTTTTTATTTGAATTACCATGATATATGCAGTTATAAAGTTGATCGTGTTTGACTTTCAATCATACCTTCACCAGTGCACATTTCCTGCCAGCCCCAGTTTCTCTCTCATCCTCCTCCCTGACTTCCTCCCGCTTCTCCCTCTTGCCTTTGTGGCAGATATTCTCTCTCTCTCTCTCTCTCTCTCTCTCTCTCTCTCTCTCTCTCTCTCTCTCTCTCTCTCTCTCTTATTTTAGACACTGTGCCAGCTCTTGTCCACAATAATCATTTTCAACTCTCGTCCTAGTGAAGGTAAGTCCCTTCTTTGTCCTTATTGTACTCCCCTGCTATTTGGGGCAAGCCAAGCTTCCTCCTGGCCCTTGTCAATATTGTTCTGTATAATATTATCATACAATTTTTTATATATCTCATAAATGAGTGCAATCATTCTATGTCAGAGGTGGCGAACAAGTTCGACACAAAGAGCCAAAATTTTAAACTGTGAGAGTCAGAGAGCCACACCACGCAGTGACCTGCCAAAACAGACAAACACTCACACAAAAGCATCTAATTTTAACAATAATATATTAAACACATATTGCATTTTGCCATTTTGAGTGAGGGTAAAAATCCTGCAGTGATGGTGAGGGTGTGCTGTGTCCTCCACACTAAGAACTAACAGCCAGATGGGACCCAACATGTGATACACGGGTCCGCCCCCCCCACCCCCCACTCGCTGGCCCATGCAGTTGTTTCTGAGAAATGGGAGACGCTCGGAGATCTCTCCTCAGAGGTCCATCATCAGAAGCAGCAGAACAAAATCCAAACTTGGCAAAGAGCCACAGTATACAAAATCATGATAAGAGGCAAAGAGCCGCGTTCATGTTAACCGGGAGCCGCGTGTCCGCCACCCCTGTTTTACGTCTATCCCTCTCCGACTCATTTTACTCACATAAAACTTTCTATATCCATCCATGAATAAGAAAATTTCATGACTTCATTTTTCCTAACAGCTGCGAAATATTCCAGTGTGTAGATCTACCACTGTTTCTTTATCTACTCACCTATTAGACACTCGAGTTATTTCCAGATTCTGGCTATTGTTAATAGTTTTTTCATGAACTTAAGAGTGTAGAGGGCTTTTCTGCATACAGCAAACTCTAGAGGAAGAATCTAGAGGGTTGGTACAGCAGACTGGACTCTTGTGATTCAATGGAGTTCAATCCCTGGAACCACATCCAGTTTCCCGAGTCACACCTGGAGTGATCTGAGATCATAGAGCCATAAAATTCAAATTTAGAGTACATTCTGAGCACAGCTACCGTGGCCTAAAGGCCTAAAGCCTTGACGATGTGTCCCTGAGAAGGGACAGCTAAACTGAGCTCCTCTTTAGAACCACATTTGCTTTTAGCCACACTGCACTCATCGGTGGAGGAGGTGGTGCCCAGCAGGGAAACATATCATGACTCCTCTCAGTAACTGACTGGTGCTTCATTAATAAAGGTCTCCAGGCAGCCCCCAATGGGAAGGGTACAGGGGACAAAAATATGCAAAAGAATACACATAAAGGTGACAGGTGCCCTGGGAATGATGATTTTTAAATATCTGATGAGCATTTTTGGGGATGTCCCATCCAATCTCTATCCATAAAGTAAAAGCCAGCTGCAATGGGGGATATGAGAGGGGACAGTTTCTAAATTAAAAAAAATTAACTACCAGGCTGGGGCAATAGCACAGTGGGGAGGGAATGTGTCTTACACGCAGCCAACCTATGTTGGTTCCTCAGTATCCCATATGGTTCCTACATCCTGCCAGGAATAACTCCTGAGCTCAGAGCCAGGAGTAACCTTTGAATACTGTCAGGTGTGGCCCAGAACACCAAAAAAAAAATCTAACTACCAATTTAAATAATTTAATGAATAGACTGAAGCAGAATTTGTTGAAATTTTTTCAGGATATAGAGAAAAAATAGTAAAAGGATAAAAATGCAAGAGACAAAGAAGGAGAACCAATGTTAGCCTAAGAGCTTGAACATCCCTGTGAGGAGTCATGGGTGCTGGAAAGAAGAGCTGCAGGAGAAGGGCCCATTGTCAAGTGAAGTGGTAGAGTGTAGCTAACAACAAAGCATAAATGCACATTTTCATTTCAGCCACTTAAGCCCAAGCTCTGGGACACTTGCTTAGCCCCTAAATGTCCAGTTAAAATTCAAATGGCACAGTGGCATCTGAACAGAATCTTGGTGGGGGGGAGGTAGCTTGTCTTCCCAGAATGATCAGGATTCCAGCCCTGTAACCAGGAGGGGAGGGAGGGGAAGGAGAGGGAGTATATTAGTAGGTAGAAAACACACTGGAAACTCCAAGTGGAGACAATGACATTCAGGGTGAATCTTTAATTCATCCTCTGTCTGCATCTACCCATTGAAGTAAAGAGAGACTCTACAGTTTATGTCACATCTTCATTTTCTTTTTCTTTTTTTGGGGGGAGGGAGGTGGCCACATCTGGTTATGCTCAGGGATGACTCTTGGCTCTGTGCTCAGGGTTGATTCCTGGCAGGGCTGTGGGGACTATCTATGGTTCCAAAGATCAAACTCTGGTTAACCACATGCAAGATAAATGCCCTACCCACTGTGCTATGGTTCTGGCCCTTCACTGGTCTGTGATATTAATCAACACGGTGCCTGTGTGCTTGGTGGGGGTGCTTTCATGAGTCACATTTACTGGGCGTGGTGCTCCGTGGGCCCTCACTTCTTTTTTTTTATTAATTTTTTTATTTTGAATTATGAGAACAAAAGATGCAAAGAAAGAGGACAAGGTAAAGTTACAGTGGAAGGACAATCACCCATAACATAATTCTCAGAAGAAGTCCCCTTGCTGATATCTTAACTTTGAACTTTCAGCCAAAGAAAGTTAAGATAAAATAAAACAGAATCCATGTGCAATTATTTTGTCCCTCGAGTCCCCAGATTGTAGTACATTATAATATTTCTTAACAGCACACAAGGCAATCTAAAGCCATCAAACTTACGTAACTCCTTAAACATTAGAGGCATAGTATTTTTTACATTTCCATGTACATGCATATTAGCTTAAGTTAACCTCAAATTTTAAGTGGGTGCGTTTTAAGGATTAGAGTCAAAGGAGCACAGTAAAAACGTTGTTAGAGTGGCAATTGTTGTTTGCATAGGTCCACCAAAATATGAGAGGTATGGAAAGGAATAACCTTGGCCTAAATACAAAGAGATCCTACCCCTGAAGTTTCCTGGCATAAGACCAGCTCTAGGCTTCAGGCAAGTTATCGTCCGATCCAAGACATTGTCCGTAGTGCCAACACACTTTTCACACAGTCTCTGTTGTTGGTATCATGTTTCTGTATTAAAGATTCTGGAATCTGTATGTCCTACATTGAAGTCATGATGTGGAGTGTCTTCTCGTTTCACCTCACCATGAAAGGGCAATGCAGGAAGCCCTTTCCTGTAAGCAGGTTGTTGTTGTTAAGTCTTCTCAGTGTTAAGGGAAGTCTCTTTTGAGCAGGACGATGTCTGAGCAGTGGTAGGGTCTTCCGTGGTAGAGGATTGCTTCCAGGTGATGTTATAGACAAACCTCACAATTAAGGGGCAATACAGCAAGCCCTGTCCAGTAAGCAGGTCATTGTTCTTGTTGTCTTCTCAGTGTTAAGGGGTGTTTCTTTTGAGTAGATAGATGTCAGGGCAGCTGTAGGGTCTTCCCTGGTACAGGAATGCCACCAGGTGATGTTATATACAACCTTGGATGTTTTGTAAATGTCTTCTGTAGATCAAGGGGTGAATGGAGAATGCCCATTCTTCTGAGGCCTGTGCCTGGTCTTTATGTCAATGTTCAGGGTGTAAGGTCTCATTGTACTACAAGATTTGTGTGTTCCCATCTCTATTAGATAAGAACCTATTGGTATGTATAGTATTTTCCCATTTTAGTGTGCCTAAGCAAACAAGAAATAAAGCCACGTGGTGCTATCAGATATATGGGGGCATAAGAATATTTCCAACAAGACCCATGACTTGGTTCAAACATAAGTATTAAACTGAGGGATTCTTTCACACCAAATTCCATATTGAGCAGTTCACAAAGAGAAGATAAAAAACATGGGGGGGGGATCTTCACTGTATAAGAAAATATTCAGCAAAAGTTTATAGACGTCAAAGAAAACACCCGTAAAATGTTGAAAACATATAAGTGTCTTTTTTATGCCTTTTAAAATAGTTGGGTGGGTGTTAATTCCAGGGCACCACTTTGGTCTGAGACTTAGGACTCTACAGTACTTAAGTTAGAAAGGGTAAATGAGGAGTAATGATGATAGGAATTAAAGAAGTTAAAGAGAAATATGAACTTATGAAGGGGTATGCAAAAGGGCAGAGTACAAAATGGACATTCTGCATACATAAAAACATAATTCAATGATAGTGAGTACTATTAATGTTTCTTGTGTGAGTACTACTAATGTTTCTTGTGTGAGTACTATTAATGTTTCTTGTGTGAGTACTATTAATGTTTCTTGTGTGAGTACTATTAATGTTTCTTGTGTGAGTACTACTAATGTTTCTTGTGTGAGTACTATTAATGTTTCTTGTGTGCGCGGAGGCAATAGCCCCCGCGCGATTCTGAAAATATAGACTGGACAGAGATTACCAGTGACTTCAAGAAGCTGGGAGGCCAGAAGTTCAGAGCCCCACCCAGACCCTCCCTAAGGAGCTGAATGGATAATGGGGGAAGGCCTAGGGTACCTTCAAGCTCCACCAAGGGACCCAACTCACTGGCTTGCCCAGGCATGTGGCCCGGGAAAGCCCTGGAGATCTGGAGCAAGGCGGTAGAGGGGTGCTGGGGTTACCCAAGTCCCGCACCCCCACTAGGCCTGGTCAAGCAGACCTCCGGCATGGCGGGGGCCTGCCAAACCTCCTCCTGCTAGACTCCCGGCTCCAAGCACTTCTTTAGTCATGGTGCCACACATATCTCTTGAGTGTACAGGCTGCAGATCCATCAGGTCTGTTCTTAGCACAGGCAGTGGCACTGGGGACTGAACTTCCGACCTTATGCTTGCCAGTTGAGTGCTATAGGCCACTGAACTATTCCAGTCTTCCAGGACTCACCTTGTTTACTTTCTACTTAAAGAAAATATGATTGGTTGGGGGCCAAAGAAATAGGATAATGGGTAAGGTAGGGCGTTTGCCTTGCATGTGACTGACTGACCTGGCTTCGATTCCTAGCATCCCATATGGTTCCCCCAAGCCTTCCAGGAGAGGTTTCTGAGATCAGAACCAGGATTAACCCCTGAGCACCCCTGGGTGTGACTCAAAAACCAAAAAACAAATTTTGTTTCAAATGCAATGTGAGAAAAATGGGACCTGTTCTTGTTTTAATTTTTAGATCACACCTGGTGGTACTCAGGGGTTCTCCTGAATCCCCACTCAAGAATTACACCTGGCAGTGCTTCAGGAACCATATGGGATCAAGCCAGGGATCAAACCCAGGTCAGTTGCATCAAGGCAAGCACCCTCTTTATTGTTCTATGGGGGTGAGGTGGATGGGTTGGGTAATACTTGGTAGTTCCTTGGGCTATTCCTGCCTCCATGCTCAGGAATGACTCCTGGCTGTGTTCAGGGGACCTTATGCAGTTCTGGAGATTTCAACGTAGGTACATTGCCTACCTTAAATTGCAGGCATTTAAGCCTTGTACCGTCTCCCCAGTTTCACACGTTTCTTTTTCAATGTCTCTAATCACACGGTGTCAGCAGTGACTTATTATATCATCACCTACCTCTAATTGTAGTGAAATTATTAGTTTCAATTGTATGATTGAGAGACAAGACTTCATTACAGCTGGGGAATGGAGGGTCTGAGTAATCGTTAATACCGGGAAGGTGATCCCCAGGGGGCAGGAGTAAGTTGTGAGCGGGTGGGGGGATGGGCTGGCTGGGGGGATTGTTGTCTCTCCATGGAACTTACAGAGAAGAGAAGGGGTGCTGTGTCAAGAAGCTGAGACAAAATAGAGGCCCATGCACATCATTTAATAGAACAGAGTAAACAAATAAGAATCAGAAGACTTGGAAGGGAGGGAGATGGTGGGAGCCAGGATTGGGTGAATCCCTCTGCAACCAGAGCCAGTGGAACTGACTTTAAAAACCATCTTCTGCACTGGTGCATCAAAAAACAGAGAACTAAGCACCTTGGTGAGTCTGCAGTGACTTAGCAGATGAAAGAACAAAGGGTTAGAAAGGAGTTTTCTGAGAAGTGGGGGACTTGGGAAGGGGTTACACTATTTTTCCCTTAAAGTCAGCCTGTGCCAGTTACATTTTCTCAGCTCTTCCTTGAGAACCTTTTGAGAGCACATGCATGAAAAGCCGGTTTTAACACTGGGTGTAAAAGAAGCCCTAATTAAAGGGCTGTACTCTCCTGCTGCTGACATTCGCCTGCTTGGGTCTTTAGCTAATGATGTATCTTCTTGTCCTTTGGGGGTCCCTGCTCTGCGGCTGAGTTCCTGTTTTCTGCACCGACACACTCCATCACTCTAAATCAACGTGTGCACTTAAGGGCGCTATTTAAGCCTTAATAAATATTGTATCACCATCACTAGGGAAGGGGCGAGAGAGCTGGGCGCCCACAGAAGAGGGACGTTTCTTGTCAGGATCCTTGTGTAGATATTTCTCAAAAAGGGGGGGTCCCAGACAGGAAGCACATGTACCCGAGACCTTGGGGAACTCACTGGAGAGACAAGGCACCTTTGGATGTTTCATTGGGAATAGGAGAAAAGTCAGGGCTTGGGAGACTGTCGGGTTCCTGCCCGGCTTTAAATCAGCCTTTTCCTCTTAGTTCAGTCTCTATCTACTCTGCAGCTCTGGGGTCATTCTAGGCATTTGCCCAAGTGTTCTGTGTCCAGCCAGGCCTGGCCCATTCACCCTCACTCCTTTGAGCTTAATGGTGCATGGTAGGGCACACTTGTTGATAGGGCACATTCAATGGCATGGCTCGCTCTATGGTAGGACATACTCTATGATATGGTTCACTTTATGGTAGGGGACACTCTATAGAATGGTTCACTCTATGGTAGGACATGCTCTATGATTTGACACATTCTATGGTACCTCAATTCTATGTACATCAAACTTTATGATATGGCCAACTCTATGGTAAAGCTCACTCTTGTGAATAGCACACTCTATGGTCCAGCACACTCTATAGTGTGGCTTGCTCTCCAGGGCTCAGACCCAGCTCCCAGGAGGGCACTTGCTCTTCTACTCTCTCCCATTCATTCCACCACTGAAGGTTCCACAGAGGCTCCTGACTTCCCTCCCTAAAGAGTCTCCCCTTTCTTATTTGTTCTCATTAGCTTCCACTTGTCTTGAATTCTGCTACCCTATTAGGGGATTTTGGGGGTTCAGCAATATCTGAAACTCGATTCTGGCTTCCCAGCAGCTCAGAGCCGCAAGAATGTTGGTGAGTTATAGGGTAAGTTTCAGAGAGGCAGACAGACAGATGGGCAGGGAAGTGTGAAAGCACAGCAGAGGTCTCCAGCTTGGACATGTCAACTGCCAAAGGAAAGGATAAGTAAAAGAAGGAAGGAAGAGTGTTGAAAGGATGATAGGCCAAAAAAAGGTGAATGGAGGCCTAGGAGATAGATGTTTGGGAGCACAGCTGGTGTGTGACTAACCTGAGTTCAGTTCCTGGCATCATATGGTCCCTCAGCATGACCAGGTGCTGTCTCAGAGGCTTCTGAACACCCTCAGTGTACCCCTGAAAGGCACCAGAACTGCTGTAGTGTCCTGGGTTTTCTGTACACCGCATTCTCACCACATTCTTTGTGGTAAACCATTGGACAGGTTGGGTGAGAGTTGCCAATGGGATCACTGATCACTGCTTGAGAGGCCTCTTCCATCCCCAAAGTGAACAGAAGTCTGGGGGTGTGGCTTAAAGGGTAGAGAACATAGCTGGCCTATGGGTGGGCTTGGTCCGGCCTCCACATGGCTCCTGGGCTTTGTCTGGAGAAGCCCTGGGCCGCCAATTTCCCTCATGTGGCTTCATACATAGTAAAGTGAATGGAGCTACCTGTGAATGTCTTTGTGTCAGGGGTGGGGCTGTCATGTTCATTTTAAGAGAAAGACTGGAAGGAAGGCAGAGATCAGGACAGGGAAGTCTTGAGGGCCTGGGAAGGCATCAGCCTTGCACTGTGTGTAATTTGCATCTCTATTCTCTGGGACCCCAGTTGCTTCCACAGAGTGTGTGACCCCAGAAACCAACAGCCAGGTGAGTTCGAGTTCCACAATTGGGCTGTGAACCCTCCCCTCATGAGCATTACAGTCAAGTTTATGAGTCCCATCACCAAGCACACCCAGCCAGAGCAGTAGCGGCAAGGATGGGAAGGGAAGAGGAAGAAGGAACCAAACTGGCTGTAGCTTAAGTCCAATCAGAGCTCCTGTAGCTCTGAGTTGCTCTGGGAGAAGTGTCCAGCGGAGGCAGAGAGACTGAGGAGCTTCAGGGCAACCCAGCATGTCACAGGCCTGTAGTTGGTGCCTAAAACTGAAGCACTGAGCCCCCAACCATGGAAGCTGATGCTCTGTCCACATGGGCTGTGAGGATTGAGCAAAACTGGAGTGCTTCCAGCTGGAACTGTGAAGAGCCAGGCTGGGGATTTCTGAGGATCTGGGAACCCATGGAAATGGATCAGGAATGAGGGTGTTGATTGAGAACATCCTCAAGGGATCATGGTGGGTGTTTGTCTTACATGCTACTGACCTAGGTTCGGTCTTTGGCATCTCAAATGGTCCTCTGAGCACAGCAGGAAGAATGATCTCTGTGCACAGAGCCAGGTGTAACCCCTGAACATCACCAGGTGTGCCCCCCCAATTAAATACAACACCCTCAAACGCCTTTATATGCTTTAGATCCAAATTCTGCCTGTCTCGGGCCTCCTAGTTGGGATCAGGAGCTTTGGAAGGAGATAGAGATCTCTCATTCTTCTGTGACACTCTCTCCTGTGAGTGCTTATGTGAGCACAACGAGGTGCTTGTGAAACATATGGAGTTTCTTACCCAGAGAGCCTAAAGAGGAAAGCTTTTCTTGTTTCAGCTTTTGGGGCCACAGCTGGTAGTTCTCAGGGCTCATTTCTGGCTCTGTGCTCAGGATTGCTCCTGGTGGTGCTCAGGGAACCCTATGAGGTACCAAGATTAAAACCAGACAAAATTGAAACCAGATGGCTGCATGCAAGGGAAGCTTTACCTTACACCTCCCTACCTCCTAGGCCCTAACTTTGTCCCTAACACTTCGCACACACCAAAGTAAAAAGACCCGTGCTGTTGTGTTAAATAATTAAAGATGGGGCTGGATGGCGATGGATGGAGGTGGGTGGCGGCCTTTGCCCTTAGGCCCCGGCCACATGGCTTCATCCCCCATGAACCGGCGGGTCTGGGGTTCAGGAAAACGATGGGTATTGAACTCACTCACAGGCAGGCATCAGGAAGCATCAGCTTTATTCATACCCTATCCACCACATGTGTGGTCTCTATCATAACCTTTCAAGCATTCAGCCATTCTTATCTAGCCCTGCATCTTAACTCCTTCCAGCCATCTTCCTTTGACCTCCATGCTGGTCAAAGACCAAAAGGGGAGAGCCCGCCAAAGGCCAAAAGGGCAAAGACCCTAATCCCCTGGGTCAAAGGCTTTATATAACCTTCCAAGACCACTCCCCAGAATGGGAGGGGTCTTGCAGGTAAGGTTACACCTAATATCCGGTTCCCAAGACCCCTCCCAGAAAAGGGCGGGTCTCAGGTAGGCACACCTAAATCCAGGGTGGAGTTACACCCTGCAAGTGTTTGGATCATTCCCCAGTCGAGTTTTTTCTGGAATGCAGGACATCAAAGGTAGTTGTGAAAAAACAGTGTGGTTCCTAAGTGGGGTGGGATATCCTGGATCTTATTTATTTACTTTTATTTACTTTTTATTTTTTGGACCAGTCCTGGCCAGGCTCAGGGATTATTCCTGGCTCTGCACTCAGAAATTACTCTTGGCAAGCTTGGGGGACCATATGGAATGCATGGGATCCAACCTGGGCTGGCTGTGTAAAAGGCAAATGCCCTACCCGCTGTGCTATCACTCTGGCCTCCAGCCTAGATTTAGTTTAGAGAGGAGGGTGCCAGGGAAATGAAAATTCTAAGATCCTGCCCCTGAACCTCCTTGCTTTCTAGAAACACTCAGACAGAGTGATTCTCCTCCAGCCCAGGTTGCTGCTTCACACTCAGTGGAAGTACAGGGGTTGGTTCATGCTCATTGGAGCTGTGAGGACATGACAGGTTAATGGTTAGAAGTGAGTGCTTACAACCTCTCCCCCCACATCAGAGAGGGCTCGAGGTCTCCAGTCTACCTTCCCATTCCAGAGTACAGTTCTGAATGCTCATTTGTTATTCATTTGTTCAAATGGACTCTGTTTGGTTGGTTTGGTGCCACAAATCACAATGATCAGAGGTGACTTCTGGCTCTGCACTCAGAAATGACTCCTGGTGGTGTAATACCACACCTGGTAGTAGTCAGGGATGCTGACCATTGAACCAGGGTGTAGAAATGTAATTTTTTTGTTTGTTCGTTTTGGGGCCATACTCTGCAGTGCCCTGGGGTAACAGTGTTCAAAAGTTTTCCTGGTAGTCTTGGGGGGATCATAAGGGATGCTGAGGATAAAACCTGGGTCTGTTGTGTGCAAGGCAAATGCCCTACCTGCTGTGCTATTGCTCTGGTCCCAAAGGTGTTATCTTCATTTTTTGTGGGGGTCACACCCGGTGGTGCTCAGGGGTTACTCCTGGTTCTGTGCTCAGAAGTTGCTCCTGATAGGCTCAGGGGACCATATGGGATGCCAAGATTTGAAGTGGGGTTGGCCGCATGCAAGGCAAACAAACCCCTTACCGCTGTGCTATTGATCTGGCCTCTCAAAGGTGATATCTTTAATTCTGTTCACATCTTAGATACTTCAAGAAAGTAGAATCTTTCCATTTTCTATTTTTATTTTTCAAAAGCTAAGCTGTCTGGGGAATAGTATAGAAACAGTTTTGCTGGCTCTACTATCTGGGCTCAGACATCATTCCCCTCTGTGCTCAGAGACCATGGGGGACTGGGAATCACACCCAGAGATCCTCCATTCAGTGCCTGTGCTGCAGCCCTTCAAGCATCTCCCTAGCCTAAGAGTAGAAAACAGCTTAAGCATTTTATGGTAGTTCTGACTCTTGCTCGTTTACAAGATTCTGTTTTAGAAAATAACTTAGTCTTTCTGATTTCCTTCCCTTTCCTTCCTATTCTTAAAGTATCTGGGTTGTTTTGAGGGGTAGGGAGAATGGAGCAGAGAAAGCATATAAGTGCCTGAGGTTAGATTTCCCCAGGAGCAGATTTTGAGATTTCAAGACTCATGTGCAGGAGGTTTATTGGGATGTACTTTTGGGGCAAAGCAGGCCAGTCGTTTCGAGGTGCGAGGTGGGGGGGGAGTAAGTTCAACTCAGGAGAATTGTCTTAGAGAGTCCCTTAGCTCCCCATTCAAGTCCTTCAGATCTACCAATAACATAGGTTGAAAAAAAAAAGTCTTGGCTTCATTTTTGTGTCTTATTTCTGAATTAGTTCTGAACTCAGGAGGAGAAGATGAAAAGGTGATTTATTGGTCTCCAGGCAGAGAGGTGAAGGTGAAGATGATGACAATGAAACAATGATGCTGCTGAGCCGAGGACCATTTCAAGCTCGAAAGAGGTTATTCCAAAGCATTCTTTGGGAGAGGGATTTGGAGCAGTGGGATCATAGCAACACAATAAGCTTTCTTTGTGGTTTCAATTTCGCAGCCCTTACTGAGTAGCCTTTTCACATTTGCTCTCGTGGGCACTTGAAGGACATGCAGCCAAAGATGAAATCTTACTTGTGGGGGCTGGTGAGGTGGCGCTAGAGGTAAGGTGTCTGCTTTGCAAGCGCTAGCCAAGGAAGGACCACGGTTTGATCCCCCGGCGTCCCATATGGTCCCCCCAAGCCAGGGGCGATTTCTGAGCATATAGCCAGGAGTAATCCCTGAGCGTCAAAAGGGTGTGACCCAAAAACCAAAAAAAAAAAAAAAAAAAGAAATCTTACTTGTGCCCCTTCCTCTCAGCCTTTCTGTGGTCTATGAAGTCCACACTGACTGGCTGCCAGCTTTGTGGAGTTCCAGGCATGAGTCCTGGTTGGCTTCCCTGAGGGGAACTGGAGATTTGGAAACACCAGCACAGTGTAACCATCAGGTGCTTGGGGAGGCCCTCCTGGCAATGTTCAGGAGACCACAAACTACTCAGAATCGAGCCTGGAAATCCTGCCTCCTGCATGCAAACTCCAGCCATTTGAACCAGCTTCTGGTCTCTGTCTTCATTTCTTTTTTGGGTTTTTTTTTTTTTTTTTTTTGTGGTTTTTGGGTCACACCCGGCAGTGCTCAGGGGTTATTCCTGGCTCCAGGCTCAGAAATTGCTCCTGGCAGGCACGGGGGACCATATGGGGCGCCGGGATTCGAACCGATGACCTCCTGCATGAAAGGCAAACGCCTTACCTCCATGCTATCTCTCCGGCCCCCTGGTTTTTTTTTTTTTTTTTTTTTTTTAGGTCACATCCAGCAAAACTCAGAGATAACTTACTCCTGGTTCTGCACTTAGGAATCACTCGTAGCAGAGCTCAGGAGACCATAAGGAATGCCAGAGATGGAACCCAGGTTGGCCATATGCAAGGCAAACTGCTGTATGATAGCTCTGGCCCACCTTTGTATCTTCATTTCTATGCTCCTTCTTTTCCTTCCCACCATAATTGACATGATTTGGTCAAAGCTGTGTAACTACCCCATGGCAGGTTCTCAATTCCAGATGTGTTCTCCTGGTTCTCCAATTTATTTTTCTTGAGTCTTCTACCCAGTGACAATAACTTCATCCTTTTTGTGTTTGGTTCACTGTGAACTTGTATGCAGATAAGATTAGGACAGATGAATGGCTAAAGAAACTGTGGTACATATACACAATGGAATATTATGTAGCCGTCAGGAGAGATGAAGTCATAAAATTTTTTTATACATGGGTGTACATGGAATCTGTTATGTTAAGTGAAATAAGTCAGAGAGAGAGAGATAGACACAGAATAGTCTCACTCATCTATGGGTTTTTAGAAAAATTAAAGACATTACTGTAATAAGGCCCAGAGACAATAGAATTAAGGGCTGGAAGGGCTGAAAGGACCGACTCACAATTTGAAGCTCACCACAAAGAGTGGTGAACTCTGTTATGGAAATAACTACACTAAAACTAACATGACAATATTAAAGAATGAGAAAAGTGGAATGCCTGTTGTGAATACAGGCAGGGGTAGATGAGGGGAGGCATTGGTGGTGGGAATGTTTCACTGGTGAAGGGGGTTATTTTATTTATAACTGGAACCCAACTACAAACATGCTTGTAATCATGGTGCTTAAATAAAGATTTACACACACACACACACACACACACACACACACACACAGACACACAACACAAAGACCAGGATTCCAGGCATGTTAAGTTGTCTAACCCCAAAGTCTTTCTCTGTGGTCTCATTAAAATGTTTCACAATAAAATAAAAATTAAAAAAAAAAGATTAAGGGCCCGGAGAGATAGCACAGCGGTGTTTGCCTTGCAAGCAGCCGATCCAGGACCAAAGGTGGTTGGTTTGAATCCCGTTGTCCCATATGGTCCCCCGTGCCTGCCAGGAGCTATTTCTGAGCAGACAGCCAGGAGTAACCCCTGAGCATCGCCGGGTGTGGCCCAAAAACCAAAAAAAAAAAAAGATTAAGACAGATTATCTCTGAAACTCACCAGGATTGAAGGTGAGCCCTAACCCTTTGTGATTAAAAAACATGGGTGGCCAATTTGTTGTCTAGAAACTGCGCCTGTCAGAGCAAGAGCGTGTTTGAGCTCTTACAGAGCAGAGTAATTTCACTGTTTGTTTTTTTCCCTAGAACCATGTTAAGATGCAGTCTGGTGGGAAGAGAGAAAGAAGTCAGTGGAGCCAGAGTCAACGAATGAAAGCAATTTATTTGACAATAATCGCAGAATTTACAGCACTACTGTTTAATGATAGGAATCAAACTAGAAAGAATCCAGTGGAAGCAATGTTGCAGACAGAACATCAGGGTGGGAAATGAGCAAAACTGAAAAGGCAGTTAACATTCAAAGGTCTCTTCCCAAAGGTTGGGCACTTTCTAGGAATGAGCAGCCCTTTCACAGGGCATGACCCTCATTCCCACCAGGATCTGGAGGGCGGGTACTGAACATATACCTGTGGCTCATCCACAGGAAATATTTCAGATGGGTCTGATTTTTGCGTCTGAAATAGAGAAAAGTTGGGATTGTGACAGGCCTTGGAAATCCTTAGTTCAAGGTGAGAGGCCAGTGGAAATATGGAAAAACAAGTGTGTGGGTCTTCTTTTTTCAAAACACAAGGAACAACCAATTTGAAGGGTGTGTTTTCATGATTTTATATGGGAAAGGCCTTGTCAAAGTCACAGCTGAACAAAAGGGGAAGGGGGCTAAGGTCCACCTCACACCCTCTGATTTTTCCAGGAAAGAATAACTAAAAGTGAGGAACTGGAACAAGAGGGTTTTGACCCTCAAGTCCCTGGTCATCTTGGCTTGAGACTGCTGAGAAGTAGCCCAGTTTCTGCTCAGGGCTGGGTATCTTGAAGAGCTGTTCTAAAAGCCATGTGGCAAAGCTTGGACTGGGCTAACGGCTCTGAGGCTTAATGAGTTTCTTCCATTTAAAAGCTTTAAATAGAACTGGGGCCAAATTCTTTACCTCTTCCTCCCTCCCTACATTGCATCCCTAATAAACATTAGAAAGGAACCAATAGATTAAAAGCAAGAATCCAAATTGCAAGGGGCCAGCCTGTAAAATAAAAGGGCATTTTTAATGTCCCCAAAATAAAGATACCTGAGGTCAGGGTCTCAAACAAGAAAACAGATGAAACTGACTTGACTCAGAAATGAAAAGTCATGAAAAGTAAAGATATTTGAACTTGCTCTCATTTTTTGGGGGGGCCACACCCGGCATTGCTCAGGGGTAACTCCTGACTGTCTGCTCAGAAATAGCTCCAGGCAGGCACGGGGGACCATATGGGACACCGGGATTCAAACCAACCACCTTTGGTTCTGGATCGGCTGCTTGCAAGGCAAACACCGCTGTGCTATCTCTCCGGGGAACTTGCTCTCATTTATATTGGTCAAAGGATAGCCTTTCTAGTAAAAATTTATGGGTCAAATATTTTACAGATTGTGCTTGTACAGTATTCATTTGGATAAAGCTATTAGAATAGGAAGCAGCCAATTGACTGGCATTTTTCTTGAATCAGAATGAAAGAAAAATTATTTTAGGAAAGCAAAGGAGAAGACAACAGATTGAACTGTTGTTTAGTCACTAATTATTTTCTGGGGGTGGGCAACACTTGATGATGCTCAGGGGTAAACCTAGCTCTGTGCTCAGGGATCACTCTTGGTGACTCTGGGTACTATATATATAGTGTTGGAGATCAAATTGATGTTAGCTACATGTAAGGAAAAAGCTTTAGCCCCTATACTTTCTTTCTCTGGCCCACAGTTACTAAATATCTTTGCTCAAAATATTCTTTGGACTCCTTGGAATAGAGGCCTGAACTACTTTAGAATTGAGGGGATGGGGCCGGAGAGATAGCATGGAGGTAAGGTGTTTGTCTTTCATGCAGGAGGTCATCGGTTTGAATCCTGGTGTCCCATATGGTCCCCGTACCTGCCAGGAGCAATTTCTGAGCCTGGAGCCAGGAATAACCCCTTAGCACTGCTGGGTGTGACCCAAAACACACACACACACACACACACACACACACACACACACACACACAAAGAAGACACAGCATTTGGATATTGGAGATCAATAAAAGGAGAACCTGGCACCAACATTCCATCATCATTATAATCCCTGTCTGCCACATGTAGATGAACTTGATAACTGGGTGAAGGTGGTCCACCCCCCAGGTATACCAGCTGGCTAGGTTTCTCACTAATTTCCATGCTAGCAAGTTTACTGATGCCATTTCAATGTGTGTCACAAAATGAAATGAGAAAGAAAAAAATATTTGAATTGAGTGCTTGTTATTGGGGTGGCCTACCCAAGAATTTGTCTTCAAGTACTTAATCTTTCTTAACTAATTTTTTTCCAGGTAGCATGATCCTTGTCATAAATGGGTAAAAAAAAGCTTACCTAGACAATAATCTGACCCCTAAGCTAAATGTCCAAATAGCCAAACCAAGGGAAAGGGTAAAAAATCCCAAGTTTTATATTGAACATATATCTCTAGTATGAATGAACCAGTCACATTCTTTTGTTTATGTTTTGTGTTTTGGGGCCACATCCAGGCAGTGTTCAGGTATTACTTCTGGCTCCTCAGGAATCATTCCTGGCAGGTTCAGGGGACCATATATGATGCCAGGGATTGAACCCAGGTTGGTCCCAGGTTGGCTGCATGGAAAGCAAACAATCTACCCACTGTGCTATTGCTCCAGCTCCCAGTCACATTCTTGGTTTCATCACTGTGGTTCAGCCTGTCTCCAAGCAAGGTCAC
Source organism: Suncus etruscus (assembly GCF_024139225.1). Taxonomy (NCBI): domain Eukaryota; kingdom Metazoa; phylum Chordata; class Mammalia; order Eulipotyphla; family Soricidae; genus Suncus; species Suncus etruscus. The sequence goes on from NC_064857.1 coordinate 72,245,422, forward strand.
TAGCAAGGCTATGCATATGGCTCCCTGAGACAGGAACAAGGCACAGAGAAGGTGTAGTGGTCTCCTTTCCTTCTTGTATTTTTCTAGATAGGGCTAAATTATAGCTCAGATGAAAAAAAAAAAAAGACATTCAGTAGCCTAGGTTGTTCCTTAAATAACTGAAAAATTCCCCAAAGTTAGTTAGAAGATCTAACTTGGGATGCAGAGGAAGGGTAGGGAGTAAACCTCAGATTTTGGAAGAGTTCCACAAAAGTGTGGAGACCTGAATACTTTGAAGAATACGCACCCTCAGTGATAGTGCAGATAGGGTCGACCAGATGCCTGGCCAGGTAGAGTTCAACTTATAAGTAAGCAGGCCATAGATTTTAGAGTTACTATTTTTTTTTCTCCCTGATTTTCTTTCCCAAAATAATTCAGGTCTTCTTAAAAGCCTGAATTAAAGGCCTTCTAAAGGTCTTTACCCAGGCCTATGTTCAAGGCTAAGATCTGAGGAATGTTGGAGTCCAGAGAGTGAGATTGGAAATCTTTGGTCCAGTTCTTTTTAAAGCTGATAGTGATGGAAAGCTCATCCTCATGCCAATGACTACTTTCCAATCCCTAGACTTCCATTTCCCAGACCAGGCCCACCTTCCCTCTGTGAGCAGGAGAGAAATCCAAGTCTAGCAGGATTGTGTCTTGGATAGTGTCTTGGAGGAAAAGGACATGCACTGGCACAAAGCATTGAGTAAAAACCCTTTAATAGCAAAATAACATTCACCATGTAGCTACTTCAGTTGTCTGGAAAACTCAGCTTACACTTGATTCAACATAGCACTTTGCACAAAGTTAAAAAAAAAAAGACAGCAAAATGGCATAACAAAATAGACCTCAAGTTTCATATGACAAGTCTTCATGGCAAATCCTAGTGAGCCAGACCCATGCGTTGCTCATGATAATTTTTTTAAAGGGGGCAGGGCTGGGCATGCGCATGTCTCAAATACCCCTCTGTTTCCCTCGGATGGAAGGTGCACTTGAACTTTGTAGATACTACAATATGTGCATCAGGAGGAATCCTTTGTGGGTTTGTGAGTGTGAGGAGAACTTCGCTGAAACAAATATCGATTTGGCTTATTGCGGAAGAACACATAAAGCTTTCTGGAAGATTAAACACTATTACAATCATTAACTGTCTTACAAAAGCCAACTTAAAATTCTTGTATCCATTCCCATCTTTGGCAAATTAATAAGGGGGGAAAGTAAAGCCGACTATATATTACAAAGCTTTCATTATCACACTCTATTTTATAAGGCCAAATGAAAATATGTCTCCTTGTATTATTAATGAAACTGCATTCTCATTATGTTCCCATTGTCAGGTACTGTGAAAACTCCCGTTGGTGATTTCAGTATTCTGCACACAAAGTTGTGTTCCCCACACTTTTCCTAAGCTGCCCTCTCCTGTGCAAAATAAAGTGTGCTTGGCTGTTGATTTGGCTTTATGTTAAGCATATGAATTCAGGGAATGGGTCTCAGGACCCAGAGAGAAGAAAGAACAAGTCTGCCCAAGTGACCTGCAATGAAGAAAAATAAAAAAGGACAAAAAAAGAAAAACCAAAACCCTCAAAAATGAAAAACATCTTTGAATGACAGAGGCCTCAGGTAATTAAGGAGTTTAAATCAAGATGGTTTCCGTAAACTGGGTTTTAAAATTTCCTCCCCACTGGATGAAAGTGATGCGCTGGGCAGGGAAGGGTGAGTGAGAGTTAAATTTGGGGAGGAAAAACCATTCTGGGACCCTTAGTGTGTAACGAAGGGATGGCCATCAATTTCTGCCCAGATCACTGAACACTTGTTGGAATTGCCCAGAGTAAAATAAAAAAAAGGTCAGAGAGCATTTACTCAGATTGATGCCAATTGTGTCCCTTTAAAAACTGGCCCATTTACCAAAATGTTTTGTGGAACCCAACCACAAAAGTGGCCTTCTCCACAAGCAGAGGTCCAGGAGCGGCCAGAGCTGCTCCCCATATACATGGCCAATGAGTCCCAGGGCATCAACATAAAGCCAAAATGACAACTTCTGGTGGGAAGAAGAAAATGTAGAATTGAGTGACTTTTCAATGCTTGTTCTTAAATGCCTCTTACATAGAGTGATCCACCTGGGTTTTGAGGATCTTGATGTATGGATTCTGAGTTGGTTCACTCCGAAGTGGAATGACCTTTCTCAGAGAACGTGAACTCAATTCAGTCTGACTCATTTGGAAATCCCAACAGAATGGAAAGGTATTTTCAAGGTGAGACATTTCCCAATAAAACCAATATTACCACTGTCTGAGGCTGAACTGTGTACATTTTCACAGTTTAATGTATACACAACTGTTCCACAACGGCTAACAAACAAGAGGCGTCCATGCATAAAGAAAGTCCATTGAACCAAAGGGAAGATCGAGTTTCAAATGAAAAGTGTTGCTATTAAGACCACAATGCATCACACTGCTAAATTTTTTAGCTTCATGCATAAAATTATAGCACTGATTGGCAGTTGCTAATTATAATACTACACTGTTAACACGGAACAATTTATTGTTCAGACCAAATAGCACAAAGGTAGAAAATAATTATTTTCTTTTCAACAGAGCAAATGAACACAGATTGTTTCTTCAGCAAAATATGAAACTGTAAACTTTGGGCTCATTCTGCAACTTTCCCCAATCCAGAATAAATAAAATCCAAACGGGGTGGGAAAATGAACATACATTATTATTTTTTTAAGCGCACCTTTTCGTCTATTACAAAAGCACAACCTAAAACGTATAAAGCTTTTTTTTTTCCTTTTTTCTTTTTTTAAATCACAGTTACCAAAAGAAACAGTGAATAATTTATTACATACGCTATAATAACATTACTCTAAACACTATTATCTATGAGGTATATCTGAGAAAAGTCGGTAAGGAATTTGTGCGGTCTGCATTGCCAACATGCCCAGGTTCATATTAAAGCTTTGGAACCATGAAGAATTAGAAAAGGGAGGAGAAGGGGGAGGGAAAGGCAGGAGGAGGAGGAGGAGGAGAGAGAGAAAGAACCTTTGGTATTAGTACACATCTTGTTCCTTGTGGGGTAGCTTTGCAAAGCACCACAGTACAATAAGCCCACCAATTTACTGTATGGGGGCCCAGTTGAAGCTGAGGTATTCACAGGAAGGATTAAAAAAAGCACAGAGAGGTCCAGACTGGCTAAATCGTTGCTTTGGTTCAAGCAAGGCACTCGTCCCGTGGTTACGTCACACTTTGCAAGTGAAGCATGAGGCTGGGGATTGCTGAGGAGAGCTCTGCCAATTGGGGGTGTCTTCTGTGTTTCACTGGTCTGTGCCTCCCTCTCACCAGATTCCCTCCCAGAGGGTCTGGCCAGAGGAAGGCTGGGTAAGGGGAGGTGGTTGGTATAAGGGGGAGGTATATTATGCTGCTCAACGACTGGGTGGTCTTGGGGGTGGTGCCCCCAGATTCTCAACATTCTATTTTCAAGAGGAATTTGGCGGGTGGGTGGAGAAAACCAAAGTCGTCTGCTGTGTGGAAGGAGGGCCTTGCAAGTATTTTTCACAGGGGGAAGGGAGATGGGACTTGGAGCTTGCATGTAAGTGGAAGGGAAAAGTGTCAGTGTGTCTGTTTGGTGCTGCAGAGAAGGGGATACCAGTCTGTATCCAAGCTGGTCCCTGTGCCTCCTGACTCGACTGAAGCACAGAACAGAAGCTGATCTTTGTCCTTCACTTCTTTGTCTAAATGAGCTCTTAGGAATTTAGATAGAACTTAATATGTGAGATGCAAACTCATTAGGCTCAAGAACAGGAGATCTTCGCTATGTCGAAAACCCTCTGGGCCCAAAGCTGAGAAAGATTCACTCACTGCTAATGTACAAACCACTTGGATGAACGGGATCAAAAGAGATTTAGAGACCAATTAATATCACAAGAAGGGAAGAGAGAAGCCACTTCAAATGATCATTTCTTTAAACAGGCAATTTCAAGGCCTCAGACATTTGGGCTCATCTTTCATTTACAATAATCACGGCCCGTGATATGAGGCTTTATTGCACTCCGCTAACTCTGGAGCTGGTTTTGAAGGGTAACGGAAAGTTCTGAGAGTCAAGAGGAAAAGCTGCAATGGGGGAAGAGTCACAGGTGCAAACAGCTGGCTTCTCCTTTCCCTGATAAAGACTGAGCTAAAAGCAGCCACAACAATGCCACTCACAAAACTTAAAGCGAGCAGCTCCTTAGCCTGATTCAAAGCCTGGCTCTAGAGGACTTGGCAACAAAGAGGTTCAAGGGTCACCCTGGATCCACGTACTGCCCTTGGCAAGCCCAAGTATTGCCGAGTTGGCCACTTTCTCAAGGTCATAGGACAAGCTGCTGAGATTCTAATTGGACAGACCAGAGACTATTTATATTCAGACAGAGTGAAAGAAAGTGTTGACTGGACTGGTTCCCTATGCCACCCTGAGGCCCTGCTGGATCCCATTTCTTATAGAGGGGACCTTGGCTCATTTCCTGTGGAGGGAGCAGGAAGCCAAAGTTTCTCTCTATTTTGCTTGGGGAACTTTTTCTCTCCTCCAGCCTCTGAGAGTTGGGCTCCATGATTCTTATGGCCCCAATCTAGCCCTATTGTTCAATGACTGGAGGCAGTAGGATTGGGTGTTCTGGACTGTGAGGGTTATGAAGGGGAAGAGGGTGTCGCTAGTACTGAAGGCCACTCCTTCCAACTGGTCTTCTCCACCCAGTTTGGAACTGGAATTTGAGGAATCCAATTACAGTAGCAGCAGTAGAACTGGTACCCTGGACATGGGGAGGGATGAGGGGAACACACAAGAGCAACACAGAAAATATCCTGTTCCAAATCAGCAGATGTTGGCGCATAGGTGGGGTTTCCTGGGGGGGTGTCTGAGCGTGGCAGTGTGTGCCATTCGTCAGAGAGGAGAGGGACATCAGACTAGAGCACAAGCAGACCGCAGACCGCACAGAGAAAGAAATCTTTGGTATCTTTGGTGTCATCAACACGATTAAAATTACAAATGGAAAAAGTCAGTGAGGTAGCCTTCTTTGGTTCTCACTAGAAATAGAAAGTTTTTCCTTTTTTTCTGCTTTTTTTTTTTTTTTTTGGTTTTTCTTCCTTTTTTTTTTTTTTTTTTTGGTTGTTTTACACACACACAGAGTTCATTCTTGGAAGCAGTTAGTATAAGGGTTCCTTTCTTTTTGCTGTTAAGATATTTTTTTAAATAGTTTTTCTTTTCTTTTTTTCCAGTTTCTGTATAGAAGCCCCGATGTCCAGGCTGGTAAAACAGGGTCTTGGCTTATGGTTCCTGAATGCACAGGCTCGGGCTGAATAGTCATTGCTTGTCCACACTTTGCTTGGTTGTTCTGACAGCAAACAAACTGCAGTGGTCTCTGTTGTCTTAAATAAAAAACATAAACTATACAGGGCACCTTCTGCAGATGCCAAATAAGTTAAATAAATAAGTTACACTAAGAAGGCTCTGAGGGCCCCAATAATTAAAAGGGGGAAGGTCGCCTGGTTCTGGGTGGGGCTGTGAATTTAAATTAAATAATTTAATACACATTAAAACTATTTTTTAAAAGTTAATTCAAGAAGGAAAAATACCTCAAAACATTTTTTTTGTAACCTGTATTTCTTCCCTGTCTGTAACAGAATTTCATTGCTTTATAAAGCAAACAAATCTTTGATGAGAATTCTAAAGGGATCTTGCATCTCTGATGCTCCATGGTCTCTATTGGATACATTAGGAACAAGGAATAAAATCAAACTAAGGAAGGACAATTAAATAATTACCCAAACCCTATACATTTGTGTACTAAAATCAAATGTCAATAAATTAATCATATTCATGATACTTAAGATTATTGGGTCATACCCCAAAGAGACAAGGAAAAATGTTTCTCTTGACTATCTTCATTTTTTTTTCCTGGTACACAAAACACATAATTTCTTTCATAACAATTAAAACAAAATTAAAGCAGGAAATTATAAACTTAAAATATTCTCACATTCATCAAGGCCATTGAGATGTGACAAGCATTAAAAGAAATTACTACCCCCCACCCCTGGCACTTGGCCCCGACAATACCATGTCACTATTGTCTCAACCTGGAAATCAGAGTCCATTTTTCCTATCAGTTTGCTTTTTTACTTTGCTATTTTTTCCCTTAAATTTCTTTTTTCTTCTTTTTTCCCCATTTTTTTCTTTTTTTCTTTTTTTTGGTATCCTTTTTTCAGGTCTTTGGATTTAGCTTTAGTTATGAGAAATCCAGAATAAAGCTATTCAACCGAAGTCATCAAGCATATGCCATTCATACACAGATGATTAAATAATAGCTAAGGTTTTTTTTTTTGTTTTTTTTTTTTTGACAGTTAAGTTTATCTTGGAGGTGCCTGAATGAAAGTGATTCCTTGTGTATTCAGTGAAGATGCAGGGATACTTTTTTTTCCTCCTGCACTTGAGTTTTCAAGTTTACAACAGACAATGAGATGAGTATACACTATATGACTGCCACATACATATTACATTTGTGACATTTCTCAGAGCAGATGGCGGTATGTATGCAAGGATATACTATGTATGCAGATGTCTGTGCAGGAGACACCCGTAGGTAAGGCATGTCTCCTCTACGAGAACACATGTATGAGATACATTCATAGACACTATGTGACACACGATAATGGTTTGAGGCAAATATAGCTGTGAAGGTTTTCTATGTGAAATGCCGGTTGCTCAGGAGGGAGCAGTGGAAGACTTAGATGGAATGAACCAACCTCTAACAACATCTTTTTCCTTAAAGACTTACTCCAATGAGAAGGTACTGGCTGGGTTAAGTCCAGTTAACCAGACTGAAACATCTGTAAGGAGAGTGTGGGTTAGAGTTTCATTGGCTGCCCACTTGGCAGAGTTATTTTTGGTATTTTAGAACAGTGAGTGTTTCCAGTCCACTGGGATCATCCAGTTGTCTGTCTGTCTCAGTTAAAGTTTTGCATCCACCTAATTAGGTGAGGCCTTATGTTATTTTAATAATTATTTTGCATTTTATAACTCATTCTAAGACTCTGAAAGAAATGACTGTCCCTCCTCCACCCCCACTCCCTGCAAAGAAAGAAATGGAAGAAAATAAGCATTGGGGAAGAGGGTGTTGGTATTTAGAAAGAACTTTTTTTAAAGTAAGGACTGTGGTATGCCCTTCTTCAACAATTAGAACCTCCTGTTGTTTCAGAGGGGACCTGCTCTCAGTATTTGGTACAAAGTCATCTCGCAGCTAAATATCAGAATGAAACAGTCCCTAGCTCTCTGCTTTTCACTGTGCTATCTATGTTCCACTCCTCTTCCTAGTAAAATGTCCCATTCACACATCATCACAGCAACAACAACAAGAAGTCAGCTCGGCTCTGCTAGGAATCCTAACAGTACTCCTCAAAGGGCCTGTGTCTACTATGGGGTCACACACCAGGAACTGAGCTTCCACTTTCAAAAGCTGTTTTCCTCCTCTTTTCACTATTGTTCAGAATGCTTCCACCATGCTGGAGTCCAATCTGTTCCTCTCATCTGTAGTTTACTTCACAACTAGGAAGCCTCCAAAAATCTGAGGTCAACACAAGGGGGACAGTCATGACACTTTGGTTATCAGATAGACACTTTTTATCAGCATTATCAGAAGCAGGGAATTTTCCCTTCCTGTACTGAATACATACATAAATATACATTTAACTCAACTCAAGTTGAATATATATACTAAGGGTACCCTGCATAGCTAAGGTCAAAGTGGATCATCTGAAAGACATCTGTAGTTGACTTTGAAATGCATTAACTTACAAAAATGCAGGAATGTCTCTGTGTGTATGTGCGTGTGAAAGAGAGAGACTTTCATGTTAGAAAGCCTTTGACTACTGGTGTTTTTTTTTGTTGCCATTTTCCTCATTTTTAAAAAAAGAGATATACTGATACTTTTTAAAATATCCTAAAATGGGGGAGGGAAAATATCCTAAAATGAAAGAAGTATATCCCTGTACCAAAATCACAGTGAAAACAAAAATAAAACATGCCTATTTACCTAAAAAAGACAAATAGAAAATTAGGTAGAAATTTTCCAGTGTAGAGCATCTTTAGAATGCTTGTCCTTTCACTCTGTCTCTTCTGTGCTGATAACTAGGCAAGCCCAGATACTTTTTTCCTTGGGTTGAGAAAATGGGTTCTAAATGATAACCAAGGACAGGTGGTTATCTTCTCCGAAGTTATTAAATGAACAAATGTTTTTTTAATGCTTGAAGAAACTCACTGGATCAAATTTCATTACTTTTCAATTTATAGAAAAAATTTCCCCAGTTTTGTACCAATGCTGACGATTGGCAGGATTAAAACTTTGATACATAAACATATCAGCAGCATGGGTTTATGATGTAATTTTTAAAGCAAGCACTTTTCACTGATGTGACATTATCTGTTATGAGACCTCTGTCCCACATCTTTGGGGGTGGGGGTGAGAAGCTTGGCCTGTTCCACATCCTGGCATCTTTCTCTGGTCATTGGGACTTCGAAAGTACACAGGTGACAACTGAACTGGCATTGGTTCAACCAGCATTGGTTAAAACTGCAATTAAATGTCAGGTCACAAAGTTAGCTCTGGTGTTTCGATTTCTCTAGAGGAGCCCAGAGACTCCAAAACCGGAGACTCACTGAGAACACTGAGCAGACTCACTGTTCCCCAGTTGGGGGTTGGAGAAAGCACTTCCATGGTCCCAAGACACAGTAACTATTCAGAAATAGCCAGGCTGAAATGCACTCAGAGCTTCCCATCTAGGAAGACCCTCCTGAAAGGGGCTCTTTGGAGACCTGGTCTTTTTTTAGGGACAGAGAGACACAGGAAAGGACAAGGAAAGGTCCTCCAGGTGGATGGGTTACAAAGAAAGTCTTCCCAGGCTCCCAACTGTGATTCCCCAGGATACAAATATGGAGGAATCACAAGATAAAGACCAACAAGGCTCTTGCCTGCAACTGGGCTCTGGGATTCCCCCAACCCCAAATGCAGTTTTGTGATTTCTCTCCAGGACTAGGATTCCACACCATCCCTGACCACTCTCCCTGACACCACTAACTCACCACACTTATCTTTAAGCATTGGTAATTAGAACCCTGAGGAAACCTGCTCACCCATGAGAACAGGAGCTGGACCACCTCAGAGAGAAGTGCCTTTGGTGGGGCTACTCCCTGAAGGGGATCCAGAACACCTGTGTGTGTGGTGGGGCAGGGACATTTCTGGAGAGCAGAGTTGGTCCCATTTCCACCATTATCATCTGTGGGCAGGGCCCAGAGCACCTTCCCAGCACTTCTGGAAGCCAAGCTCTGGTCTGGGCAGCTAGCCCTGCACTCACCACCTACATCCTTGCTGGGGCATAGACAAGACATGATTCCAAACACAAATGAAACTCATTTAAGCCATGGTGTCATTCATCAACTGGTTCAATGATTTGGAAAGCCTTGGGCATGGCTGTCCATCTTTCCTGGGAATGTCCACAGAAATTTGAACTCCTAGTGATGCCTGGCAGCAAATGAGTGTGGTGATGGCATGAGAAATGAGAAAAGTTCTCAATACACACTTAGCCAAAAACAAACAAAAAGAGTAGAAGAAGAAGCACTTGACAAAAACAAGAAGACATGGATTTGGATAGCAATCATTTTGGATTATCACCAATGTCAAGCTGAATCTTTATATGTGTTCATATATTATATATATCTCTCTTTCTTTAGAAATGCAACTCTACAGCTGATTTTTAAAAAGCTAATAGAAAAGTAGAAACTGGCAATCCTTTTTACACATGTCTCCCTATTCACTCATGATGCCCTGTTTGGATGGAACAATCACACGAAGACAAGGCTATCAATTCCTCTATATAAACTCTTTGGTTTTGTGGCTCGGAGAGAGAATGTGTCCCCAAGACCGCTACCCCTGATCCTCACTCCCTCCCCTGCCCTCCCCTGATGTGAGACTCTGAACATAGAAAGAACTGAGTCTAAGGACCAAGAATGTTCAAGTGACAGGAGTATTTCCCATGTTCTGCCAAATATCACCATTCAGTATCCAAATGTCTTAAACTTGGAGTTCATGGAACCTTTTGAGGGATTCCAAGTTGGGGTGGAGAAGCCATAAAGCAAAATTAAAGGGAAACAATAAAAATCAAGTTAAATGACCCTTTTTCCTCGTGTTGCTGAGAAACAAAATTGATTACCTTCACACTGATCAATGGCGCTATTAGGATTTTAGCCAGGCAAAAGGAGATAATGAACTGAAACAAAAGGTGTGAGAAATCCTCATCTTTGGTATTGTAGCTGTTGAGGTTTCTGTTGCTCTGTTCCGTGTTCTTTGAAAAAACTGCATAGGCACAAATTAAAGACAATCTTTAAGATTACAGCGGGAGTCATCCAATGAAGCAGCTGCCATGGAGGCTCTTCCTTATTCCTATTCTTTTGTCTCAACCCTTTCTTTAAAATCTGCTTCCAAAAAATGTCCCAAGAGATCTGTCTGAACACAGTGCGTCTCGTTGTTCTCGTGTTTGGATTAGTTTTGTTTTCTGTTTTCCTTCTTCTTGCCGGTGGTAGTGGTTCTCGTTGACTTAGGAATTCATTTACGGATTCATTTTTTAATGGGACAATTGCTTTGTTGCAGAAGTAGGTGCAGAAAATTTCTCTTTGGTTTCGATTAGTAATTCATAAAAAAATGTCAGTCTCAAGTGTCTGTAAAGAGTCATCGCAGCGTTTGGCTTGCTTGGAACACCCCCAAGGTGCCCGTGTGGGGCCATTCACTGGTAAATATGCACATGGTGGCCTTCGCAATCTCCCAGAGTTCTGTGGGTGCTCTTCTGCCTGTTGTGGGAAGGTGGCAGCCAGGGACCAGAGCTGGCTTCGTGGAGCCTCTCCCTCGGTGGCTTTGGCTACTGTCGTTGGCGTGGCCAGTCTGCTCAGCCAGATGGTAAGCCAAATGCAAGAGCTGAATTGCCATTTGGAGTTGCAGAAGGTTTCTTTCTGATTTCTAAAGGTAATCACAGTAATGCTAGAAAATGGCAAGTACTAAGTGTCTTTGGTTTGCAGTATTCTGCTTCTTTGGTGTGCTGTGTTTTCTCCAGATTTAGCCAGTGGTTTTATGAGGATGACTCAACAATGGAAGAGATGGCAATCATGAGTAACATGTAGAGTGGTTTGAGTTGTTTTAGTAATTCATCATTTTCCTCACAAAATGTCCCTAACCAATGTGATGGGGATGGGAAGAACCTCAAACTCAAAGAGTGAGAATGAAATACATGGTGGTCCTAATGCATGAGAGAAGAAACCAGGTGACTGATAACCAAGAAGGATACATTAATGACCTAAAAAAATCTAGATCTTTAAAATGCTGCATTTGCTCTATGTACCGTAACAGTTAAATTGGCCTCCTGAGTGTGCATCTGTATTATGTACAAACAATTTGTAGCAAACTGCAAAATGTGCTTGAAGCCATATTCCCAATAATTCCCTAATGACTTCACAATCGGAGTCTTGAAAATCCAGAATTGGTAAATCCAGAACCTTCCTTCCTTGCTCTGTTTTTCTTTGTTGTGCTTGATACTTTGAGCTCAAGGGAACTGATTTTTTTTTTTTTGGATGGATCCAAGACCACATGAGATTTTTCAGGAGGTAAGGAAAAGAAAAAAAAAACACATTGTAAACTGGATCAACTTAAAACTTTCAAAACCATTCAATGAAAAGATGCCTGAGTTGGAAAACCAGGTCCTTGGATTTTTAAAAAATTCCCATATTGAAACTTGTGCTCAGTAATTATCATTCAGATGTTTTCAATGTTATGGCTGTGAATTTGGATGTACTGTGGAATCATGAGGCTAAGCACTTGGAAAGCAAACAAGGTCATTCTTGTTGCTAGATTCTTCTCTAGTGTAGCATCTTGGAAGCCCAACTCATGTCCTTAGATGGGGCCCAATTTCCCACTGTTACTTGTGAAGGACTCGAGATGAGACTGCGGACACCGCTTGGCTGACTTGACGCTGCAGTGAACTTGCTCCACGAATGCCCCATTTGGGTTTCTGGCTGCTTAGCATGCTCAGAGGACAATGTCCAGTTCAAAGAGATGCGTTTTTGGTTTTGTTTTTCAGCTTGCACTTGGACTCCATAGCCATTGAAAAAGAAAACAAGAACACCTGGCCTATGATTACAGCTAGAAGTTTCTTTTCAAGAGAATTGTGCTTTCAGATCACCAGTGAAGGGCCCCAGCTCGGCATCCGGCGTCGCTATCCCTTGGTGTTTCCTTCTGGTACCTGCCACCTGTGTTTGGAGGTGCCGCGTGTGCCATCGAGAGTCCACCTGTCATGCTTTGGTACACGTACTGGAGGTGGACGAGGAGCCCCCCGTGCTGAGGTCATCTTGCCACTTCTCCAAGCTGCGGCGCCGAGCATTCATGAAGAAGTTGCTGACCGTGGTGAGCTCCAGGCCCAGCTGCTGGGAAATGGTTATTTGCATCTCTTTGGACGGGCGCTTGTTCTCCTTGAAGATGGCAAAGAGTGTTCGGCGCTGGAGGTCAGTGAACACCAGGCGGGATTTCTTCTGGGAATTGTTCCTGTCTTTATTTGGTTCTTGCTCTTTGCGTTTGCATGCTGGAAAAGAAAGAGAAAGAGAAGGAGAATCAGTGAATGATCACTCCTAGACTGTGATCCATTGGACACATGGACGGAGTCTATATAAAGGGATGTTAAACTGTTAAGCTTTACTGTGCAAACCGCCTGCTTGTCAATAACCTGCCTGCCCAGTTCATCGCTGGTGATGAAAACCTCCTGGACAGGAGGGGAGATGGGTTGTTCTGCTCTGCTAGTATACGAGGGACTTCCCTCTTTCCACACTTCACCACACCCATGCTCTTAAGAGACTGTTTCTCTGAAATCAGGGTCTTTCCAAGTGGATTCCTGGGGGAGACTCCAGGGGAGTTTGGTGAGTTTTTTTTTTTTTTTTAATATTCACCTTCTAGAATTGCTTTGTCTTCAGCAGAGCTGAAATTGCTTTCTGGAATCAAATGGAAAAGGTGTGTGATACTTCAAAATCAAAGCTTCTGCCTGTGGGACTTGGAAGGATTCGGAAGAGAATGGAATCAGATGTGACAGAGGGATGATCTCATTTTGATCCAAATTCCTTTATAGAATTTGAACTTTTTTTTTAAATAAAATAGGCATCTAATCTTACCAATCTGAGGTGATATCAATACAAGATGAGGGCTGAAGGATGGACAGATGGTTCAATGGGCAGAGTAGACACAATGCATGTGTGTATAGTGGGCTAGATTCATTTCCTAGCACTGCATGGTTTCTTGAGCCCCACTAGCTGTGACCCCAAAACAAAAAAGGGCAGGGCTGAAGGTACAGAATCACTGAAGGTTACAATAACTGGTGTCTGGGGCCCCATATGTGTTCACTGGTATCTATACAGTCCCTGCTTCAGGAGATGGCAGGAAGACATTTTTACAAGGTTAAATAATCTAGTGCATATAACTCATAGACTGTCCATGAAAACACATGCAAATGTCATTACAAGGAATCCCTGACCCAGGGGCCTTCAGTATCTGTAGACAGCAAAGCTGGGGACAACCAGGACCAAGCCTTCCTCTCAGACAGGGCTCCAGCTCATTGACCAAGTCTGCTGGGCCAGTAGCTCCAGGTACAGGCTGCATGTATTCTCATACTTTCCTTTGGCCTGGCCAGGAAGTTCCCCTTTGGTGCCCTGAGACCCAGAATTTCTTATAGGTTCACTGTTCAGGAAGTGTCCCAGTGTGCAAGAATATGGCACCAAGGCTGTGTGCCCTACAGACCAACACTCACAAGAGCGGCATGACAAAAGCCCACACCCAGCACCAAGTCTCCCTGTCCCAAAGAACCACTCCTGGAATCAGTAACTGGTGAGTCCATCACAGACCAGGAAAGGGGAGAGCTGTTTAAGAAAAAACTGGGGACTAGAGCAATAGCACAGTGAGTAGGTCATATACCTTAACACAGACCACCTGGGTTCTATTGCAGGCATCTGGGGTATGATTCCCTGAGCCTGCCAGAAGTGATTTCTGAGTGCAGAGCCAGGAGTTCTCCCTGAGCACTCCCACGGGGACCCCCCCCCAAACAAACAAACAAAAGAATAAAAGAAAACTGGGGCAGGGTGAGCTGTTATAAACCAGGGGAAATTCTTCCTGACCTTTCCTCCTCTCATTTGAAAAAAGTGAATCTACCCCCTCTAAAAATTAAACGCACACCCACCTGTCCCTAGTTTGTTTCCATGGAAAATTCATTCTTTTAGGAGGAGTGGGCTTTCTTAGTGGAGGGAGTATGTCCCTCTGGCATCAGCAGCTCAGAAAGAAGATGATCTAATGTTGTCCAGCAAATATTTTATTTTCTGCTGATCCTTTGTTTCCATGGCTTGGTTTTCATTTATTTAGTTTTTTTTTTGGGGGGGCAGGAGGGCACATCCAGCAGTGCTAAGGGGTTACTCCTGGCTTTGCACTCAGGATTCTTGATGGTGCTCACGGGACCATATGAGACTCCAGGGTTGGCTTTGTGCAAGCAAGGTAAGCTATTCTATCTCTCCAGCCCCCATCACCTGGTTTTTAGACCTTCTTTCCTCACTATTCCTTACTTTGGGGCCCATCTCTGGAGCTTGAGAAGGTGCCTGGGAGAAGAGGGTGGTTTGGAAGAGTCTGAGAACCTGAATTTTTCACAGGCTCCCTGGTCAGGCTGAAGCAGGGAACTTTGTGGCTCAAAGTTGCTCTTGACTGTCCCTCTGACTTATATTGTTTCAGTGGAGGACCCTGATCCCTGATGGGAAAGGAGGCTCTGGAGCCAGATGTGCCTAGAAACCCCTAGAAAGCAGAATCACCGCCAAGATTTGGGGGCCTCAGCAGCACCATGCCTGCTTATGCCTATCTCATGCTCACTCATGCCTGTGTCATACCAATCTCATACCTGTCCCAGACCTACCCCAGTCTGTCCCATGCCTGTTCTATGCCCCCTCATGCCTGTCCATACAGTGGGGCAAAGCTAAGCCCTGAAAAGGTTCTAGGGGCCCTGAGACAAGCACACAGGCAAAACCGTTTTCCTCTTCACACATCAATAGGGTCGGGGGCCTAGGCTGATCGCTCCTATGGCCAGGTATGGCCTGGTCTCTCCTCAACCCTAGTACCACTGGGTGTTGCCCTGTGTCCTTAGCACCCTGCTAGGTGTGGCCCCTGTGGAAAAAACAATGAAATGACAAATAGACCAGGGATGAGGACTATGTGATTGTGTGTCACAGTCAAGTTGGCTGCAGAGCCAGGTCTTTTGTCTTTCTCTGTCTAAATGTCTAGAAGGTCTCTGGCAAGGAAGGGATCTCTGAGCAGGGACCTGTAGATACTCACCTCCAGAGATTCTAGGGCAGAATTCTGGAATATGGGCCTTTCAAGGACACAGGGAATATGTGCTGAGCACCACTCCCCCCCATATATATTTCACACATTAACACATATACACACATGCACAAATATACACTCCAAGCTTCCAGACTGTTTGTGAACAGCCCCAGGAACCTAATGCCTGTATTTGGGGGATTAGCAGACTATATTTGGGATCTGCTAATTATCTCTGAAGAAAATGAGAGTCGGACCTTTACAATCTTGCTTGAGGTCCTCTGTTATTTTGTGTTCCTTCGCATTCACTGTCTAGCTTTCCATTTTTGCTTCTTTTTGGGTTGGGGACCATCCCTGGCAGTGCTCAGGGGAATGTGTGGTGCCAGGAAAAAAACGAGGCATCCTGTATATTTGCATGCAAACATGTTCTACTGCCTAGGGGGCTCCGTCCCTGACCCAGCCCTCAATTTTCATCCCTCCATGGGTTTGTTTTTCAGCTAATGCCTCCTTGTGCTTCGATCAGAATATCGGGCAGTTGGGGCGGGCACAAAAAAGTCATCTGAGATGGTATTTGGTTTCTCTCTGTCTTTCTCGCTCTCTCTCATACAAACACACTTGAAGAGAAAAATGCTAAAGGCTCAGTGTTCAGCAAACTGTAGAGAAAGAACAGATCAATAGACTTGCCTCTCCCTTCCCAATGGCATTCAGAGACCCTGGATTCCACACCAGCACACTTCAGAGCAATAGTCTGGAGTCTCTCAATGCACAAGCTAAATGATGGGTGTGGGGGGAGGGATGCATGAGCTGCCAGAGTCCCCAGAGCTGGCATCAGCCACCTCACCCTATCCCACCCTTGTTCTTTTTTGGTGATAAGGTATTTACTTCATTGCTTTGCACACTCTCTGCCCTCAGCAGTTATCGAGATTCATAAAATGCTCACAGCATTTGGCCCCATGATTCTTAAGCACACAGCAGCTGGGCAGGAGCTGAAGGAAAAGAAAAACAAGTGGGAAAATGTCTGCTTTCAAAGGCTAAGGTAGATCAAAGGGTGCCTGGAAGCCCGGCAGCCTTCGAAGCTCAGAATTCTCAGAAGTCAGGTGCGATTCAGCTATTCCCAAAGGCACTGTGTAAGTGGTTGGGGGTTAGGAGGGCTAGTCAGTTCCCCATTTCTAAACAGCTTGGAAAATGCCAGGGACTCCTCATGACCCAGGAGCATGTGGTAGGGACCCAGCCAGGGCAGTGTGGATGCGGCTCTCCAGGTCTCAGTGGCACCAGGAAGCCCTAAAGATGTGAAACTGGCCCTGCGCTATAGGCCACTAACCTGCTATTTCTCCTCTGCCAGGAGCAAAGACAGCCGTGGTTGGGTGCTGGGAACCTGGGCCCAGCAGGCAGGCAGACAGAGCCATCTCTTCCTGTCCAAGATATGCAGGGGGCCTGGGGAGACAAAGCCTGAAAGCTCAGGAGGTCCTGGGGGTGACTTACTAAGAGGAGCTCTCAGGCCAAGTTCCAAGACCTTCTGAGGTCTGGAAATGACACATGGTCCTTCCTCTGACAGCGCTACAGCCCCTTCCCATGTCCTCCCCAGCCTCTGAAATGGGACAAAGTCATCTCTGAGGCTAATGCCCTCCCCCCAGGGATCTGGGCACCAGACATCCCCCAATCCCCCTTTCTACTTTCCATTCCATTGCTGGGTAATCAGGCTGCTGTGGGTGCCTGTAGGCTCTGAGCACTGGGTCACTGTTGTGTATGTAAATATTTTGGGGGATTACTATGTTGCTCACCCTAAATTGATTAGGTGATTGTGCCATACCCTAGGGTGTGACCTGGCATTCTGCCCCCACCCTAGGGTAGGATCTGATTCTGCTTTCACCATTGGTTGGTATCTGATCCCACCATTGGGTGGGACCTGATTCTGGAGTATAAAAACAGGAGGGCCCGGAGAGATAGTACAGCGGCATTTGCCTTGCAAGCAGCCGATCCAGGACCAAAGGTGGTTGGTTCAAATCCCGGTGTCCCATATAGTCCCCCGTGCCTGCCAGGAGCTATTCTGAGCAGACAGCCAGGAGAAACCCCTGAGCACTGCCGGGTGTGGCCCAAAAAACCAAAAAAAAAAAAAAAAAACAAAAAAAAAAACAGGAGTCTGTGGAAGGCCGGGAGCTTTTTGCTGGCTGGAACTGAATCTGAGTCTCTGGACTTCAGTTTTGTCCATCCGAATAAAGCAAATATTTCCACGAGCCTGATTGTCTGCGAGCTGTTTACCCGCCATTTCACTTCAGAACTGTGGGCTAGACAGGGTGGCAGACGCGTGCTCCGAGCTGGAAGAAAAGGGCCTCATTCTCCATCCCACCATCAGTCAACCTCTTCAGGGGCTGACCTGCTACAGGTCATGACTCTACTTTTGCCAGTAAGCGGTGAGGCCCAGTATGATGCCCCTCCTCAGAAGTGCAAAAGTGCCCCCAGAAGTTCAGACCTGGCTTAGGAAATTCCCCCAGAAGACTGTCTCCCAGAAGTGCTGAACCATCTAGTTCAGTAAATTCAAACTGATCTGACCCCCTAAAGTTCAGTTCTAGCTTAGTAATACAGTATTGTCTCCAACCCCTCTGGTACGGGGCAACCAACCATATATCTCTGGGATTAAGGCCTGAGGGCCTCTCCAGATAACTGTCCCCTCATACAAGGCTGATCCTGTCCTAGTGCCACTGTCCTGCTCCTTTCTGCTACCAGACTGGGAAGCTGGAGGATCACAGCTGGCGGCTAAGGTCCAGGTACCCTCTGCTTCTGAGCCTGGTGTAGGGCAGACCCCTGTCTTTTGGGGCACGGACTCAGGAGCCTCTTTTCCCTAGATGGGATACATCAGAGTTGGAGTCTTCAGCTGGTGGGGTCACCCCACAGGGAGTGACCTGGGCAGACAACAGGGGTCTGTGCCTGAGAGGGTGAGGTATGCTCTCAGGATCTGAGCCACTGCTCTGGTCTAACAGCTTAAACTAAACTGCCATACCCCTTCTCTACTCTCCATCCCACTCTTTCATTCTGGTTTTGGGTCCAAACCCAGTAGTGCTTAAAGGGCTGTCCTGGTCTCTGGGCTCAGGAGTTGGCCCCGTTTGTGCTCAGAGCCCAGTGAGCCATCTCCTTCACCAATACTCTCCTTTCTCTCCATTCTTGGCCCTGTTCTTTCTGGTCCAGCACCCTGCACCCTGCATCCTGCCTGCAGAGACCTGGGGAAGGGGCTGTACCAATCTCTGTGCCAACCTCTTGGCCACACAGTCCCTGCCTCACCACAGTAAAACCCTGGCAGAGTCTCAGAGTGAAGGAGTCCTGCAAAAGGCGATTTCCCACTCTGTGGACAAAACCCTGATGTCAGTCAGTGTCAGAGAAGGCTGAATTTCAGCAGGGTCCCCTTAATCCCAAATGGGCAGAGACCATCTGGGGAGACCCTGGAAGGGCTGTCCCCACTCACTGCAGCTCCCATTTCCCTGAGGGTCCCCTCCTGCCTGAGATTAATAGGGTGCAAGGCTTAAATCCTAATCGATGAACTGTCCCCTGGACAAAGACTCCTTTAAAATCGGCCAGGAGGGCGCTGGCTTTCAAGCTCGACCTAGGTTCAATTCCCAACAACACGAAGGCCTCTCCTGAGCACTCACCAGAGAGATCCAAAGCCCTCCATTAATCCAAAGACAGCACAGTCCCTCTGTCCTTAGCAGGCAGGATAAGAGACCCCAGAATGGGCTGTGAGAACAGAGGCAAAAAGTACCCAGCTGCCGGGAAAGTGGGGCCACTTGCCCCAAAGGGGACTGCAAAAACTCCTGATTTTCTTCCTTTCCTATCCCCCACCCCCCCCACAAAGTTCTGTAGCTCCTCTCCTTTGGGTGCCCCTGAGCACAGCTGAGCACTGAGGACAGCAAGGAGCCTCAGCTGGAAGTGGTGACCTGGTTGGATTTCTCAGGATTTGCCCCCAGCTTTAGTAGCTGATCAGCTCGGAGGTCTAAAGGCAAACAAGGTTAATGATGTTTTCGGTGGGTGTGTTCACTGAGAGATGCTGTCTGGTCCTTTCCAATCTTGCGTCTTCACAGATGTGTCAGAGATCCTAAGAGGTTCTGGACGACCCGTGTTCCCTCCCATCACTAATTTATGTCCAAGTACATTCCACGCAGGATGGTATTGTTAGCCCGTGATAAATAATGCACATCTCTGCTTTCCCCGCAGCAGTAAATACTTTCCCTGAACAGTGCAGCATGATCCGCCAGGGAATGGTGGGGGAAGGAAGGTCATGATGGGGGGGGGCACACTGGTCAGCTCACTGATTCCCCTCCAAGTGTGGGGGAACGTGTCCCCCATTTGAGCCTGGCTGCCTAGGCCAGGGGTCCTGTGTAAAGCTAGGAGTGTGACCCTCAGCCAAGTGGATAACCCAGAGGCTGGGGTGATGTTGGAGTACCTAGTTTGAAAAAAAAACAAAAAACAGTGACCCCATGGGTGGGGTTGGGCAGCCAGAGGAGACGAGCGCTTTGCATGTTGCCATCTGCTGCATGTCGTCTGCAGCCTTTGCAGATGACAGTTTTGAGGGCTGTGCTGCCTAGTCAGATCCTCCAAGGTCCCTGTTTCTGTGAGTTTGGTCCTTAGAGCTGACCTCTCCCTCTCCCTGAGCAGACAGGGCACCAAAATCTTGTCTCTGGGCTGGGAACTGGCTCTCCTGGGGGCCTAGAGGGGCGGTGGCAGTGGCAGTGTCTCAATCCACAGACAATTAGGAGGCCAAGGGTGGGCCTGCCAGTGGGATAAGCAAATGGACTGGGCTCCTCCTTCCTTCTGCTGCCTCTGACCAGGACTGTGGGCTGGCCCAGCCCGAGAAACCTCTCAGCTATTTGGCACATGACCTTGGAAGCTCACAGGCTCTTGGGGCTGCACCACCTGCGTGTCTGATGAGCCACTGCTCATCAGAAGAAGCGGTCTGGTGTGGACATGGGGGTGTGTGGGAACAAGGAGGAAAGAGGGGAAAGGAAGAGTAGAGGAACCAGAGCTGCCTGCAGCGTGAAGGAGCCCAGAAGTCATGCCAGGGGCATCCCCTTCCCACAAGTTCCACTCTGCTCCTCCTATATCCTTCCTTGGCTTTCCTTGAGTTGCTGGGTAGCATAGGGACCTCCCCATGCTCCTTATGGTCAGTGAGAAGGCAGCCCCCACACTTAGCTCCTGCAGGAACCAAGTTTGTATTAGGATTTGACCTTGGATGTGGCATCTTTGGAAGTGGGGTACAGGGGAGATTCACACTTGGGAATGCAGCTCCCACACAGGGTACTGCTCTCTCCAACCCCATGGTGCCCTCAGCTGTCCCTCCTGCAGGACCTGGACCATCCCTGCCTGTCATGCCTCTGTACCTGACTGGGGACATGTTTCCTGCCTGTATCTCCTTTGGAAATTCCATGAGCAAAACCAGATCTTGGCACCCCGAGAAGCAGGTTTCTAAGGGGAGAAGCAGGTTTCTAAGAGCACATGCTCATGGGCCCACTGGCAAAACCACCTGCCCCTGGAACAACAGGACTTTCAAGATGGTTTTGGGGGTGGGCTGGGGCAGGGAAACTAGGGATGGAGCCTAGAGCAGACACATTCAGTGCATGCCCTATAGTCCCAGCCAGACCCTCCTAGAGCCAGTGACCCCTGATCAGTGTCCAAGGCTAGAGGTTCCAGGGGCAGACTATTCTGACCCTGCTCCATGCAGCCCACCCAGTCTAGGCTCCATTCATGCTCCCCAGGGGCCCAATCCTTTCTTAATTTTAAATTTAATTGTATTTTATTAAAGCCCCATGATTTACAAAGTTATTCAAAGTGGAGATGTAGATACACAAGTGTTCCAGTACAGGTTCTACCACCAGAGTCAGCTTCTTTCCACCAGTGTTCCAAGTGGAGTCCACTATCTTTATTTATCTTTATTAATTTTTTATTTTTTTAGATTTTTAGGCCATCTGGTGGTGCTCAGGGGTTACTCCTGACTTTGCACTCAGAAATCACTCCTGGCAGACTTGGGGAACATAAGTGTTGCTGGGGATCAAATCCAAGTCAGCCATGTGCAAGCCAAACACCCTATCACTCTAGTCCCTCTTTATTTTATTGACATTTTTTAATTTTGGATGGAGGCTATACCTGGCAGTGTTCAGGGCTTACTCCTAGTTCTATGCCCAGGGATCACTCTTTTTTTTTTTTTTTTTTTTTTTTTGGTCACACCTGGAAGTGCTCAGGGGTTACTCCTGGCTTTACGCTCAGAAATCGCCCCTGGCAGACTTGGGGGAACCATATGGGATGCTGGGATTCGAACCACCATCATTCTGCATGCAAGGCTATCTCTCCTTCATGCTATCTCTCCGGCCCCTAGGGGATCACTCTTGATGGGGCTTGCACAACCCTTGGAGGTGCCAGGGATAGAACCAGGGTCAGCCATGTGTAAGGCAAGTGCCTGAGCCCTGGTACTATCCCTCTGGGTGCCCAGTCCTTTCTTTTAAATCTGCCTCCAGGAAGGAACGTGACCTGGCACACTGAGCCCCACTTTGCAGTGACAGGGCCTTGAGAGCCCGGAGCTACTCCCCTCAAATCTAGGGGGACCTTTCTTTCCCATGTGCCTATGAGACCTGATTCTGTTCACTCGGCTTTTGAGAGATGGTCATTCCAAGAGCTCCACTGGCCCCAGAGAGGCGTGGAGAGCTCTTTCCCGCTGCACATGGCACCTCTGTGCACTGCTAGCACCGCTCATGCTGGCTATGGGCAGCCTGGAGAGCTGGGAGCACCTCACTTTTCTTTTTACCCCTCTTGGGCACCTGGACTCAAAGGTCAAAGTAGCCAAACTGACAATCTGGGCTTCTGAGAACCCGCCTTCCCCCTTCAGCTACTCAGACACTCAGACTCCACAGTGCCCAGGCTTTGACCTGACTTGCCCCAATGGCTGATGCTTTGGAAACAGCCAAAGGGCTGCCCACTTGCTCTGGATAAGCTGAGAATTGTAGCTCAGGGAGCTACTGGGTCGAACATGGGCTGAGGGGGAAGAGGTACATGGGGTGAAAGACCCATGCTGACCTGGGAGCAGCAATTTCAAAGTTTGTGCCAGGTAGGCCAAGGGGCAAGAGACATCTGGCAGGCATGGCCTAGAGGCCTGCTGACTTTGCCTTGGATGTCTGCTCTGTCACTAGCCTGCACAGAAGCAGGGATGAAGCCCACAGGACTGAGAGCTTTTAGAGGGAGGGAGCCAGTTTGGGATACCAACTGCTGACTCAATGTATGCACGTCTAAACAGATTTAAGGAAGAGGCTTAGAGGAAAATGCAGCCTTTTCCATCACCATAGCAGACCCGGCTGGCCCTTTCCCATAGAGGATGTATAAATGGAACAAAAGGAAACCAATGAAGACAGGAAAAGGCATCGTGTAAAAACCAGAGCAAATGCATCTGGATGGATCTTACAGAGAGAGTCATATTGTCGTCTCTGGATGATGCAAAAGAGACGGACTTGGCACATGTGTTGCCTGGGTACAGGTACCAAAGCAACACACCCACATCTTCCCTCTTAAGGTGTAGAATTTAATGCTTTCATGGTGATTGGTGTAGTTCTCCACCTGTGCTCTCTGTCTTTTGAGCTCCTTTCTCTCTCTCTCTCTCTCTCTCTCTCTCTCTCTCTCTCTCTCTCTCTCTCTCTCTCTCTCTCTCTCTCTCTCTCTCCTCCTTCTTCTTTGTTTTTGTTTTGTTTTGGCCCACACCCGGTGACACTCAGGGGTTACTCCTGGCTATGTGCCCACAAATCGCTCCTGGCTTGGGGGACCATATGGGATACCTGGGGATTGAACTGCAGTCTGTCCTAGGTTAGGGCCAGCAAAGCAGATGCCTTACTGCTCCATGCCACCACTCCAGCCCTACTCTCCCTCCTTCTTATTCTCTCTCCCCGCTTCCTCAGTACCTTCCAGTATAACCTGTTTTTACTTTGAAAGAGAGAGTATAAGAGAGTGAGAGGGAGAGAAAGATGGCTTCTATGGAACAGGAACAACATACAATGGAGATGAAAGCTTAGAGAACTCTCTAGAGTAGTACTTGGAATAGAAATAAGAGAAGAGACAAGATGGAGGAAATACCTTGTGAGAAAATGAGAAATCTACCGGGTTAGAGAAAATATTGTTAAAGAAAAAAAGCCAGGCACAGAAGTACTCATTGAGTCTTTATATGAAATTAAAAAAAAAAAGCCAAGAAAGGAAACTATCATGGCCAGAGATAAGCATCAAGAGCTACAAAACAAAGACAAGAGGCTGATATGAGAGCAGGTGGGTGAACAGTTTTCAGTTAGGATTTAGGGAAAGAATCTTTTGACTAGGGCAGGAACAAAGAAGGACTTCTGAAAGGCTGAATATTCACATACTGCTCATTAAGCTTCTATGTGTAGTTCATGCACTCCCTCTATATAGGTTTTATTTTGTAAGACTTAATATTTCAAAAGCTAACTATTTTTTTTTAGCATCTCATACCAGTGAGAATGGCCTATATGAAAAATACAATCAATGCTGACAAATATATGGTGAAAACAGGAACTTTCTCATTCACAGCTGGTGGGAACATCATCTGTTTCAGCCTCAATGGAAAACAATACAGAAATTACTCAAAGAAAAAAAAAAGTCAGAGCTCCCATATGATCCAGTGATTCAGCCTCTTGGCATCTACCCTGAAACATGAAAACCTCATCCTAAAAGATGTATGCACACCTATGTACAGCATAGCAATGCTAAGTCCAATAGCCAAAATAGGAAAAAACCCAACATGAGAAAGCATGTGAGTGGATCAAAAGGCTATAAAGATGTTCTTTTGTTTTTGTTTTTGGGTCACACCCAGCAGCACTCAGTGGCTACTCCTGGCTCGAAGCACAGAAATCGCCCCAGCAGGCTCGGGGGACCATATGGGATGCCAGATTCGAACCACCATCCTTCTGCATGCAAGGCAAACGCCTTATTTCCGTGCTATCTCTCTGGCCCCTAGAGAGATGTTCTAATGGGTATGTGGCAGACTTGGGTTCGATCCCTGACACCATCTATGGTCCCCTAAGAACCTCCAGAAGTGACTCCTGAGGGTAGAACTAGGAGTAAGTCCTTCTAGGTTTGGCCCTATAAACTAACAACAGAGAAGCTGTGATTATGTGTGTGTGTGTGTGTGTGTGTGAATGTATGTATACACACAATAGAATAGTACTAAGCTGCAAGAAAGGAAGAAATCATGCAGTTTGCAGCCATATGAAGAGAACCAGAAGGTATCATGTTAAGTGAAATCAATCCAATCCGAAGGAGGAGGAATATCAATTATCTTACTCATGTAGGGTGTAGAGAGAAACAAAACACAGGAACAGACAGTAGCAAACAATGACAAACCCTTGACCCTAGGTACCAACTAGTTTGGGAAAAGGCGTAAGGAGGAATAAAGTAACTGAGAGGTAACCTTGAGTCATTAGTAGAGGGTCTTGAGCAATTTGGGGTGGTGGAGGACATTATTCAGGACCATAAATGTTAGTACTATTGGAACCATGTTACTTAAGCGATATTAGAAATAAATTTTTAGGGCCCGGAGAGATAGCACAGCGGCGTTTGCCTTGCAAGCAGCCGATCCAGGACCAAAGGTGGTTGGTTCAAATCCCAGTGTCCCATATGGTCCCCCGTGCCTGCCAGGAACTATTTCTGAGCAGACAGCCAGGAGTAACCCCTGAGCACAGTGGGTATGGCCCCCCAAAAAAAAGAAAAATAAAAGAAATAAAATTTTAATAATAAAATTTTAAATTAGGAAAAAGATATTTCTTATCTATAAACCAGAAATAGCTTATTAAAAATACACAATAATAGTAACAGATAAAGACAATAGAACAAGAATAGATATGTGGGGCTTTATTGCTCTAAAAATTTTCTACATGGTTAAAGAAATACAAGCTATAAAAAGGATTTGTGGAGAATATCCTAGACCCCAGAATACAGTGAGGATAAGGAAAGAACTTGAATGGAGGAGGAGAAAGACACATATGAAAAGACAAGAAACAGGGGCCAAGGGGTCTCAGGTGCACTGGTGTTAACAAAGGACAGAACTATAAAATCAAGCCAGAACCAATAACAATGAAATCATGAGACCCTGTTATTTACAAAACAACCTCAAGATTAAACTTTAAAAGGTGCCTGTTATGATAGCAGGCTGAAGCGGGGGATGGTGCATGGGATGGACTCTGGGAACATTGGTGGAGGGAGGATGAGACTGGTCGTGAGGTCCTGAAACATTGTATGTCTATAATCCAACAATGAATAACTGTAAATCACATTGGTTTAAATAAAAATATTAAATAAATAGGGGGGCCGGAGAGATAGCATGGAGGTAAGGCATTTGCCTTGCATGCAGGAGGACAGTGGTTCGAATCCCGGCATCCCATATGGTCCTCCGAGCCTGTCAGGAGCAATTTCTGAGTGTAGAGCCAGGAGTAACCCCTGAGTGCTGCTGGGTGTGACCCAAAAACAAACAAACAAACAAACAAACAAAAATTAAGGGCCCGGAGAGATAGCACAGTTGTGTTTGCCTTGCAAGCAGCCGATCCAGGACCAAAGGTGGTTGGTTCGAGCCTGCCAGGAGCTATTTCTGAGCAGACAGCCAGGAGTAACCCCTGAGCATCGCCGGGTGTGGCCCAAAAACCAAAAAAAAAAAAAAAAATTGAATAAATAAAAAAAACACAAGCTAAAACTAAAGCATAACCAAATCAGCAGGAATAAAATCATTCAACATATCATAAAAAGGATAACTATCCAAGATATATAAAGCAGTCATAGGATCCATACCAACCAAAAAAATGTCCATAAACTCTATCTAAAAATGGGGAAAGAATGGGGCCGGAGATATAGCATGGAGGTAAGGCATTTGCCTCTCATGCAGAAGGTCAGTGGTTTGTATCCCAGAGTCCCATATGGTCTCCTGAGCCAGCCAGGAGCAATTTCTGAGCATAGAGCCAGGAGTAACCCCTGAGCACTGCCGGGTGTGACCCAAAAAAACAAAAAAAAAATGGGGGAAGAAAATGAACAGAGATGACATATGGATGGCCAACAGACACAAGATCAATGTTCATCCTCACTTATTAACAGGGGACTCTAAATTGTGACGACAATGAAATATCTGACACCACTTAGAATGGCACATAATAAATAAAACTGGGAGCAATGTATGTTAGTGGGATTGAAACTCTCATACACTGTTGGCAGGAATGTTGCTTGGTTCAAACCCTTTGATAAACAGCATGGAGGTTTCTCAGAGAAGTACAAATAGTTATCATATGTCCTAGCGATTCCACTTCTTGGTATTTACCCCCAGGGCACAGAAATACTCATCCCACCACTGTTCATCACAGCACAATAGCTAAAGATACGAAACTACTTAGGTCCCAACAATAGATGTGATACCTGGAATACTATGCAGCTGAAGGGAATGATAAAATGTTCCATTTCCCTGCAACTTGGATGAATTAGACGAGATCATGTTAAGTGAAATGAGCCAGAAGAAGGACAAAGACCAGATGGTCTGACTTACAGTGGAATTCTACTCTGCCATGTGAAAAGACAAAAACCATGCAATTTGCTACTATATGGATGAAACTGGAGAGAATCATGCTGAGTGATGTGGGGCATAAGGAGTAGGACAAACACAGAATGAACTCCATGAGATAGAAAGAAACATAGTAAGAGAATATATATGGCCCCAAGCAACAGTCAGAGAAGTGATCTATAGAACTGAGCTTAGTGATGAAGAATCAGGACAGAGAGAGGAGCTTCAGGGAGTTTATCGTCAGACAATGGTGAGGGATGTGGACACTGGTAGGGTGTGGGGTTGGAAAATTGTTGTGTGCATGAGTCTCTACCAGTGACAGTATTGTAAATCATATTAAGAAAAACAAAACGGGCCTGGAGAGATAGCACAGCGGCGTTTGCCTTGCAAGCAGCCGATCCAGGACCAAAGGTGGTTGGTTCGAATCCCGGTGTCCCATATGGTCCCCCATGCCTGCCAGGAGCTATTTCTGAGCAGACAGCCAGGAGTAACCCCTGAGCATCGCCGGGTGTGGCCCAAAAACCAAAAAAAAAACAAAAAACAAAAACAAAAACAAACCAATATTTTAAAGAGTAAATAGAATCTAAGGAGACTGAGGAGGAAGTTGTAACACTTTGGTCATATATAATGTGATAATTTATGCAGACAATCTAAAGGGACTGAAATCTCCTGGAACTAAGAACTGATGATAGCAAGTGCCTTTCTACTGAAGAAGAAATATGGACAGGAGTAATAAACTCTTACCTTCAAAGCAAACAAAGATATAGATTAAGATTGGAAGTTGAAAAAAATTCAAAAATCATTCCTTTTCTACATATCAACAATGAACAAAAGGTATTTTAAATTAAAAATATAATACTGGGGTCAGAGAGATAGCATGGAGGAAGGGTGTTTGCCTTGCATGCAGAAGGACAGTGGTTCGAATCCCGGCATCCCATATGGTCCCCTGAGCCTGCCAGAAGTGATTTCTGAGCGTAGAGCCAGGAGGAACCCCTGAGTGCTGCCAAAAACCAAAATATATATTAAAAACCATTTAAATTAAAATTAAAAATGAACATTAATACACAACAATTCATATCAGATCACTATGAGGAAAACAATATTCTGGTGAATGAAATAATCAGAAATAAAGAGATTTCATGCACATGGCATGTAAACTCACTGTTCTCAACATGTAAGTTCTTGGGGTTGGAGAAATAGAACAGTGGGTAGGGTGCTTTCCTTACATGTGGCTCACCCAGGTTAGACCTCCAGCACCCCTCTTGGTGCCCTAAATTTGCCAGAAGTTATCCCTGGGTATAGAGCCAGGAATAAGCATTGAGCACCATCAGGTGTGGCCTTCAAACAAACAAAAGACAAAACAATAATTAAAAATAAATGAAACAATGCTAAAACCAAAATCCAGCATCTGTTCTGCAAACACTATTAGAGAATGGTAGAATAAGCCACAGACTAAATAAACTATTTGTAAAAGACAAATCTGATAAAGAAATATTATTCGAAACATACAAGGTAATCCTAAAATTCCATAAGATAACAACCTAGCTTTAAGATGAGGCAGGCAGGGAGCCCCACAAGGAGTGATGCCTTAAGCAAAGGCAAGCATGGCCCCAAACAAAAATAAAATAAAAGTATTTGGGGGCAAGAGCTCAGTGGTCTGAGCACAGACTTTGCATGTAGATACCCCAGAATCTTTCCACCAGGCAATGTCAGGAGTGAACCCTGGACACTGCCAGGAGTAGCTTCAAAACAACAATAGCAAACAGAACAGAAACAGAACAAAACAGAAATGAGGGGAAAGACTCGAAACAGAAACCTCACCAAAAAAGATGTGAAAGTGCCAGATATGCACTTGAAAGGACATACTATGACACTAGGAAAAGGCAAATTAAAGCAAACCTGAGATACCATGACACATGCATTCAAAGGGTCAATCAATAGCTGAAACAGTTGAGCATGAGACAGCGACAAGAACCCTCCTCACTCCTCACTGGTGGAAATAAAAAATGGTTCAGGCACTTTAAAAAACAGCAAGGCAGTTTCTTACAAAATGAAACAGGCTCATATAAGCCAACAATTTCCCTCCTTGGTATTTACCCCAAAGAGCAGAAAATGTATTTATACTTGCACATGAATTTTTACAGTAGGTTTATTCATAACTGCCAAAAACTCAGAAGCAAGAGATGTCTATGGTATATCCAGATGGTGGACTAGGAGGAAAGGATCTTCATCACTGAAAGCAAAAGATTCTTCAAAAGACATGGAGAAAATTTAAATTTAAATCACTAAGTGTAAGAAACCAGTATGCAATGGCTGCCACAAGAAGATGTTCTGTGGGGCTGGAAAGATAGCATGGAGGTAGGGCATTTGCCTTTCATGCAGTAGGACGGTTCGAATATCGGCATCCCATATGGTCCCCCGAGCCTGCCAGGAGCGATTTCTGAGCATAGAGCCAGGAGGAACCCCTGAGCGAGGTTGGGTGTGACCCAAAACCAAACCAAAACAAACAAAAGAGAATATGATGTCCTGGAAGAAACAAAGCTTGAGAGACAGTACAATGACCAGTGGCTGCCCAGAGGAAGCAGGTTGAGGAGATGAAGCAGTTAACAGCAGAGATTTTTAGTCCAGGAAAACCATCCTGTATGATATTATAATGGCAGATACAAGACATTATACATTTATTCAAATGCAAAAAAACTGTACAACAAACACTGACAGTGGTTTGAAGACATTATGATGTACCAATAAAGGTTTTTCTGCCTGGTAAATGGAAAACTCTCTCTTTACTGAGTTATGTTGAAAATGGGGGAGCTCATTCATGTGTCAGGGCAGAGGATAGATAAGAAATAACCACACATTTATCTCAATTATTCAATATAAAACTATCACCTCTCTAGTAAAAAAAAACCCAAAATATCAAAAGGAAGAGAACATAAATAGAAATTGTATAAATTAGGGATGGGAGAAATAGCAAAGTGACTAGGGCATTTGCCTTGCACATGGCTGACCTGGATTTGATCCCCAGCATCCCATATGGCCCCCTCAATCTGCCAGGAATGACCCCTGAGCACAGAGTCAGGAGTAATCCCTGAGCACCACTGGATGTGGCCCAAAATCCTCCCAAAAGAAAGTTTAAAATGGTTCAAGAATCAAAATAACAACAAGATTAGTTTAACCCCATCAAAGGAAATCTTAGCAGAAGCCTTAACCCCGGTACTAGTCTTTCAAGGTCCCCTATTTGTAATCTTTATAGAAAAAATTTTGAGGTAGAGTTCACAGACAATAAACGTTACCAGCTTCCCAGTTTCAATCGTTCACTTCAGCAGTATTAAGTATCTACACATTACGTGCAGCCGGTCTCCAGAGCTTCTGTATCTGGTCAAACAGGAAACTCTAGACCCGTTGAAAGCTCCTAGCACATCCCTGCTCCCAACATCTGGCAACCACCTTCCTACTTTTTCTTCCAATAACTCCAACCATTGCATGTACCTCATATAAATAAAATCACACTGTATGTATTTTTTTGGTGACTGTATTTGCCTAGCATAAAATTCTCAAGGTGCATTCATGTTATGGTATGTCTGGGAATTTCCTTTCTTTTCAAGGATGAGTAAGGTCCTGCTTCATAGCTATACCATATTTTGTTTAGTCTCTCTTTGACGAGCATTTGGATCACTTCCATCTTTTTGACTATTATAAAATATTATCAGTATAATCACAGGTGTGCAAATATCTTTTGGATTCAATGACCTGAGGCAACACTAGAAGTGCTAATGTTACTGGATTGGGTTTTAGGAGAGTTGCAAAGCAGTGCTGAGGAGTATAGGGTGCCCGGGAGGAAACTGGGGTCAACTGCATGCAAGGCAAGCATCTGAGCCCCTGTTTTTTAACCCTGCCTAGGTCATCTTTCTTTTACCCTTTGGACCAGTTGTAAATTCTTTCCAGTATAGAGGTTTCATTTTTCCTTCTTCCCACTATCCATGTACCAGGGTTTCAATTTTTCTACCTCCAACACTTGTTATTTATTTTTTGGTTTTTGGGTCACACCCGGCAGTGCTCAGGGGTTACTCCTGGCTGTCTGCTCAGAAATAGCTCCTGGCAGGCACGGGGGACCATATGGGACACCGGGATTCGAACCAACCACCTTTGGTCCTGGATCGGCTGCTTGCAAGGCAAACACCACTGTGCTATCTCTCCGGGCCCCACTTGTTATTTTTTTAATGTGTCTTCTGTCTGGCTGCTTGGTTGGTATGACATCACAAGGTATGAAGTCAAATATGCTGTGAAAAGAACTGGACTGCAGGGTTTGGAGAGAGAACTGGGTTTCTACATTTCACTTTGTCTTGGCTATTTGGCAGCCGCACCAGGAGAAAACATTTCTCCTTTCTCAGGGCAGATTCTGCTGGACATTCTTGGTTCCAGGCTGGGGAAGAGATAGAAGGGATAGGATGTGCTTCCCTTTGTCTCTACCTCTTTCTCTCCAAGATTATCTATTCTACCCTGTCCTCAGAGGTCAGGCCTGATTTCAGGCTGCCCTCTCCTCCAGCAGCACCATGGACCAGGGACCTGGTGCAGCTGTAACCAGACCCCAACAGTCACAGTCCAAATGATAGCTGCCCAAGCTATGCCTGTGGATCAGAACTAATGGCATTAGATGATCACTCAGGGAACAGAGCTGCAATTACCCCTTGGCTGCTTTCTCCAGGATGACCACATGCAGAACACCAAGAGGGGAAAGAGTAATGAATCACCCAGTGAATTAACTGGAAGCCGTTCTAATTAGTGTTATAATTTTTCATGAAAACACTAATGAATATAAAATAATGTGGCCAGGAAACCACTAAGACAATTAATGCCTGGGAGTAATTTGGAGTCAGGAAAGGATCTGAGAGACTGTTTAAATAGACTGGTGCATGGAGAATGCTGAGGCTCATGCCTTCAACACCTGATATTTAGTAGCAAGTACACTGCTTCTTCAGAAAGACCAGGAGGGTATCTGGGGATTTTGCTTTCACTTCCTGCTAAAGCTCCAGCTTTTAGGAAGAAAGAGGATGGTGTGAAACCAAACAGGAGCCTTTCAGGGCATCTGATGAGAACCCTGGTAACTGAACAATGAATGGATTTGAAGAAGGTGGCCGAATGAAGCCAGGACAAAGGGTGACTAGGACAGCACCTTCTTTGGCATCTCTAGCCTCCCAGCCACTGGGACTGTACTCCCAAACTAGGAGTCCTGATGGAGCCTTTTGGACCCAGTTATAATTTTCACATATTATATGGTCCTATCCTGAAAATGCTTGCAAAATGAACTTTTATCCCAGCATAATTAGTGGATTGTGGAGGATTCAGGTAGGGTAGACTGAATCAAAGTGGATGATTAGCAGATTTCTCCAGTGTGAATCACGGGGCAGATTCTGAGGGAGGTGGGGGTGTTCTACGTCTGAACACTGATGACCAGTAGACCCTCGGGACAGCCATCACCACAACCTCTACCTCTGAAAGAGCCAGATCAATGATGCTAAAGCATTGATGCACCTGTGAGAACTAGGGTGTCAGATGTAGTAGGGAGGAAACAAGGGGTGAAGAAGCAGAGCGCAAGGCTATGCACTTGGAGGTGTGTGATTTACATTCATTAGACTGAAGGATCTGGGCACTAAACTGACCCCATTTGAGAGAGAGAATCATCGAGGATCTCCGGAAGCCATGTAGCTGGGTGGGTTAGTGGAGTGACTGGGATACGTCAACAGTCACAGCCCAAAGCTCAGCCTTCCAGTCACAATATAACACTTTTTATATATGCTCATAGTCACTTTATTCAATGCTCCAAGGACCCTGCAATGCTGGGAACTGAACCTAGGGTCTACATGCAAATCATCTACATGTAAAGCATCCTACTGGGTGCTCCCTGCAGCCCCTCTTTCTTGTTGTCTGAACTCTATGGGAGAGTAAATGACACAGAGTACATTTAGAACAGAGATGTTCTAAAATACACTTCACAATCAACAACCACCATACTAGCAGCTAAGTTAGCAAGTGCTCTCTCAGCACTAATTGTCCTGAGCATCTCTATGCATCAGTTTCTTGAAGGATAGCAATCACTGGTCTCTGTTAAGGGTTTCTCTACTATTTGATGAACAGATTGTAATGAACTGAAGGTTTGTGATGCTGAATTTCACAGGCTGAAATCCTAACCCCCAATAGGGATAGTACCAGCAAGGGGGCCTTCGGGAGGTGAGTAAGTCATGTAGTGGGTCCTCAAGGAACAGAATGTGTGTCTCAGACACTTGGTTCTGGAGAGCACCCTAACTCCCTCCACCATATGAGGGCCTGGAAAAGGATCTGCACCCTTTCATGCTGGCTCTGGTCATGGGCTTCCAGCCTTTAGAAAGCTACTGTTCTATGGCCCACAAGCGACCAATATTTTGTTAAATTATAATGGTTTCCTACATGAATGGAGTGAAATAAGAGAAACATTGAGGAATATCATGAGTTCTGAAGTAGCCAGGAACTGTGTGTGTGTGTGTGTGTGTGTGTGTGTGTGTGTGTGTGTGTGTGTGTGTGTGTGTGTGGTAGGGTGCTAACCTTGCATGCAGCTGACTTAGGTTTGATCCTTAATTTGATCCAAGGTTTCCTATACATAGCCAGAAATGATCCCTAAATGTAGAGCCAGGAATAAGCCCTGAACCCAGCCAGGTGTAGGCCCCAAACTAAAACACACACACTAACGAAAGCTAACAAAGAAGAGAACAGCAGTGTTTGTGGATTGCAGATGCTCCACCCAGATCTCTTGCCAAAGGACAGAAAGGTCTGTTTTCCTGATGTTCAGCCACAGGGAAGGTAAGGATGAGAGAAAAGGACTTGCCTCTGTCTTGCTTCCAGCAGCGAAAAAAGGAGGAATCACACTCCTCCACTGGAAAAGAACCAAGATCAATTCATCCTGCTGCTTTCAAGCCCAAAAGGATTTCTGGCTCCTCATCTGTATACCTAAGACTTGTTGTGGAGGCCCCAGAAGAAGTGGGCCAGTGAGCTTGGAAACAGAAGTGCCAGATTCCAGCTAATCCAAGAAGGAAAGAGTAACTTCTGTTCACAACGCTCACAGCCCACACATTCAGTCTCCCCAGCCTCTGGTACAAGGATACAAAGCATTTTTTTTTGGAATCACTGGGTAAACAAGTCCATTGGCCAGGGACAGGTTGTTATGAATAACCAGAGACTCGATCTCCCTACTAAGGGTGTGATTTCTTCACAGCCATTGCAAGGCTAGACGCTAGGCATTGATTCATAGGCTGCCATTTCATATGTATGCAGAATGAATCCTGCTAAACCAAGTTATCTGCCCAATGGAACTCAAAAATATTTCACAATTTAATTTTAAGCAGACCTCAATGCGAAAGAAACTTAATTAGGCACGTAATATAGAACACAATGAAATGTCCATCAAAATTGCTTCCAACGGTTTTTTTTTTTAATGTTTTCCTTTTCCACCCCTGTAGCTCGAGTCGCTGAGATCTCTACAATGTCTTGAAAGCAGAGCTCAAAAATCAATGGGATCATGTCTCTAGATTCTGTATGCAGAAATAAGAGCCACCGAGCTCCGAATAAATCAGTTCAAGTAGCCCTCTCTGGGCCCGACCATTAGGGGACAGGCGAAAGTGAAGGCAGATGAAAATAAACACATTATCTGGGCACACTCACTAATGGAAGGCTTCATGTACCCACATTAAGAATCCACACAAAGCATCAAGCACTTTTAACACTGTGTGTGATTTAAAAAAAGCAGCAGCATGCTCTATTTGGAGGACCTTAGAACACGCAGGCAAGCACACAGTAGATGCATTTGCTATAGTTACACACGAATGAATCTTTCTTGGAGAGGGAAGGGCTGTGCACCCCCAGCTCAATGCTTGGACGGTCACTCCCAGCTGTGCTTGGGAAAGTATACAGTGCTGGGGATCAAACCTCCCCTTTCTGATCTTTTTAATATCATCTCCAAATTGCAACTTATTTATTGGTGCGCCTTAGGCAATGGTGCTGCAATGTTTGCATTTCGTAGCTACAGGATCACCAAGTTTTGAACTGAACAGTTGGACTTTTGGGCCCTTTGGTTTTGTTCCTCTGGTGTTTGGTTACTTTGGGTGGGGAAATGAGGTCTGTTTTAAAAGTCTATGCAAGTGGCAAGCAGTCATCAAGTGGGGCTGGAAGAGACCCCCCAATAGGCCACAGAAAAGATCACTTGATAGGTCACAGAAGTGATCGTATGGTAGGCCACGGAGAAGACTATCTGATGGGCCATGGAAGAAATGGTCTGACAGGTCATGGAAGAAACTGGAAGGCCACAATAGAGACTGATGGATTAAGGAAGAGACTGTCTGGTGGGCCATGGAAGAGACTTTCTGATGGGCTCCTGGTGCAGAGTGACCCTGGGTTCCTGTGGCTCCCACCTTTCTTGACACTAGTCACATATTAGGAAACATAGTGAGTGAAGCTCAGAGTCATGATGCCTGCTTCAGTCTCATGTAGGATCTCAGTCTGTGGGCAACTAGGGCCCCGGACAGAGAGGCTGGTTCACTTCCTTATTGAGGGCCTGCTGTGCTGCCAATAGCCTTGCTTTATCCTGAAACATGACTGCTATCCTCTGTCAATCACAGGACTGGCTTTGTTTCTTTTTCTCTTTTGGTCACACTCAGCGGTGCTCAGGACTTACTTGTAGCTCTGCATTTAGAAATCAATCCTGATATAGGGGGTGGGGTGGGGTCAAACCCAGGTAGACCATGTCAAAGTTGCAAAGCAAGTGCCTTATCTACTATACTACCTCTCAGCCCCCCCAGATTTGGCTTCCTTGAGAGAAAAAGTGAAGGGCCAGAGAGGTAATACAGTGGTTAGGATTCAGGGTCACTATATGCTAGGCCTGAATATATGGTCACTATATACTAGGTCCCTCGTGCAGCAGGGACCATGTTGCCTCCATTGAGTGGGCCTGGATAATCCTCAGCACAGCATCCTTAACCCCTCACAATGAACTACCAGCCTGATTTTCCAAGAACTGCCAGGAGAGATTGCTGAAACATTGGTTGGGAGCCCCTTTGCCCCCAATAAAGAAAGTAATAATGAAGTAATTAAAGTAATAATAATGAAAGTAATCTGAAGCATGCAGCAGATGGCAAACAAACATTGTTTAAAAACCCTCTAGCTCCCCTTCTCTATACCCATCTCCTTCCAGCCTCACGTGCACTGTGCTCAGTCATGGAACTTGCTTTGACCAAGGGACTGTTGGAGGTGAGATATGATTGGTTTGTCAGCACTATGAGCTGGTCACACTTGGCTACCCCAGAGGTCTAAGCATGAGAAACAAGTCACTGCCCCACGCAGGCTCAATCCAGGGAAACTTCAGGCACAAAGACAAGTGCTAGGAGACATCCCAAGTCAGCAGAGGCTAACAGACACATAGCAAACCAGACTCACTGTTGAATGCCATGGACCCGGGCAAGGTTAGAGGCAATGGGCATCTGTACACTGAACATAACAGAAGGGGAGAAATATATATATATATAATATATGTATATATAATTTGGTGTCCATCCACCCTTATTATTCAATGCCATGTCGTTCTTCAGATCACACTTCGGGTGAGAAGTTGGTGGAGGGAACCCTGGAGACAGCGTTGCAGTCACAACTCTCTGTCACCACATCATTTCTAGTGTTCATGGTGGCTCCCCAAGGTCGACAAGAGGAGACTGAGCATCCAAGAGGGAAAGTTCTAAGTGACCTTCATGTCTGTCTGAGTCCATGGCCAGAGGTGGTTCATTCTGCTGTGCTACCCTGGGGCAGTCTCTAATAAGGGACTAGAGGGGTGTGGAATCATGAGAGTGCCTGCTGCCTCCAACCCCTTCCAGCAGCCTGGGAGAAAGGGGTCTGTGCCATAGGCCCACCATCAGCCCCTCTGAAGAGCCCCCTTCTGAGCTCAGAGGTTCCTGCCAATTACGAATGAGATGGGTAGAGTCATAACCTAAGGACTTCCGTTGCTCTAGAAAATGTGGCTTCTTGAGTTGGTACGTTTAATAGCACAAGAGTTTGCCAAGTTCTACTATGAAGATTCCCCCTTTCCCCCTCCAGCCCAATCTCCTATCAATTCCCCATTTGGACTTTAACTCCCCTTTAAATGAACTTTCTGGAATAAGCCTGTGGCAGAAGTCAGAAGACCCAGGTAGAGAACTGTCAGGGAGAGGTAAGCCTAACAATTTCATGCTCAGGGAACACTCCTGGAGGAGATCTGGGAACCATATGAGGTGTTGGGGATTGAACCCAGATCTCCTGCATGCAAGACAAGCAGACACCCTATCTGCTGCCCTAATGCTCTGGTTCCAGCAATTCTGTCTGGTCTCACCTGATGGCCTTGGGAGGACAGTTGGAGGTGGAAGCCATGGGCAGTAAAGAAGAACATATAGTGTGGTCAGTGGTGCCAGCTGTGTCCAGGCTCCACCACCCTGGAGTGATGGGGAAACTTGAGGCTTTCCAGACGACTCCAGCTCTGCTCGGTCTGGCCTGTCTCTGCCTGTATGTCCGAGGAAGGTTCGTTTGGCTTGCAAGGCACATAAGTGACAGTCACTTAAGTCAATTGCTTATGGAGCACACCTAATTATCATGCAGAACAGCAATGCATCCAATTAATGGCTTCAGGGGGGAAAAAAGCCAGTGATGTTTTAATTTTCCCACTGAATTCTCTTCATAGAGGCTGAGCTGTCAGAGTTTGTTATGTGCGCAAGTCTGGACATTAAAGCCTATCGGTAAAAAAAGAAAGTAGTTCAAGGCAAGGGGTTCTTCCTACTTCAGATGTCTAGAATGTGAGCTTAACTGAATTTTTTATTGACGTTGAAAGAACAAATAAATATGTTTTCACATAATCTAATATGACTGTTATAAAGGCAAACAATGATTTGTTCACTCAAGTGTTTCAAAACCAGAAAAATAAAACAAAACAAACAAACAAGGAGCCAAAATGATAGTACAATGGGTAGGACACTTGCTTTGCATGTTGTCTACCCAGGCTCAATCTTGGGCATCTCATATGGTCCCCTGAGCCTGGCCAGGAGTGATTCTTAATACTGGTGATGGGATTGGTGTTAGGAAATTGTATGCCTGAAATTTGTATCTGAATAACTTCGTAAATCACTGTATCACAATTAAAAATATGTACATATATATTTTAAGGGGGTTTGGGTCACATCTGGCTGTGCTCAGGGGTTGCTCCTGACTCTGTGCTTAGAAATTGCTCCTGGCAGGCTCGGAGGACCTTGTGGGATGCCCAGGATTGAATCTGGGTTCATCCCGGTTTGGCTGTGTGCAAGGCAATAGCCCTATCACCATGCTACTGCTCTGGTCCCAATAAAATCTATTTTTGTTTGTTGTTTTATTGGGGTCACACCCAGTGATTCTCAGGGGTTATTCTTGGCTATGTGCTCAGAAATCGCTCCTGGTTTAGGGGACCATATGGGATGCTGGGGATTGAACCCAGGTCTATCCTGGGTCATCTGCGTGCAAGGCAAACACCCTACCACTGTGCTATTGCTCCAGCACCTAAAAATATTTTTAAAGTAATAAAGAACTAGTTGTTTTTCCTATTCTTTAATTTTCTTTCTTTCTTTCTTTCTTTCTTTCTTTCTTTCTTTCTTTCTTTCTTTCTTTCTTTCTTTCTTTCTTTCTTTCTTTCTTTCTTTCTTTCTTTCTTTCTTTCTTTCTTTCTTTCTTTTTTTTTTTTTTGGTTTTTGGGCCACACCCAGCTGTGCTTAGGGGTTACTCCTGGCTATCTGCTCAGAAATAGCTCCTGGTAGACACAGGGGACCTTATGAGATGCCAGGATTTGAACCAACCACCTAAGGTCCAGGATCAGCTGCTTGCAAGGCAAACACCGCTGTGCCATCTCTCCAGCCCCTAATTTTCCTTTTTAAAGTGATGTTTATTTAAGCACCATGATACAATGCTATTAATAAGAGTTTAAGACATATACTGTTTCAACTCCAAATAATGCTGTGTTTGTAAAAACACTGTACACCCTTGAAAAAATGTTTTGGGGTTGCACACTGAGATGCTCAGGGCTTTTTCCTGGCTTTGGGCTGAAGAGAATACTCTTGGCAAAATTCAAGGTGCAGATGCTGGGGACAAACCCAGGTCAACTGTGTGTGAGGCAAACACCTTCTCTCCTGTTCTATGGCTCTAATCACTCCTTAAAACTTTTGACTACTCAGGTTCAAAGGTAGAAAGTAATGTTATGTATGGACTGGTAGACCAAAAGATAAGGAATTGGGCTAGAAAGAGAGTGGAATTATTCTCTGCCAGTTCTCTTTACAGGTTAATCAGGATAGAATCAATCTAAGAATGCATGATACCTCCAGAAAAGACATTTCAATGTAAAGCTAAGTTTATTAGTAATGAAAATGATTAAAAAGAGGAAACTATCTCCTCTATGTGCTTGCAAATACAATGGTCTAAATTACATGTTGGTTCTGTGGGGACACAGAGAACCCTTGGTTATTAGCCCAGCCTCCACTAACATTGCTTTCCCCCTATTACATTTATGCCTATCTCAGATGGACTTAGCAAATCATTTTTGGCTACACAAGCATTTCTACCAGTGACACCAACATTAGTGATCAACAATCCTCCCTTTTCAAAAGCAGAAGGTCTGGTCAGAGCCATAGTACATTGGGAAGGTTGCTTACCTTGCACTCGGTTGACCTGAGTTTGATCTCTGACACCATATATGGTTCCCTGGACCCCACCAGGAGTGACCCCTGAGTGCAGAGCCAGGAAAGACCCCTGCATGTTGCTGGGTATGGCCCCAAACCAAAAAGACTAACCTAAACTAAAAGCAGAGGCTTAACAAGAATGACAACAGTAATTGAACAGATCCTACCCCATGGTGCCTGGTGTTGGAAATGAGGAGATTATGTGTAGAGTAGCATGACACTATCAACTCAACCAGTCACTGGGATAAAAATTCCTTCTCTGAGTGTAGTCAGTAATCAGTGGTTGTGGGAAGCATGGAGCATCCTGTGTTCCCTCCAGAGACAAAAGGGAAGGCACTCAAAGACTTCCAGAGAGGTGGAAGAACAATGCCAAGAACGGTTATGCAGTTGGTAACAGAACATTGCAAAAGAAGTGCAAGAAAGGGAGAGAAATGAATGCTCTGAATCTCCAGGGACTAAGTGCTGGTCTTGCATATGGCTGACCCTGGTTCTATGCTCAGCACTATGAATAGTCCAGGAGTGATCCCTGAGCACTACTGGCTGCAGTCTCAAACCCCTCCCACAGGGAGCCCTTCTCCCCGCCCCCCCAAAGGAATGGTCTCACATCTACTGGTCACTAAGATTGCAGAAAGAGAATGTGATTTGATCAGGAAGGGATAAGAACTGGAGAGAAACAGATGAGGGCAGTTATTCCAAGGAGGAGGAACAGAGCAGGCAAAGACAGATATGCTGAAGGGCCCATGTGTGAAGAGCACTCAGAGAACTGTCTGGCCAGCACAGGCATCCTTGTGGGTGAAGTGAGGTGGGAACTGGGTCCCTAATGTCCCAATCCTCACTTCACTCGGGAAATCACCCATAACTTTGGAAAGACTGGATTCTACACCAAGATCTCCTCTACAGTACACGCCAAGGGCAGAAACAGCTATAGCAGCTGCAAAGGAGGGTCAGTTTATGAGAGACCTATGTGGCCTCCTTTAAAGGGACTCAGGAAGTTCATCAAGTGTTCTTTAGTCAGGGTGTGAGGTGCTTAGATTTGGGAATCCAGAAAAGTCACTCAGGTTTAAGACTGGGAACTGCATGGGAGAAGGCAAGATTGGGTGTGGGGGTTGAGGGGATCAGTCAAGAGACCCTGAAGCTGTGATGGTCCCAGCGAGGGGAAGAGCAGAGGGGACAGAGAGGGCACTGCTTTGTTTGAGTCAGATGCAGTGGTGCCTACAAAGTAAATGAAGAAGGAAAGCTTGGCTCCCTGTCAGATCTATGTCTTACTGGAAAAAGGTTTTGGTCCTGCAACCTAGCAACTACTTAAAAAATGCATGTCTGCAAATTCAGAGATTACAAAGCTGGAAGGCACTGCTTTAATAAGTGTTTACTGCACAGATCTGAAATCAGCTCTTAGATCTGATTTAAAAATATACCTGCTTATTTTTAGAGCAAAATTTGAGGCATTTAGATTGAATTTACCTCCTTTGATATGGAGAGCAGATGCTTTACCAGATCTGCTTTAGCTTTATTTAGGGTTGGGTTTTTCTTCACTTTACCCAAGAGTTGCTTGGAATCTACAGGTAAATTCTCACAGGGGAAGAAAAACTCATTTATCACACCCTTGACTTTCTTTGAAAGGGGACACACATCTGTTCCTATGCTCCAGCATCCCAAGAACCACTTTAGCAATAAATTAGAATTGAATTAAAGTTCCTTGAAATAAAGCAAAAGGTTTACATTTTAATTAGCACAGAGAAGTCAAGGGCCATTTGACTAGATGAGAGATGTGAGTTGGGTCCATTATAGATCAGAGGGATCCGTCTCTCTCTTTTCCTTGGGAATGAAAACAACAAAAGCAGGGAAATCGGGGGTGGGGGCAGCCAGAGTTGGGTGGGCACTTGAGGTCAGTGCTTACCCTGGCCAGGGCCATGTGACTGCAGGTGTGGCTCCACCATGTGGCCTGGAGGAAGTGACAGAGAGCATCTTCTTCAAGTGTACTATCATGAGGCCATAGAGATAGTATAGTGATAAAGTACACACAGTAGGCATGGGTTTGATTCCCCCAAGACTCAGCAGGAGCAACTCCTGAGCACCTCTGGGGGTGGCACAAAGCCCATCTCTTACCCCCAAAATGTCCCATCCAGGGAGAGTCTCCAGAAACCAAACAGGAATTTGAGCTTTATGATAAGCAAGAAAGCTATTCCCAGGTTAGTTCTTCCCTGCAAAACACTGCTGTTAAAAATGGAAGACGAAAGGAACATATTTCAAAAAATTAGGACAAGTAGAGGAACACACACACACACATATACACACACACACTTTTATGTTGTGTGTACTGGGAACTGGGGGGGGGTACAAGGTCAAGGAGAACCCTAAACCTGTCCTAAACCTGGAGAATGGACTGTGCCCACAATAAGGCCATTACTTTTGGGGGAATTCAATTTGTATGCCACCCCCCAACAGCAGCTCCCTCTCTCTGCAAAGTCCCTCAGAGCCTCCTTCCTTTTGATCATTGTTGACTTCACACCCAGACAGTGGTGGGCGAGAGGGTACCAGAAGGTTCAGACAGAGGAGCTCTAGTGAGAGAATTTCACCTAACCCAGCTCTCAGGAGGCAGTGGGCTAGCAGCTCTCTGGGTACTGTTCGTGGTGCTGAAGCCCAGGGCAGGCCTGGTTTCAGCAGCTCCTAACCACCCTGTGCTCTGCAGCCCAATTCATAGGAGGGGAGTTTGCAAACAGCCGCCATTCACAGAGCTCCCACCAGCCCTGTCTTTTGACTCCCAGTCTGGCTTGCTGGCTCACTTCTGTGCAGTGGCTAAATGACCAGAGCACTCCCTGTCCCCCTCTCTCTTTGCCCTGGTGGTTTCCAGGGCTCTGCCTCCTGCTCACTGGTGGGTCTCATCCCCATGTCCTCCCTGCCTAGGAGATCTGCCTTAACATTGTTCTCTCTATATTATTTCCCCTTTCCCGAGAGCACCTTGTGCCTGAGACTGTCCTCCCTGGCACCATAGCCCGAGCCATTTCTCCTCTTCTCCCAGCTGTTCTAGCTGTTGGCTTGTTCTCTGCTTGGCCTCCCCATCCTCCTCCAAGGACCCCCTAGTTCTTTCCAGAAAAACAGCCCTTTCACACACATCAGGTTTACTTCCACATGTCACCCTCCACAGCAGAATGGGTGGTTGCTCCTGGGCTAGAATTTAGAAGCAGCCGAGGTGGAGTCTATAGAGAGGAGACCAGTTCCTGGAGGTAGTGGAGCAAGGGCTTGGGCTAGGTAGAAGGCCAGGTTGCACCAGCAGGTGGCACTGTCGTCCAAGGCGCTCCAGCCTGACCCTCTAAGCAGCACCTCTTCCCCCACCCCCTTGTTTGGAGGTTGTCTTCTAGATCTGAGCACTTATCCAGACGACATTCCTGCTAAAAAGCATCGTTTGCACAATCCTTTTTACTGTAATGCACTATGATGAAGGGAACATAAATAGAAAGGAGAGGTTCAGTAGAGCTGCCTTTTTTTTTTTTTTTTTTTTGGTTTGTTTTGCCTGCTGTGATGGATGTTGTTCAGAACAAAACTGTTTAATCATCAATAACGTGATTCAGCAATTGGGAAATGTAAACAAGTTGTGCAACTGCAGGTTTTGGTCAAAGCCCTGGAGGGGCTCACGGAGCTGGGCTAAGCCTGGGAGAGCAATGCCAGTAGGATTTGCCCCCTCCTCCTCCTCCTCTCTTCGGGTTGGGCTGGCTTCACCCACAGTCCCACTGGCGTGACCTTTGGCTTTGGTAGCACTGACACATTTGGGCCGGGGTTAATGGCATTTTGCAGGAGCTTCAATTGAGCAAACAAAAAAATGTCTTGCCTCGTTCTAATGGAGCACATTATTCTGAGGCATAAGCCTGGGTCCTAGCCCAGCAGCTGCTCTGCAGGTCAGAGCTACCCATAAAGCAATTAGCCAATGAGAAAACTCGCCTTCCCCCGAGGGGGACTTTGGGGGTTTTGCTGCAGTTCGGGCTTTTGCTTTGAGTTTTCCAACAGGCCAGCCAAGTTGATTTGAGCCTCTTACATCAGACTCCAGGATGAGGATGCATGGAACTGTGTGTTTGCTGAGTGTGAGGTTTGAAGGGACTGGTCTCTTGTTCCACAGAGCCTGGAGAGCTCCCTGCTTCCTGTTCAATTAACCTGAACCAGAGCTGAACTCTGCCCTTTGAACTCACTCAGAAGATAAATACATTAGCTCACCTAAGGAATCATTAATATTTTTCAATCACATAAAACAAACAGGAATGGCTGAATACAACCCAAGAGATGGCCAATTAAGAATAAGCGCATGTACCATATTGGGGAGGGGTGTCAAAAATCAGAAATGGGTGGTATTTACAGAACCAAAGAGGTCAAGGAGGAAATGAAATGAATCATTCCAACAGTTCTGGAAACAAAGGGTACTTTCATTTTTGTATCTACAAGCAAGAGGGAGACTGAACAATATTTAGTAATTCTGATTCCAGTAGCGCTGATAGATTGGAAAGTACCTTGTTCCTAGTTGGGTTTCTGCTCCCATCTGAACACACAACTCCCAGCTCTCTATCATC
This sequence comes from Suncus etruscus, assembly GCF_024139225.1. Lineage (NCBI taxonomy): Eukaryota > Metazoa > Chordata > Mammalia > Eulipotyphla > Soricidae > Suncus > Suncus etruscus. Next base: position 72,289,711 of record NC_064857.1, read on the forward strand.
AAAAGTGGCTTCAGTGTCAACACAGTCTAGTACAGCATCCAATATATTGCATTTCTGGAGACAAGTCTATCCTTGGTTTGTTACCAATGAACCAAAAGAAATTTTGGAGAAGTATGACTCCTTTTAAGTGAACCAAAGTAAATGAGCCAGGCTAGTGGCTTGACCTAAACAATTTAACAAAAATGAAATTCCCAAGAAGGGGCCCCATTTTGTAAATAAACAGATTTTCTTTTGTGGGAAGATCAGTAGGAGAGAGGGAGAGGGAGAGGGAGAGGGAGAGGGAGAGGGAGGGAGGGAGAGACAGACAGACAAACAGAGAGAGTGTAAGAGAGAGATGCTAAATGCATCTGCTTTGTTCTTATTCTGGCACATCCTCTTAGAAGAACAAGAAAAACATCCCCAACCAGTCACTGCCCATTTCAGTCTGATTCAATTTCACTGGCCACAATTATCTTCCTGACCCCTCCCCTACAAGCCCCTTTCATTTTGGTTTGGTTTGGAGTGTGGGCTTAATGCCCAGCTAGCCTAGATGAGAACACTTAAAGGAATATCACAAGCGCGAAGGGTAAATCTATTGAACGAGGGTCTTTAACTATGTGGTTTCCTTAAAGGGAAAGGTTGGATCAATAGGATCAATATGAAAGGTTTCCCTGGCCCTGCATAAAAGGGTAAGGGCTTCTCTTTTCACTGGTTTAACTTTACTCTCTGACAAATGCAAATCAATGGATCTGTGTTTACAACAGATTCCCTAACAGACTCAACTTGGGTAAAGCCCAGAGCCTCCCTTTGGGGGGCAGGGAGCCTGAGCTGGCTCTTGGGGAAAGCTCCAGGGCAGTTTCACACCCAAGACTTGGGGGGGGGTGGAGGGTGGCTGGGGTGGGGGAAGAAACCGAGGGATCCAGCTGCTGTTCCTGTCTGTGGCCTCTCCATAGAGGGTGGGAAGATGGAACAACACAGAACAGGCTCTCCAAGGCGGTCTCAATCTCAACCCAACCGTAGGGAGTCCAAATTCCTGGGATCTGGCGAGCCAATCTGCCTTGCTTCCCACCAATATAGATCGGGTGAGCTGATCATGCGGAGGAAACTGGAGTGGAATTATCTACACTTGGGGCCATCTGAGGACCTGCGCTTGAGAAGGCTCTTCCGGCCCTCTCTTTGGGGGAGCATGGGGAGGGGTAACTGGCTTTCTTAGCCATGACAAGCTAAATCACTAAAACTATGGCTTCTTTTCCCCTTCGTTTTCCCTTTCCCTTTAAAAATGTGATGCTTTGCAGAGATTACATGACTTCAAGTCAATACCAGTTACTGAGAAATTATTTTTCTTCCTGCAGGAGAAAGTATATGTATATTTGATTACATGAGCCAAAGTCCAATGCTGATTAAATTACGTTGGAGGTGTGCTTCCAACCCAAACAAAGTCTGCTTTCTGCCCGAGAGTAATGGAGCTTCAAATGGCTAGCAAGGCGCCCGGGCAAAACGCAGAGCCTCTCTCCCCTCTGGGACAATGTGTGTGGGGCAGTTTTTCATAACAAATGTCCATAGCCTCTGAGCAGCCTCCGTGTATGGACACTCTGTGCTTAGCCCACACTAGGCGGGTGGCTGTACCCCCATCTGCTCCTGACTTCCTCTTTGCCTGCCCCTCCAAAAAAGCTAGATAGGCACATTTTCCAACTTGGTCTGGAGAGAGGCCTGGAAACCAAAAGAGCCCTTCCCAAAGGGCTGAAGTAGAATAGGGAGGCAGGTGAGGTCCAAGAGGGCTTTCCTGACCCACTGTCATTCTCCACAGAGAGCAACCTCTTCTGGACAGAAGTGATGAAGGGAGTGATGGTCCTATTAGAAAAAGTAAGGGTCTCTAAGTGTGTGTTTGTGTTTGTGTTTGTGTTTGTGTGTGTGTGTGTGTGTGTGTGTGTGTGTGTGTGTGTGTGTGTGTAACCCCCTGGAGACTACAGGTAAAGTTTAAGGCCTGAGGTGTCTCTGTGGTCACCTCCTTAATTGCCTCCCTTTAATGCAGGCAATTATTTCTATTTATTTCTGGCTCATTGCTCTTTTTTCCTTTGGCAAGAATCCTGAACCCAAAATCAAGAATGCTGCTGCCTCTGCTTCAAGGATCTCATTCCCCCAGGGATCCCCTACATGATTAACACTTCTCTTTAACTGCCAGCACCACCGGCAGTCATGGGGTGTGCCAGGCACTCTTCTGGGGAACTCTGCAGTCTCTGACACACGTCTGCCAATGGAAAGGCCTAGAATGGCATTAATAGTACAGCAGGGCAGAGTGCTTACTTGAATACAGCAGGCTCAGGTTTAATTCAGGACATTACACATGGTTACCTCAGCCTTTTGATCCCCAAGTGCAGAGCCAAGAGTAAGCCCTGAGTATAGCCAGGGATGTGTGTGTGTGTGTGTGTGTGTGTGTGTGTGTGAGAGAGAGAGAGAGAGAGAGAGAGAGACCAAGAAAGTGAGAGAAAGTGAGAGAAAGTGAGAGAAAGTGAGAGAGAAAAAAAAAGAAATCACCACAAAGGTTGGAGCCCAAGAGGTCGGTGAGGTGAGGCTGATTCCCCAGAGGAAATGAGGGAAAGTATCTTCACATGGAGCCTCGGAGTAGCTGGGCTTGAGAAAGCTCCTGTCCTTCCGTTCAGGCTGAGAACAGATCCCCAGGCTTGAGGAGGTGAATGAAAGGAGTCAAGGAAGCTGGGCAGACGTAGGCACACAGTACAGCCAACAGCTCTTTGGGAGCTGGGAGAATGGGGGAGCAAGTGCCAGTACAGAGAATCTGGGACGTGGGTCGGTTTCCCCTTGCTTCTTCCCATTCACTGTGAGCTTCAATGGACATGGGAACTCTCCAAGGCTCCACCTGCCCCCCCCCAAAGATCACTCATTCCAGAGCAGACCCCAGAGGCAGTTTACCAGGTGAGGGGGCTGGTCTCTGGGGAGGAGTGCAGTTGTCTCCCAGAGTGGAGGAGAAGGCCCACTTGGTTTCTCTAGTCTAGCTGATCTCCAGTGGCCCCCCCCCCCCTATACGAGGAGCCAAGAAGCTGAATCAAGGCTTCCTTCTTCTTGGAGGGATTGTGAACCCAATTTCTGTGAAGGTTAAGAAGAAATATAAGTTCCCTCCTTGCTGCACACCAAAGCAGAACATGATCAAATTGGCTTTTCTTTCTCCCCCGTTCTTGCCTCTAGGATCTCATCTCATCCGGAAGAGGAAAAACACTCCCCAGACCATCTCCTGGATAGCAGCTGAACTGGGGGGGGGGGGTGTTTGCAGAGGTCGGGAGGGGTCGGAGGTCCGGAGGGGCGTTTATTTAACAGACGTGTCTTTAAGGGGCTTGCATCTCATCCCTGTTCTTTCCTTCTTCCCAGAAAAAAAATCGGTATAGCTTCTTTGGGAAGAACAAAACGCCCTTTCCTGCTGGGCTGGCTTCTCTCTCTGGGGGTGGAAGTGACAGGGGTAATGGCAGAGTCTCAAAGCAAACCTCACTACCGGACACAAATTCTCTCCAGATTGGGGAGTAGGTCGGGGTACACAGAATATGCAGATAGGAAACGTATTCTCCAGGGGCTGATCCAATGAGTCTCAGACACAGCGGGACAATCCAGCTTCTGTCCCAGAGTGAAAGTTCTGCGAATGGGAACATTCAAGGTAAATGAATGTTCTCGAATATGAGAGGGGTGTGAGGCAGGGCTGACGAATGGGAGGAGGCCCCGTGAAACCCGGGACTGTACAGCTAAGAGGGTGTTCTAAGATTTCGAAAGTTGGGATCCCTCTCCAGGTTGGGCTTGGTCGTTCTCTCGTGAGAGTAAATGCCCAGGTAGGAAAGAAATTGTTGGGCCCCGGCCTGGTTCAGAACCGGGTCGCTGCGTCACTGACAGGGAGGCGAGGACACCAAAATGACAGAGCTGAGACCTAGAGTGTCACAGGAGTCTGTCTGCGCATCCTGCTCCTGAGAAGCTGAAGACCTGAGCGCTGAATGTGGGGTGGGGTGGGGTGCTTGCTCTTGCTTTCGGTAACCAGGGATGCCCCATGAAGGGAGAAGAAAAGCTCGGGTAGGAATCCTGGATGGGAACTCAGGGAGGAGAAGCCACATTGAGTTGCGGAGGCGGGAGCGCCCGGAGCCGGGACACTGGGGAGTCGGGGCGCTGGCGAGCGCTCTGCTGGGAAGAGCCGCGCGCACCGTCGGGCTTACTGGAAACGCGCCGGATCAGGTTCCAGATCAATGAAATCTGGGTCCACACGTTTACGTTATTGTTGCCAGCATTAATGCTCTTTTAATCTTCTAGACATTATCAGCATCGATCTCCCTCCATATACACATTTGTTTGAGCAAGTGACATAACCACACGGTGGAAAGCCTGGAATAAAAATAAACGTGCCGCCCTGTGCGTCGAGGGCGCCCGGGCACTGGGTTTCTCTTCCACGACCCTCCAGGCAGGTCCTGCCTCGTTTTCACCTCCTCTACCCGACAACCGGCGCCTGCCTGCAGGGAAGGTGTTTTCCAGGCCTCGGGGCTAGACCCGGCCAAACCTGCCTCGAAATGAATCAGACCAACCCGCGGGTAGAAACGCGCTGTGAGCCTGCCAGCTGACGCCTGGCCTTCGGTCCTACGAGCTCCAGTGCTGGGTAAACAGCAGAGCTGACCCGACATCTAGCAGCAAGATGGGGTGGGGGTGCTCTCCAACGGAGACACTCCTGCACATCCCATAGGAGGCCAGCCACACCCCCAGAGAGGAACAAACCCGGGAGAAGCCGCGGGGTGCTTGGTGGGGGGGGGGTAGGAGGCCAGGGGAGGAGAAGGACGCGCTCGCAGACCGCTACACCTCAGTCTGACCACACTAGGAGCTGGGTTTGGGGGGGTGGTTACAGAAATCCTCCCTTCTGTCCCTTAGGCATGGACTCTCCTCCAAGGGCGCTAGCCCAGGTTCCAGCTGGTTCGGTTCAGGTTCAGAGGCCTTCCGGGCTCCCAGCCCAAGCGAGGGAGCGTGTACTCGAGCCCTCGGGGAATTTATACTCTAATCTGGGGGAATATAAACCTTGAGTGCCCATCCCCCAATAGTGAAGACAGCCCCATCTGACCTTTCAAGGAAACTTGGAGCTTCCTGGACCTATTCCTCCCAATCCTACAGTTGGGGCAATTGGGGTTCTCCTGGCTTCATCTCCCTTCCCAGAGACAAGCCACCCTGAGCTTCGAGAGGGAAATAGGACCTGCCTCTGGGTCTCCAGTTCTTTTTACCTAAGAAGTTAGGGGTCTCTTGAAACTCTGAGGACGCCTGAGACTCAGAGGGGTTGGGCTAGTAGGACATTAGAGGGATAAGGGAAAGAAGAGAGACACAGAGATAGACAGAGACAGAGAGACAGAGAATGAGACAGAGACCAGGATGGAGAAAAGATGGGAGAGGAAGTCTGGTCTGGGGAGGGGTATGGGGAGAAGCTCTGGGCTGGAAGTGAGGCCTCAGTTCCTATAGAGCCCTTGGCTTGTTAAATCCCAGAGTCCCTTAGTGAGAGGCCTCCCTGGCATGTGGATGGGGATTCTGATCAATACCCAAAGCCCAAGTTCTGCTGGTAGCTGGCTCTGGTCCCCCAGTGCTGCAGGGCCTGTAATACCTACTTACCAGTCCCAGCTTCTGCGTCGTTGTGGGTGTTTGAAGAGACTGATCGCCTGACCCCAAACAGAAAAGCCTCCTATGTAATAATAACTGCTCAACACACTTGTAGTTGCTGATAAAATGGCCAGATAAAAAGGTAAAGGCTCTTGTCCATTTTCAGCGCGGGGGTAATAAAACAAACACAGATTTGAATGCACATGCAAAGCAGAATGCTCAGCAAGAATGCCCCTCAACCGGAAAGCAGTGACTTCTCTGAGAAGGCCCCAGCTCCCAAGGTCAGTTTCCCCTCCACCCCCAGGAGCCACCACTACTTCCCCGAATGGGGGTGGGCAGGAGAAGGGTTCCCAGGAGTTCCTTTATCCCAGAAACGTGTGCCACTCTAAAAGCTGCCCAGATCTAACAGGTAACAACACATCACTAGCGCTCAGTTTCAGACACTGGCAGGCAGAAGGCACGTGTTTCCAGAAAGCTTGGCCCTTTGCTGGGCAGGCATGAGGGGGCGTCAGTGCACCGAGATATCTCGAGGGTCGCTAAACTGAGCTGTCATCCTGCCTTTCACTGTATCCCCCCCCACCTCACCCCAAAATGGGCTGCGATTTCTTTGGGGTGGGGGAAGCTGTACCCTGGAAGCCAGCACAGTGCTACAGCTCACTCCAGAGTAATTGGAGGTGTTTCTGGGGGTCCTAAGACAAAGACTTAGACTTTTAATCGCTACTCTCAATTCACAGCTTCACCTTTGCTGGAAACCAGGCGTCAACCCAAGAAAATCGAGGGAGAGAAGTCTGCAAAAGGAGAGGAAGAAAAAGTGGATTTCTGATCCTAGGAAAAGATGGGTCGAAAAAGTGGATTTCTGATCCTAGGAAAAGATGTGTCTAAAGCACCCTGATTTGGGGGCGCTCTAGGAGGAGGGGGAAAGCTAGTTTTCTTTATCTTTTCAGTTTATCCCAGCAGGGTGCTTAGTAGCGGGGTGGTGGTGGGGGGAGAGGATCTTCCGACAGCCCCTCCGCAGGCTTCATCGCACACGCTGTCACCTCCCCCAGCCCTGTCCATCTTCCGCAGGGTGCATCCCTTCAGCCGGGGCTGAGAGCAGTGTGGCTAGAGCACCCGCGGGCACTAGGGAGAAGAGGAAGCTTCAGCTGTACGCGTTGTGTGCGGGCAGCTCAGAACCGCGTGCGTTCTACTCTACTCCCCGCAGCTACATAAACGACCTTCACCGGGAACTGTTTCCCCAGAAGGCTCATCCACCCGGGGGGATCACCTCCATCCCGCAGAAGCGGCCGATCCCGGCAAGCCGTGGGTGGGGGTACCCGGGTGTGTGCTCCCCGCGGGGCGCCTGGACACTTTGTGCCCCCCAGGTGAGCCGCACGGGTCTGGGCGCGGAGCAGCTGCCACGCGCACCACGCTAGGTCTGTGCGCACAAAAGCGTGCAACTACAAGCCAGTCGCAGCCTCTGCTGCTGCTGCTGCTGCAGCGTCTTTTCTCTCCAGCTCCCGCCGCCCACACCGGAGGCTTCGGAGCTCCGACTAGAACAATAGAGGGCTGTATCTCGCGGCTCGGCCGCTAGAGGAGGCACAAAGAGCCGAGGCGGCTCCAGAACAATGTAACCGGCGTCCACCACTCCCCTCCCGCCGGCCTCTAAGATCTCCCGGGTGCCTCGCTGGCTGTGTCCGCTTAATGCAAAGAAGGGAGCCAGTAGCCCGTGGGCAAGATGCCTTAACTGATCTGCACCTTAATAACTCCGCACTTCTTTCCACTAGCGCTCAGCTTTTTCCAGAATCTAGCTAAGCCATGACACATTTGTCCCCGCAAATGCCAAGAGCCGGGCTTGGGCAGCTGGCGAGTGAGCTAGGGCCACTCTCCACTCTTTACTTTCTTCTCCCACGTCGATACTCCCCTCCCAACCTCGCAAATACTAGTCCTTGCATCCTCTTGCCCCCCTCCCTCCCACCCCAGCAAGGTGCAATAACACAGAAGCGGACTTCCTTCACGCACGCTCAGAGGACCAGAAAGTCACCCTGGCGCAAATGCCAACGCTAGAAATGGGCTCGGGAAGCGCTCTAGTATTCTGCTACAAATCCCCCTCGCCGGCGGGCTGGGCTGTGACTCCAGCCAAGGACCAAAGAAGTTTGCTTAGGAGAGAAGAGGGAGGTTCTCCCTTCTGAAACCTTCTCTAGCGCCTCCTTATAGGCCGGTGAGGCAGCCGGCAAAACGCAAACGCATTGTCTTAACAACGAAGTTCAAGTGCACTGGGCTTTTGACTTGAGGACAAGTCCCGGGTCTTAAGTCCAGTAAAGTCGGAACAGACATTTCTAAGTGCACCCTGGCTCCCGCGAGTGGAAAAGGTCGCAAAGAGAGTGTTGAATTGAATTGGCAGACTTAGGAGAGGACGGAGGAAGGGGGGGGGGAAGCTTGGTTAATGGGAAATGGGGAAAGAGAGAGAAGAATGAAAAGAGGGAGAAAGAGGAAATGCAAGAAGAAATAAAGTCCAGAAACACCAGGAAGTGAGTGGGAGGGGAGAGGAGAGGAGAGGAGAGGAGAGGAGAGGAGAGGAGAGGAGAGGAGAGGAGAGGAGAGGAGAGGAGAGGAGAGGAGAGGAGCGCACGCACCCGCAGACGCGGGGAGGCGCGCCTCGAGTCAAACCCTCTCCTGCCCTCCTGCCCGCGCCTTTCCCCCCGCTTACCGGCCAGGCGTAAGGCGGACATGCGCTGGAATTCGGGCTCCTGCAGCCACTTCCACATCCTGCGGAAGGTCTCCCTGCCAGATTTGAGTTTACTCCACGGTTTGGGGTTGCGGAGCAGGTCGGAGAGCGTCCCCTGAGAGCGGCAGAGCACCCTCTGCGCGAAGATGGCCTGCGGGATGCTGTAGCGCTTGAGCTCGGCGGTGATGCGCTGGGCCACCTCCTTGGTGTTGATCTCCTCCAGCTGGCCCGACGTGGCCACCTGCGAGCCGGACGAGGACGAGGGCGGCCGCTCGCGGCTGGGCGCCAGCACGGGGCCGTGGGCCTGAGCGTGGCCCGGGTGGTGCAGGCCGTTGAGGTGCGACATCATCGCCGTGGGCGGCGTGCCCAGGCCGCGGGACAGGTGCTGCTCGCCGCGGGTCAGCATGGCAGTGTGGTGCGCGTCGAAGTTGGGGCTGAGCATCTTGTCGTGGCCGGGGGGCCCGTAGTTGGGCAGACTCTGCTGCGCGTTGTGGAGGCCGCCCAGCCCGTTGCCCAGCGGCGTGGCGGCCAGCGGGGACAGGCTCTGGCTCATGCCGGGCATCTCCTTGTAGGGGTTGTAGAGGTTGTTCATAGCCGGGGGGAGCCCGCGCTCGTCGCGCATGAGGGTGAAGCTGCCGCTGACGTTGCCCGACAGGCGCTGGTGGTGGTGATGGTGGTGGTGGTGGTGGTGGTGCGGGTGGTGATGGTGCGGATGGTGGAACTTGTCGGACACGGTGGAGATGGGCGGCAGCGGCTGGAGCGGCGTCAGCGTGGTGTAGGTGTTGCTCATGCCCATGCCGGGCGGAGACGCGTCGCACGACATGCTCATGGCGTGGTGCAGCGGGATGGAGAGCTCGGGCCGGTAGTCGCCGCCGTCCAGGATCGAGGCCATGCTGGTGACCATCGCCGAGCGCGACGCCGCCGCCGCCGCCGCCGCTGCAGCCGCCGCCGCCGCCGTGCCCAGCTCCTGGTGCGCAGCCGGGGCCGGTGGAGGCGGCGGCGGCGGCGGCTGCGGGCCCCGCAGCGAGCCGGCGGTGGCCCCGCGACCCGCGTGATGGGGGCTGGGGCTGGCCAGCAGCTCCTGCTCAGGGCCCGGACCCCCTCCGCCGGCCCCGCCGGCCCCGCCGCCGCCGCCACCCCCGCCGCTGCCGCCGCTGCCGCCGCCGGCCGGCCCGTGCAAAGTGCCCAGACTTTCCATTGTCAGCTCCGGGTTCATGGCGCAGCCCTCTAGGTCTTTGGAGAGGCATCGATACGCGGGGTAGGCAGCCTTCATTCAGTCCATCAGGGCCCGGGGGCGGCGGGGGCGGCGGGCGGCGGGCGGCGGGCTGGCGGGGCGCGCGCGTGGACCTCGGAGCACGCTCCAGCCGCGGGGCGCGCGGGATGCTGCTGCGGGAGGAGTGCGGGTGTGTGCGCTCCGGGCGCGCCCCGATTGGGGGCGGGGTGGGGGCGTGCGTGCGAGGAGAAGGGGCCGGGAGGGAAGGGATGGAAGGGATGGGATGGGAAGGGAGGGATCACCGGGCCCCGCCGCTCCAGCCGGCGCGCTGCCTCGCCATGTCCGAGCCCGCTCCGCTCGCTCCGGCGCCGCCGACGTCCTTCTGTTTGGCCGGAGCCTCCGGGAGCTGTCCAGAAGGGGCTCGTGCCGCTCGCCGCCCCAGCCTGCCAACCAACCAACCAACCAACCTACCCTCCCGGACCTCGGGGGGGCGGGGTTACGGCTGACGGGCGGGGAGAACAGCCACTCCGGAGCCGCCGTTTTCCCCGTGGGGCGGGCCTAGAGCGCGAGTCCACCAATGGGAGGGTTGAGGGGCGTGGCCGCGCGGTTCACGTTTGTTTGGCTGACAGCTCTGTGCTCCCACCCACCACCACCACCCTCCCCTCCCCGGCTCGGCCACTGGCAGCAAACGTCAAGAAGGAGGGAGGGAGGGAAGGAAGGAAGGAAGGAAGGAAGGAAGGAAGGAAGGAAGGAAGGAAGGAAGGAAGGAAGGAAGGAAGGAAGGAAGGAAGGAAGGAAGGAAGGAAGGAAAGAAGGAGGAAGCCCCGGGGTGTGCGGTGTTGGGTGGGACTGAGAAGGGAGCTGGGTAGCAGAGGGAGAGAAATTATGTTAAAGAGGCCCGCTCAGGGTTCCCCTCCGGGGAGCTGCGATTTGCGGGGGGCGGGCGGGGGGAGGATCTGGCTTGGGTTCCCTTGGTTTCTAGGCTTAGGAGGACCAAAGCACCCCTCCACCAGCTGGTGTGCAAAAAAGAAAACAAATAAACATCTTCAGGCTAGCCGAAAGCTTCCCCCGCGTGTCCCCAGCTAGCCAGCAGCCAGGAGTTTTCGCCTTTTAAGATGCAAAGCGCTCATGTATGTATTCTAATGCAGGGTGAATTCCCTGTCCAGCCTGGAGGCGTGCAAGATCTATCTATCTATCCCGAGCGAGGAACTCCATCCAGCGCCCTAGATAGCCGCCCCCAGGAGCTGCGGCTGCGGAGGAAAAGCCCACACACAAGCTTCCCGTAATGCATGCAAAGTTAACACAAGAACATCATTTAATTACCCAGCGAGCCCATAAATCTCTCAGTTATGAGACTTCATTCACGAAGGCCCAGCTAGATTGCAGAGCGGAAAAAAAAAAAAAAAGAAAAAAACTCTAGAAATCCTGGAACTGCAGTTTCAAGGGGACCAAATACTTGTCCCATTAGCGAAGAAGTGGGGGGCCACCCACTTCGGAAGTGGGGGGAGCGTGCAGCAGGATTGCAGGTGCAGATGCCTATAGTGAGATGCAAACTTCTGGGGAACGGTGTCTGCGAACCATCCGGGATAATACTCGAAGATCTTGAACCTAACGTGCACACGCGCGCGCGCACGCACACACACACACACACACACACACACACACACACACACACACACACACACACGATTTGAGAGAGAATAAGAGAAAGATTAAACGCCTGGGCTGTCAGCGTGCAGCTGACATGAAACCTTGGCGGACATCTGCCTATTCAAGCCCAATTTCTGAACAGACCAAAGCCATGGCGAGTTCTAGAACGTTCGCCAGCCGCAGGTTTTAAAAGTGCCTCTTGGTCTTTGCTCCAGAATTTCGGTGGTTTGGGAGACCCAGGCCGGTCGGGGTGGGCTGGGGGCGCCCGGAGTGCAGCGGGGCGGAGAGAGGGTGCAGACATTTGCAACCGGGCGAGAGGATGGAGGAGTGGGGGAAGACCCAAAGCCACCCGGCCTGGAAAGCCTTAAACGTCACAGATTCTTCCGAAGCAGGTTGCGCTCCGTTTGCCTCCGAAGATTCAAGCTCGCCGAGGTTGCGCAGATGTTGCCTTTGTTTAAAGAGACAGTAATTAAAGACAGGGTGGACATAAGTTTGAGAAGCGTGACCTATTTTCTTTTGATCAGCTGTCAAAAGAAGAGCAGGGGGTCTTCTGAAGACAGCCCCCTCCCCTCCAACCACTTCCAGCTGTTAGAGAAAACTTGATAAGAAAACAAGGACCACAGCCTGGAAGACTGTATGTATGTGTGTGTGTCTTCCTGGCGCTAGAGAACGGTTTAACTCATTTGGAAAACTGTTCTTTGCTGTGACCTTTTACAGCTGCCCTCCTCTCTCTTCCAGCTCCAGAGCAGACCCCACTCCACCCCTCGCACACACCATCCTGCCACAAACATGTAGAGTGACGTTATTCATAGATCAACTTTATTGAGCTCTGGCCAATACCTTGCCAATTACTCTTCCAAATAGCTTCTTCGTCTCTGCACTATCAGAGCCTAGACAAGAAAGCGGCAGATGCCTTGCTTTATAAGAAGTCCTTTCCTAGCTGTTCACCTCTTTAATGTTGCAAATAAAAATACTTGACAAATAAAAATAATTCCATTTTCTGGTTCCCTGTTTGTCACCCTTCACCCTCTCTACGGCGTCTTTCCAGTCTGCATCTTATGTATGTATAGTCTGGAAGGATATAAAGGGAACTAGTTAATGTTTGGAATATACATTAAGTTAAGCAAAAAAAAAAAGTTCACCAGATTGCTACCTTCTGTTAGGGCAGGAGTGCTCAGAGACTGAAAGAGGGCAGGAGAGGATTTAGGCCAATGAAGAGACCAGTCTGCCCTGCCTTGGTCCTAAATAGAGCAGAATATCTTTTGCCCTGGCTTCAGGATAGAGAAATAGCAGGTAACACCAGGCTAGTGGACACTGCTTCCGTAAAGAAACTTAAGTACATAAGTTGTCATTTAAATAATTTTTCCTCAAAATGATAAAGTCATTGACCAGGCCACCAAGATAAATCTACTCCAGGGAAATGCATTTCGGTGTGTCTGGGATCAGTCACGTGCAGGGGAGTTGAAAGGTAAGTTGCATATTCTAGCTGTTTCCCTCCCTCCCTGTCTCCCTCCCTCCCCCATCCCTCCTCCTTCCGATCAATATTGGTGATCTCAGGGAAATCATGAAATCGTATTGGCTTCTTTGTGTATAATTTCATTGGGCTAGATTAAAGCAGATTTTTCATGTTGTTTTTCTAATGGTGGTTTGAGGTTTTATAGTGCACCCAGAACCCCTTTAAATAGAAAATGAATGTGCTTGTTTAGTCAACATCCTTATTTATTTAAGTAGTTATTATTTATTTTTACTCAATTAGGTGCTCTTTCCCCTTTATTTCTGAAAAGAAAAAATAGTTGTTTTTTACTTCAAGATAATTTTAAAGAACATTGCTTCTAATTAGATGTTCAAATAGGTTTTGAAATTGTATTTGTTTTTTCTCCAAATTTAGAATAATTAAAGGAGAAGCTGCTTTGCACCTGCCTTTTTATTTAGCACCCAAACCTCACCCTTCAGAATTTTTCCTAGAACATTAGTTTGACTCCCAGTCTCTTCATTTGATTCACTCAGCATTTGATTCACTGTATAGAAATGTGGTAGCGAGAATGCTAGCTCAAGACTCTTAGAATCTGAAGAAATAGTTGCACAAGCCATTCTGTCAGAAACAGGATACTAATTTCTTAGAGTGTTAGATCCGCAGATCTGATTTTCTCCAAGATCCTAAGCTGAAATGGGTCAAAAGACAACTGTAAAGAAATGCAGTTTGTGCCACTACAATTGGCTCTGTAACCTATTGCATTGTGAAAGAAAAAAATATATGAACTTGAATTAGCAGTTGCAAAGTAAGTTCGACAATATTTGTGAGCAGGGTTTTTCTATATGGGTTTTATACTTTGAACATTTCTGAGGTTCTGAGAGAGAAAAAGGTGAATGTTTAATTACAACAGAAACCCTATAAATTATTCAAGGAAAAAAATAAACAGACCACAAGTACACCCGATCTGGACAAGGAAGGAGCCACAGAGCTTTGTTTTCATTAAACAGCAGTAACCACAGGCCAAATCCCAGGAAAAGGAGGTTACTTATTTCCACCCAAATGTTCGAAATCCTGGAGGTTTTGTGTTGGCCTGAACACTTTTGTGCCACGGCTACGTTTATCAGAGCAACACAAAAAGACATAATGGTGGGTTGATTTGGACGATTTTATTTTTGTCCTTCCCCAAACCATCTGGCGTGTGAGTGTGGGATATTGATCAGAGCCGTGAGCTGTTGGACACCATGCCAATCCATAGCGTTGCTGGCAATCAGCGTCGCCTATGAATCGCAGCTGTCTGGCTGCTCCCGACGAGAAATCTTCAAAAAAGTGCCCCCCTTATCAAACACATCATCCGTTCAGGGGTAAGTCAATATCATTTCTTTGTCATTCTGTGAACAGGATTATTCGGGAGAAAGTTTTTGTTGTCGGGCAAAGCTGCTGCAAGCGGCTGCATCAGCGGCGCAGACACCCCCCCCCCCACCATACACACACTTTTTTTTTTTTTAAGAGGAAGGAGAGCAATTTTCTAGCTATTGAATGGTAATGGTTTCCCAGAAAGGCCTCAAACGTTTGTATGAAGCGTTTGTATCAGACAACAAATGCGGGTGCGGTATTGCGGGGGAATTTTTAAGAGGGGTGGAAATTCTTTTGGGGCTCTACCGAATTAATAATAACTCACCGAGGGCTCCTGTTCACAGCGGAGAAGAGCCCCCCCCCCACCTCCTAGATCTCCCAGGCCCTGGGAGATTTGTGCCAGTGTGGGATTGCCTGGTTGGGCCGTGGGTGTTGTGGGGTGTGTGTGTGTGGGGAGGGGGGGAGAGAAATCTTTGTAATTGGGCAGCTTCAGTCTTTCTTCTGCCCGAAATCTCCTGCTAATGGAGTTCTGGGAGAAGAAATCCACCCCCCCAAAGCATATCCCTATTAGACAGACCCCTTGGTCTCGTAGCTGGGAAATTTATGGACACTCCAGATTTCAAAAAGTTTTTTTGTTTTGTTTTGTTTTTAAAGAAGAAGAAAACAGAAAAAGTTTCTCTTGGGGTGAGGCCGACCGGGTGCTTTTGCGTCTCCCTCTTCCTCCTCGGGTGTCCATTCGCGTAAAGTCGAAAATGTCGGCTAGTGGGCAGCGTTGGTGGGGGCCGTCACCAACTTTTGGGTTGATTAAAGGTATTCGCTCGGCTCAGAGGCCGAGTAGGACCGAGTGAGACTGGGTTGGTCTTTTCCCACCCTCAAGTGGGTCTTTTAGGAAAAAGAAAATGGTGTGGCAGAAGCCGGGTCTCCAGGGTACCCCTAACCCTGCATCTGGGTTTACAGGTGCAAAGAGGGCGCTTCGAGGTGAAGCCTTCCCGCACCCCGATCTCTGTAGTCCTGGCAGGGGAGTGGGCGGGTTTGGGGGAGGGACGGAGACCCCCCACCCCCGAAGTGTGGGAGCCAGCTCCGTTGAGGCGAGTTTGCACCTGCGAGGCCTCTGCTCCCTCCAAAACTCTGCATTTGCACCCACCTGCCTGATGTTATGAAAAATCAGAAGTCGGGGAGCGACTTTGATCGGTCCCCGGGCACTGGCAGGGTGAGCAGGTTGGACTGGAGTAACACACACACACACACACACACACACACACACACACACACACACACACACACACACACCACGTCCGATGGTCCCCACCGCCCCCAATTCTGGGAGCCCTCCTGGAGCCTAGTTAGCCTAGTTTGTACCTAAGGGGGCCTTTGAGCTCGGCAGGATGGATAGGGTCTGAGTTCAGAGTCGGCAGCCTTAGTCAAGCTCGCCCCAGACCCTTTTCTGGGACCCCCTTCAGTTCTGCAGGTTTTCGACGGCAACCAGTGCGAAAGCTGTGGGAGAAATAATTTCATTCTTCGGGGAGGGGAGTTAGTTTACATTCCCAAAAAGTGAAAGGGAAATGAGATTCAAGAGGCATAAAGATCAGAACATTTTTCTTCTTTATTGGGGGGCTGTGTGAGAAGTGTAGGGGAGCTAGTTATCCCCGGGACATAGCCTTTTCTCTCCCCCCAATTCGTTGCACTGCCAAAAATGCAACTCCCCCCCCCCAGCCGGTGTAGCCTCAGCTATCAGTGGGGGGGAGACTGCACTGCAATTGCTCTCAACGCTGCTTTTTTGCCAAAAGTGCTCTCCAAGTGCGCCTCAAATAAAGTTTTCCTCTCCTCCAGTTGTCGCCCCACAAAAGAAAAACTGGCGTGAGGTCCTTTTGTTCGGGCCAAGTTGTGCGCGAAATCTTTTTGTTGTGCTCTCAATAGGAAGGCAAAAGTTGCAGTTGATTGTAAAAGGGACAAATTTAACTCTCTAAAAGTGGAGCTGTTTTCAAGTTGCCCCGAGACACGAAAGCACCGACGTCGCCTTTTATTTATGACTGTCTTAAAACGATCATTTATTTGCTCTGGACGTAGCCATTTTTGATCGAGGATTCAATATTGCTTAGGCATTAATATAATTACCTGCCACTTATCCTCTCTATGAAAACGGGAGAGTTTAATACTATTTTTTGGTCTAATTTCAATAGCCTTTCTCCCATGGAATGATTATTTTTAAAGGACTGCTTTTTTTCCTTTGAAAGGCATGGGTTAGATTTTTTTAATTCGAGAAATATTTCCTATTTCCAACGACAACATTTCTTCTTGAAAACGAACAAAACTAACCTAGGGGGTTAGCTTATAAGTATCGACATGAAACAGACCCTTTTTTGAAAAAGAATTGGAAAAAGAAGGCATTTAGAAAATATTCCTCGAGAATCAGTTCCCAAAGAAATGATCAAGTAAATTTTGAGCTTCTTGAAGTTATTCATAAGTAACAGAGCTCATTTAGATCATGTATTATAGGAACAGTTTATCTTCGGGAAAGTCTTGAAGGGGCCACTTTTTAGAAATTTGAATTTGTTAGGCTTCCAAATGCCTAAAAAAAAAGAGGGGGCAAATATTGCTAACCCTGCAGCATTTGGGGGTGATCCTGGAGGCCCTGGAGACGCTTCCCCCATTCTCCACGACCCGCAGTAGCTGGTGCGGGACCGGGCCGGGCCGGGCACAGGTGGTTTGGCCGCTTGCAAACGCCCGGGACTGGGCCAGCGTCCTGCTAGCCGATTCGGGGAACCTGGCCACGACGCTCCAGACGCGCGAGGCGCTGGGGAGACCTGTTGGCTCGGGGAAGCGGACTCGGCGCGAGACCAGCATCCAGGCCGCGGATGCGGGGGGCTACCAGCTTATCCCAGGGCCCGTGGCCTGCGCCTCGGTGCAGCCCGCGCGCCCTGCCCAGCCCGGGCCCAGCGGCGCGGCCTTGGGGAGCCCCCCAGCGCCCGGCCGCTCCTGCGGGAGGGAACTGCGCGCGAGGCCCAGGAGGCGGACGGAGCCCGGCAGGATTGATGTCTAAATCAATGCGGTTTCTAGGCGCTTCTCTGGGTTCCTCTCCATCTTCCTCAAAGGCAAATCGCCTCCGGAAGGGGGGGGTTGCGGGGGTCTTCTAGTGGCCAGTGGCCAGAGCCATCGTGCAGCCGCCCCGGGAGAGCGCGCACCTGGCGGGGTGTCCGAGGGAAGGGGCGCCCCGAGTAAGCGCCTGGATGCAGGGGGGGGGGGGGAAGGCGACTGGGAGACCCGACTGGGCGCTTTCTCCAGCTTTTCTTTGGGCCCCAAGCCGACCCCTAGATCTCTCCCTCTGCAAACACTCCGTATGGTGCCCGGGATTCGGTCAAACTCCCCAAGCCCTAGGCCCAGGCATGGTTTGGCATCGGCAGGTCCTCGAAGCTCCCAACGACGCGCGCAAAGACCAGGGCTTGGAGAGGGGGAACACCCGCTGGTCTCCGACGCCACCCACCCCGGCCCCTCTCTGAGCAGGCCTGGCTGCTTCTGATTTAATTATTCACTGATGAATTAGACAGCTGCAATTGTCGTGAAAACTCAGCGGCTGCTATCGATTCCAAGCGGGAGAGGGGGTGGGGAGGGAGGCCGCGGGCGCAGGCTAAGGGGGCGGCGTGCGCCCCGGCCTTGGGGTGTCCTCGACCGGGCCGCCAGGCCTGGTTCTCGGCCAGCCTGGAAGGGCCTAGGCCAGCCCTGGGCGCCCTGGGACGCCACTCGGGGTCCCGGGGAGACAAAGGGCAGCTGGGCGGAGAGGGTTCGTCGCCTCTCCGCAAGGGTTCGAGGAGGCTCCCAGGCTTGGCTCAGGCTTGCGGGCGGTGGAAGGAACGCGGCGGGGCCTCCTTCCCGAGGCCTGGGGCTTGAGAAGCCGCGCCATCCTGAGCCCTTGGCAGCAACATCTGCTCCCCAGGACCAGGGCCCTGCAGGGCGCCCCCCACCCCATCCCTCGCACGCGCAGGTCCAGCGGTGGAGAAGGGCGAGTCCGCACATCTGGACCTGGGGGCCCAGGCCTGCATGCGGGCCTGGCCTGGGAGCAAGGGTTTCGGTACCATTGTGTGGACCCCACGGACCTAGATTTGATTAGATGGGCACTTACTTGCTGCAACGCTTTCTTCTTCTAGTTAGTATTGCTAGTAGGAAAGCATGTCAGGGCCCCCCTTTCTTTGGTCGTCTTTAAGCCATGTGGTGGTTCTTTATAATTTGGAATTATTTTTGTTAGATTACGTTTATAGGGATCAATAATTAAACAGGGTATTTCTAGGCTATGGAGAGTTAAAATAGTCAAGGCATTCCTCATGTTTCTCTCTCTCTCTCTCTCTCTCTCTCTCTCTCTCTCTCTCTCACACACACACACACACACACACACATTTGTATCTACTCTTCCTTTGTTGGTGAAAAGTGTGCAGACTTGGTGGTGCTGGGAGGACTTGAGCTCAGTGCTCCCTGGAGAGCTGCTATAGAGTGGGAAAAGGGCCCTGGCACTATATTGCCTGCTTCATAATCCACAGGGCTAGGTAGAGGTCACTGAACACAAAATGGCCTTTCCTCTCTTGCATCCTGAGATGGTTTAATGGATTTTGTCATGGTTTTTCAACTCTCCAACAGGCAGGGGATCTGACGGGGGGGGGTGGGGGAGACTGTGTTCATATATAACAAATACACACTGCTCTTCATTTGCTTTATTAAAGTAAATAAAAAAGAAACTATTTATTTAAATGAACTGTTTGAAGACATGAGCAAAAATCAAGGACAATTCTGTACAATGTTTTGAAGACAGGCTTGTAACCAAGAAAGTGGTAAGTCCTTACCATTGTCTATTTTATGTAGCCTGGGCTGAGGAAAAATTTCTGAAAATCTCATTTTCTATCATCTGCTACAAAACTGTGATATCTTTGGGATATGGCTTCAAGATATTTCCCTCTCTCCCTTTTAGGATGCAGGGGATTTTGGCAGTGGGTGCAAGGAATGAGTTTTGGTTGATTTTTACTTTCAGTGAAATAAAAGTGTGTTTGGGAACATTACTATTTGCATCTATAATTCTCTCTGGGAATAGTGAATTTTTCATCCTGCACTGTACATTAGTACTCTTTAGTGCTTAAACGAAACATATCTTTTCAGAGTTCTGAATAAAATGACATTTGCTTAAGTGAAACTGCTCAGAGTGCTATTCATGGCATCTGGACATACTTTAGGGGACGATTAATCACAAATATTTTTACTTGACTTTTGATTCAAGAACTTCCCTTTATTAATTAAATAGTAGATCTTAAATATTGGAGCACACAGGGGAAAGCAGTCAGGTGTAATAATCAGCACATGGGAAGGTTCTTAGACGCTATAAAGTCTTAGACAAAAATAACTATGATCACAGATAGTGGATTTATCAATCTATTTGCTCTCTTAAGAAACATTTACTGAATGCTTCCTGAGGCTGGCTGGAGTTTTTGTTTCAGCTTTAAATGAATTGCTGGAGTATTTGATTCAATTTTACATTCACTTCAGTATGAAGGCACCTCCATGGAAGACTCAGGTAGCTCACAGAGGTGAAGGCACTATTGAGTGGAAAGCTGGCAGCAATACAGGGACAATAAATGTGGGGGCAGTTCGGGTTGTGCCATGCAGTAGACAGAACTCTTAGGAAACAAACCTCCCCGGGCAATTATTAGCTCTGTTGCAGATGCCAAGATGCTTCTGTGTGAGGCCTGGGTTTTCGTTTTGCCTCTACTGAGTCATAGGAAGCAGCTGCCCAGGATCCCAGCTACTGGAAGAAAGGTGAAAAGAGGGTGAAACTACATTGCATCCATACTGTAGTTTTTTTTTTTTAAGAGAACCAATTAAAAAATAAGAAGGGTGTTTGGATAGTATCCAGCCAAAAGTACAAAAACAAAACAATGCAACAACCAACCAAAAATCCAAACCAATAAGCAGCAACTATAAATATGTTTCTAGGTGTAGTAAATAGAACAATGGACACATTATATGTGCTTCCTGCTCTGATAAAATTTTTCCTTTCAGAGGAATGATGATGAATATTTGTGTATAAAGGAGAGTAGGAAAAAAACCCACAAATAATTATTTGAATCCCATCTCAATGCTATGGATGTTTTTTCCTTTTTCCTTTGCTTTCTTTTGGATATGGTTGGATGCTGGCACAGGTATGTTAGTGGTGCCATGTTTAGTTAACCACAGTTAACATCAAGGTTAAGGTTATGGTGGACAACTAATTCTGGAAAATGGAGCTGGATTTGCTGATCCCAATTTTGTCACTGTCCTTTTGTGGCTTTGAGCACCTTCTTAGTTTCAATGCTTTTCATAATCTTTGTCCTGCTATAAGTCTGATTTGATATGGATCCCCTTTTATCAAAATGGGTCTTAATAATGATTGGGTCCATTTCAGAAGGGCTTTTGAAAAAGATACCCTAAATCTGAATTCATGTAGTTAGTAGACTTATAGTCTTAAATTGCTATTTATGATGGGATACATTTATAATAACTTGTTATTCCAAAAAGCCTTTAGGATTTTCTTTTTCAAAAATGAATTTTCTTTTACCTCTAAATCCAAATGATTGAATTCAGTGAATGGGCTTGTTGTCAAATGACCTGGGTGTGGAGTGGGGAAATTTGGTTCCTATCTGCCATTAGTTTTCAGATTGAGGAACTTCTATTATTTTCTATCTATTTTCACGCTTTCACTTCTCCCTTCCTATCTAGTCTGAGGGAAGGAACAGAAGAAACAAAAATCCAGAAAACAGGAAAAGAGAAAATGTATGAATTAGAGAGATTGCTCATATCAGAGTTAGTTCAGAATTATTAGTTTAATTATTACTGTTGGGTTTTTTTTTTTTTTGACAGATACTTAATTTGAAAAGGATTTCAGTTTTATGTGGAAAAAAGTACTTGACAGGACAGAAATCCTGATTTGAACTTAGTTTCTTTTTCTTTTTTTCTTTTTTTTTAAATCCTGGGCAGCCATAGTAATATTTACTATAGCATCAAAGCACCCTGAGGAGAGTGACCTGGGGACAGTCTCAAGGGTCATGTTTAACATTAGGTTTGTTGCATAATAGAAGCAAACAGTAGCAGCCTTGGTTATTTCATATTCCTGGTATTCTGGTGAAAAAAAAAAGTGGGTATATCAAATGAAATCCTTTTAGACCAGGGTCACTTGCCTTGCAGGAGAGCCCTCTGCATGATGGGTTTTAAAAGTGAGTCCCCTGGGAAAACCAAACAAGCATGTCAAATTAGACATGTTTAAGATGTCGATTTTTGCATACTGGGCCGCTGAAAATCTCGCAGTGTCATGCAGTCAGTAGGTGGGTAGAAAGGGGAATGGGAGGAGTCCCATCCATAGGAGTGGATTGATCTCTAATGAGATAGGGTATGCTTTTCCTCCTTATTGTCTTGCTCTCTTGTCTTCTATGATACTTACTCTTTTTCCTCTTCAGACCCCCTTTCACCAAGGGGAAATATTTTTGCTACTTTGGGCATATAAAATAGTATATAAACCAAACATCAACTAACAATAAACCATGTATTTGTTTTCAAGCAATTTGATTTTATGGGGGCCTGCATACAACTGTGCAGTTCAGTATGAATGAAGCTGCAGACCAGAAAATAGGAAGTTAGGTCTATGGCACTTCAAATATTTCCCTATGTTTCAGTGTCTTGGTAGAACCCACAGTAGGAAATGAATTTTATATTGTAACCCTAGTACATATATATGGGGCATTTCAGGAAGGATTCTCCCCCCCCACACACACACATTTAGCAGTGCTAACCTCACTCCTTTTCCTGACTCTGTGCTATGGGATCTTTCCTGGTGGTGTTTGTGAGATAATATTCAGGGATGGGACATGGTCTGGTTGGGTACAAGGCAAGCACCCTACCTGCTGTACTGTCTCTCTTATACAAAAGGCATCTTTTTAGTGACCTACTGTAGCCAACATTGTATTTAAAATGTATTACTGTAGGGGCCGGTGTGGTGGCGCTAGAGGTAAGGTGTCTGCCTTGCCAGAGCTAGCCTAGGACAGACAGGGGTTCGATTCCCCGGCGTCCCATATATTTCCCAAAGCCAGGAGCGACTTCTGAGCACATAGCCAGGAGTAACCCCTGGGCGTTACCGGGTGTGGCCCAAAAACCAAAAAAAAAAAAAAAGTATTACTGTAGAGACTCCTCTGATGATTTCTGGGTATATTATTGTCTCCTTTTGCTACTCAGTCTGTACATATCCTCAAACACTTGTTATTTGTGTATGAGGTTCTTGACTTGTTCTATCTAGATGGCACCTAAGAGTGCCTAAGGACTCTCACTAGACTTTCAATCAATCCTATCTTGCTTATAGTATTAAAAGAAAGTTTCTAATCATTATTAAAAGCATTTCCTATAAAATTTGTCGGTGACTTAGTAGTAACCATAGCTAATATGTTGAAAGGTAAGATCAAGATTCAAAACTCAATAAGAATATTGGGCTGAAAAAAAAACACCAGAATGTAATGTAGCAAAACCACAGCATAGAATCCCTTTATTGAGGCTGAAAAATATAACAAGAGGATTTACCTGGGTTGTAGCAGCATTACATGTGAAAACATGGGAGCTCAATTTACTATAAATGCAAAATGACACCAAAATACTGTAAAAATAAGCTAATATGGAGCAGAGAGATAATGCTATTCAGTGGTTTAATTGCTTGTCGGCATTCCATTGGCTCTATTTCTATGCCTTGCACCACATATGGTCCCCTAAACATCACCAGGGGTAATACCTGAGCTCAGAACCAAGAGCAGATCCTGAGCAGAGCTGAGTGTGCAACCCTGAGCTAATAAAATTTTAGACTGCATTCATAAAACTATGATCTAGAATTAAAAAAAAAAGGTAACTATTTCCCTAGCTGCTGGAGCTTTATGTAGTCCTAACTCCCTTATTTTATTTAATTAATTTAAAATAAAAATTATTTTATTTTTGGTTCAATTTGGGATTATACCTGATGGAGCTTGTGGGATTGCTTTTAGCAGTGCTTGTGGGACCAAGTGTGTTCAGGGAGCAAACTTGGGCTTCCTCCATCAAAGCATATGCTCAGGCCGGTTGAGCCCTCTTGCTAGGCAACTTCATTTTAATACAGGCACTGATAAGTTAGAGATTAGCATGGCCTTCCGGATGTGGGGGAGAGGAAACTTTCTGCTTTCCGTGGAAGTTAGGGCAAATGTTTAGTACAGAGAAGAGGCAAATGCTGTGGTACATGCTTGCCATTTCAAATATTTGCCTAGTTGTCATGTGGCAGAGGGCATCGAGCCATTTTTTTCTGCTCCCCAGAACAAAGTTAGGGCAAAAGGGTAAAAAAGTGACAGAGGCGTTGACTGTGGTTCTAATAATTAACATAGTTCGACCAAGTTGCCCGGAAGGAGCGAATCCTCCCATAGCAGCATTCTGCAGAGGTGGAGGGCCAGGCTTGCTAAGATGTTGTTCTTTTTATTAGTAGGGATCTCCTGACTTAGGTAGCATCTATTTCTTGGGTTAAATTCCAGAATTTGTAAATGGAATATTTAAAACACAGTATTGTAAAAGTGATTTGATATATTTGATTTTTCCAGGGGGGAGGGGAGTTAGTGAGGTGTTTGGGGACTACACATAGAGATGGTCAAGGGCTGTTCCTAGCCTGTGCTCAGGAGATACCCCTAGTGGTGCCCAGGGGGTCATATGTGGTACTAAATTTGAATTAGTGGCAGCTGCATGGAAGGCAAGCTGCATGCAAGGACCTTACTCATGTATTATCTCTCTGACCTCTATATAGATGATATTCAGTTCTATTAATATTCAAATATATCAGACATTTAAATGTGCCTCAGAGCATTTTCTATCCTTTGCAAAGTTCTATAATACCATTCTCTTATAAAAATCATAATTTGATAAAAATCACAATTTTATTATTTTTATGCATTTTATATATAAAAAGCTGTGAAAACCAGCTTTTCTAAATTTCACATGACTAAATAATAGCCCTAAAAAATCAATGTAATTAGCTGACAGAAAAAGTAATAAAATTATTTGCATTTTTTGTATATGCTCTTTCTTGAATCAATGGAATCAGATATCTTGCAAGAATCCGAAGGACAGAGCACACTTACTGATTTGGAGCAGTGTCTTTTTATGAGTTCATTTATTCATTTATTCATTTATTTATTCATTTATTTATTTATTTATTTATTGGTTTTTGGGCCACACCCAGCGGTGGTCAGGGGTGACTCCTGGCTGTCTGCTCAGAAATAGCTCCTGGCAGGCACGGGGGACCATATGGGACACCGGGATTCGAACCAACCACCTTTGGTCCTGGATTGGCTGCTTTGCAAGGCAAACACCACTGTGCTATCCATCCGGGCCCATGAGTTCATTTATGATAATGCCCCTTTGTGTAATTCAGGAGTGGTGTGATACCACCCAACTATCCATTCTTTAGCATTGACCTTCTTAAATATTCCATACATGTTTTTCAAACAATCATGGTCATCTTAATCATCTTCATGAAAAGAAACTGAGATAACTCCAAATATCACTCAACTGATGTGTCAGCCTTTGTTCTACTTGAATAAACAGCCATACTTAGCTCTAAAAATAAAATATTGTCGGGGGGGCCAGAGAGATAGCATGGAGGTAGGGTGTTTGCCTTGCATGCAGAAGGACGGTGGCTCAAATCCTGGCATCCCATATGGTCCCCCATGCCTGCCAGGAGCGATATCTGAGTGGAGAGCCAGGAGTAAACCCCTGAGCACTGCCAGGTGTGATCCAAAACAAAAGAAAACAAAACAAAACAAATATATTGTATTGCATTATAGAGCATTGCTTTAGAACCCAGTAAGGTTATGGAATATGTGATCCCCCACCATATTTTAAATAAGTAAAAACGTTAATTTTGAATATCTATTTACAGAGAATTACATTAAAAGCTTGCTATTATTTATCACAGATAGTTTTTGTTTTCTTAGCCTAACTTAAATCTCACTGAAGAGAAATCTAGACACTAAACCATGTGATCTCTCTGTGCTAGAATGATTCTTAATAAATATTACTGAGGAGCTAGCCCAAAGGACTAGGGTGCTGCTTTGCATGAGGGAGCCCAGGTTTTTATCACTGAGCACTACCAGGATCAGCATACTCTTGCCTCTGAGTGTCATGGGGTATGGCTCTCTCCCGAGAAAAGAATTTTAAGGGATTGGTATATAGCTCAGCAGTAGGCAGTAGAGCTCTTACCTTATATGATTGAGGTCCCAAGTTCAATCCTAGGCACTGCAATCCCCCCAATCCCCCAGAATTTATTGGGGGTGGAGAGATAGTACAAATGCTAAGGCACTTGCCTAGCATGCAGCTGCAACCTGACTATGGTTCAAATCCCAGTACCACATATGGTCTCCCAGCTCTGTCAGGTGTGGTTCCTGTGTACAGAGTCAAGTGCTAGGTGTTGTCCCCAAATTTAAAAAAACGAATTAAAAATGTCTGTGTAGGGCCCAGAGAGATAGCACAGCGGTGTTTGCCTTGCAAGCAGCCGATCCAGGACCAAAGGTGGTTGGTTCGAATCCTGGTGTCCCATATGGTCCCCTGTGCTTGCCAGGAGCTATTTCTGAGCAGAAGCCAAGAGTAACCCCTGAGCACCGCCGGGTGTGACCCCCCCCCAAAAAATGCCTGTGTAAAAGGTAGGTAGTATGTTACAAAAAAGGTTAAACTTTTTTTTTTTTTTCGGTTTTTGGGGCCACACCTGTTTGATGCTCAGGGCTTACTCCTGGCTAAGTGCTCAGAAATTGCCCCTGGCTTGGGGGGACCATATGGGATGCGGGGGGATAGAACTGCGGTCCTTTCCTTGGCTAGTGCTTGCTAGCTCTAGCTCTAGCGCCACCTCACCGGCCCCAAAAAAGTTTAAACTTTTTATAGAAGGAATTTCTTTGATGAGCTAAATATTATTATTATTATCATCATCATCATCATCATTATTTGGTCACAGCTGGTGGCACTCAGGGATTACTCCTAGCTCTGTGCACAGAAACCAATCCTGGCAGGCCTGGGGGACCATATGAGATGCCAGGATTCGAACCACCATCCGTCGTGTATTGGCTGCATGTAAAGCAAACATCCTACCACTGTGCTATCTCCTTGGCCCCAAATTTATTCTATTGATGAGGTTAAATTGCTTTGCCTTTTCCATATTTATTTTGTGAAGTGGCAGGTGGCCAAAAATGATCAGGTTCTCCCCTCAGTATAGTTTAGATTATTCAAAGTTGGCCACAGGAGACAATTTCATACTTTCTGAATCTGGAACTCAGTGGAGGATTTTGTAGACTGGGTTTATGAATGACTTTCCCTACTTATACCCTTTCTGTAAAGCTCTTTCTTTAGTTATTTTCAGCATGCCCCTAAATTAAGCAGAAGAGTTACAAAGGTAACAGAATGAAGAAAGTTTCCTTCCTGTGTGTATATGCACAAAATAACTTGTAGCTTAATATGGGAAA
Organism: Suncus etruscus; assembly: GCF_024139225.1. Taxonomy (NCBI): domain Eukaryota; kingdom Metazoa; phylum Chordata; class Mammalia; order Eulipotyphla; family Soricidae; genus Suncus; species Suncus etruscus. The sequence continues at coordinate 72,316,212 of NC_064857.1, forward strand.
ATTCTATTGTTTTCATTTTAAAGTATGAGAAATGTAGCCTCAGGAAAGTGAAGTGATTGCTTAGAGTTAAATATCCAGTAAGTGGTAAAATAGAATCCAAGGATTCAAATTAGAGTCTACTTATTTTTCCATCAAATTAATATAGAGGAAACTTATCTTTCTCATCACTTTTACAAGGGTGGACTTTTTGTCCCCTGATTTAGACTTCATAGTTTTGTGTGTTTAGAGAACACATGAGGAAATAAATGGGTGTTTATGAGGAAGGGTCTCCACTGCTTAACATAGACATCCAAATGCCCAAGCTTGCCCTTTGTCCATCTGCTGGCAGTTGAGACTCAGACATCAGCTAAGCTCAGCCAATCAGACTTGCCTTCATGGAGGTCTAACACAAAGAACTTACGAGAGGGGACCCTCAGATTCACTCTAGAAAGTGGCATACCTCACAGGGCTACTTGTTCTCTGTGTTGGTGCTTTGGTTGTGGGTCTTTATGCCTAGACTTCAGGGGAACATTTTCAGTTGTCCTGTATGCCACCTATGTCCATTCCTCACTACAGAGGGACAAGGCAATTCTAGTTGTTTTCAGCCAAGGATTTGGACTAGGAGAGATCCACTTGAAAGACAAAGTAGTGAAAATTGGTCAGGTTTAGGTTGTGTTATAGAGAGCTAGAGAGGGAAGCCTGATAGAAATGTGTTGAGGGACTGGATAGAGAATGCTAGAGAAACGGGTTAAATTAAAAATGGCTCCCAAATTGGTCTGAATCATTGAAAGTATGAAGCCTCCATTTGTTTTAGTTCTCTGTCACTATAAACATCCTTAGTGTGTGTGTGTGTGTGTGTGTGTGTGTGTGTGTGTGTGTGTGAGAGAGAGAGAGAGAGAGAGAGAGAGAGAGAGAGAGAGAGAGAGAGAGAGAGCAAGAACGAGAGAGGAAGAATGAGAGAGAGAATGTCTGCCATCGAGACAGGTAGGGAAGAGGGCCGAGAGGAAGGTGGGAAGGAAACGGGATTTTGGTGATAAGAAATGTGCACTGGTGAAGGGTGTTGTACATTGTATGACTGAAAATCCATCATGAACAATCTTGTAACTATATTGCACAGTGATTCAATAAAAAATCTATAGGAAAAAGAAGATAAAATCTCTCTGTTCTAGTAGCACTCGCCTGTGTTTACATTTCTTGTAGAAAGGGGTCACACAACAACAAAGCTTAAGTCACTTCTTTCTATGCCATAAACTCTGGCCAGACCCAAAATATTCTTTTTCTACCTTGCCATTTGAAACCATAGATATTTATTTGCTTTAGTACTACTTTTGTTATACTGCATTAATTTTGTTATATATTGTGTTTTTATCTTTTTTTTTTTGGTCACACCTTCAATTATTCAGGAATTAGTGCTCAAGGATGGGGCTCAGGGTATGACCTGGTTGCTGGAGATTGACCCTGAATCAGCTGCATGCAAGTCAAGTGCCCTATCTACTGTACTATTTCTCCTGCTCTTGTTGTTTTTTTTTTTTTTTGGGGGGGGGCACACCCGGTGGTGCTCAGGGGTTACTCCTGGCTATCTGCTCAGAAATAGCTCCTGGCAGGCACGGGGAACCATATAGGACTCCGGGATTTGGACCAACTACCTTAGGTCCTGGGTCGCCTGTTTGCAAGGCAAACACTGCTGTGCTATCTCTCCGGCCCCAAGGTGTGGAATACTTTTTTTTCTTTTTTCTTTTTGGGTCACACCCAGCAGCGCTCAGGGGTTACTCCTGGCTCTATGCTCAGAAATCCCTCCTGACAGGCTCGGGGGACCATATGAGATGCCAGGATTCGAATCACCGATCTTCTGGTTGCAAGGCAAATGCCTTACCTCCATGCTATCTCTCCGGCCCCTGCTCTTGTGTTTTTATTTTCATCTGTCTGGAGATATTTTCTAATTTTGTCCCTAATTTCTGCTTAGATATAATAGTTTAGAGTGTGTCACCAAGATTTAGCAAAAATGTGAATTTTTCTATTTTATTTTTATTATTGATAGCTAGCTTCAATCCATTATGATTGTAAAACATCTTTGGAAATATCTCTGTATTCCTAAAGTTTGTTAAGATTTACTTTTGTGACTTAGCTATGATCTATCCTGGAAAACGCTCTGTACATACTTAGGGAGAATTAGTGTCTGCTGCTGTGTGCCCTGAATATTTGTTAGGGCTATTTAATTTATAGTGCTGTATAGTTCTGTTGCTTTTGTGATGAATTGCTTTTCTGGAAGATCTTCACCCTATAGAAACTGAAAGTACAAGAGTGAAGCCTCCTATTATTATGGTACTGTTTTTTTTTTTTTGTTTGTTTGTTTGTTTCTCTCTAGATTTCTCAATGCTTGTTTTTTTTTTTTATGAAATTTTAGGTGATCTGATGGTAACTATTATATTGTCCTCTTAAATTGACCTTTCATTGCTATTTAGGGGACTTAGTAGAATTATATCTTTACGATTTCACTGTTTATAACGACTTTTATCTCTTGTGACAATTTTATACTTCTATGTCTTCTTTAAGTATTGCTATTTCTGCTGTTTTGATTATAATTTTCATGAAATATGTTTCTCCATCTCATCACTTTTCCAATCTTCTTAAATCTAACGTAAGTTTCTTGCAAACAGCATGTTGTTGGGTCTTATTAGAGTTTAAATGGAAAGTAATTATTGTCAGATAAGACTATTACTCTTTCGTTAATATTTTAGTTCTTTGTTTCTGTCTTTCTGTGGTTTTATTTTTAATTTTTACTTATTTATTTTAAATAATATATTTAAGCACCATTATTACAACCATATTTGTATTTGGGTTTTAGTTATAAAAAAGAACACCCTCCCTTGAGGCCAGAGAGATAGCACAGTGGTAGGGCATTTGCCTCGCAAGCAGCCAACCCAGGACTACTGATGTTTTGAATTCCGACATTCCATATGGTCCCCTGAACCTGCCAGGGGTAATTTCTGAGCTCAGATCCAGAAGTAAGCCCTGAACGTCCAGGTGTGACCCCCTCAAAAAAAGAACATCCCCCCTTCACCAGTGCAACCTTCCCAACACCAATGCCCCCATTTCCCTCTTCCCCCACCCCTGCCTGTATTGTAATTGTAATTTTTAAATTTGGGGGGGCTTGGGTCACACCCCCGGCAGCACTCAGGGGCTACTCCTGGCTCTATGCTCAGAAATTGTTCCTGGCAGGCTAGGGGACCATATGGGATGCTGAGATTCGAACCACCATCCTTCTGCATGCAAGGCAAATGCTCTACATCCATGCTATCTCTCCAGTCTAATTTTTTAAATTTTTGTTAATATTATTTAATTATTTTTATTGCACTTAAAATATTATAGTTAAGATAATATGTTTACAATGGTATTTATTGTCTTGATGTACAAAGCCTTTTTTTCTGTTATATGTACCTAATATTTTTCCTTTCTGTTTTTTTAAACTCTACCATGGAATAATATTGAACGTTTTGTTTTGTATTAGTAGCAGTCTGTTTAACGCTCATAGCAAATTTGATTGCATAGCAAAATTCTATATTTTACTCACCCATTTTATGTAATTAATTATGTCATATTTTATGTCTTTCTATATTGCACTGAATTAACAGTTTTCTGTTAATTGCTATATTTTTTAGTTTAATTTTATATAGCTTTATGTCAATGTTAAAAGTGATTTACAGGACTGGAGGTATGGTATAACAAGTATTTCACCACATTTCATATAGCCTGATCCCAGTTTGAACTGTTACTGTGTATGATTTCCTGAGATTGCCAGGGATCACTCCTGGGCAAAGAGTCAGGTAGAGTACCTGAGGATCATCAGGTGTGTCCCAACACCTCCCCTGATAAATAGATAAAAATAATTTACATGACAGCACCACAGTATTGTTTTATTTATATTTATATTAACTTTTTAAAAATATGGAAGAAATGCTTCACGAATTTGCGTGTCATCCTTGCACAGGGGCCATGCTAATCTTCTCTATATTGCTCCAATTTTAGTATATGTGCTGCTGAAGCGAGCACTATATTAACTTTTATCAGTGATATTTTTGCTTTAATATGTTTTTACATTGCCTTTTTTTAGTACCTTTTTATTACAACCTAAAGAACACTAAACTGTTTAGTGTTCCTTGTAAATATATTTAATGGTGATAAAAACATTTAGTTTTTGTTTATGTCCTTTTTACATCTTTTGTGGAAGTTATACCTGATGGGACTGGTGGCTTCTCCCAGTGCAGTGCTTGAGGGCAACTCTCAGTGGTACTCAGGGCATAATGTAGCGCTGGGGATCAAACTCAAGGATCTTGCATGCAAAGCATAATTTGATCTTTCTTCTTGCTCTTATCTTTCTCATCATAATATAATTTAAAAATGATTTTTAATTGATAGTTAAAATTTTTCTTTTCTTTTCCTTATTTTTTTGGGGGGGGTGGGGGGGACACCCAGTGGTGGTGGCGGTGCTCATAGTTTACTCCTGGCTCTGTGCTCAGAAATCGCCCCTGGCAGGCTTGCAGGACCATATAGGGTGCCGGGATTTGAATCACTGTTCATCCGGTGTTGGCCACGTGCAAGGCAAAGGCCTGCTGCTGTGCTATCGCTTGGTCCCCCAATAGTTAAAATTTTTAAGGGGAACCTTTTATGGTTCCAATAGTCTTAGTTGACAGTTCTCTTTTATTAAAAAATTGAATATATTATCATACTCTCTACAAGGTTTTTACTGAGATTATTATTGGGAGTTGCATGGATGAAAAGATGTGCCTTGTATGTGACAAATTGTTTTTGTCTTGTTGCTCTCAAAAGTCTTTTTCTTTGACTTTTGACTATTTACAAGTTAAACAACTTGTATTTAGTGTAGCTCTCATTGTGTTCAACCTAGTAGGACATTTATTTATTGCTTCATTTTTTTGATGTTGTTTTCCTTCTCTAGATTTAGTACTCTTTTTTTTTTTTTTTTTTGGTTTTTCAGCCACATCTGGTGACATTCAGGAGTTACTCCTGCCTATGCACTCAGAAATCACCCCTGGCTTGGAGGACCATATGGGATGCTGGGGGATCGAACCATGGTCCGTTCTAGGCTAGGGAGTGCGAGGCAGAAGCCTTATGGCTAGCGCCACAGCTCTGGCCCTGTAGATTTAGTACTCTTTCAATTATTAGTTCTTTTAATGAAACTTCAGCCACTGTCTCTGTCTCTTCTGTGAATTTCATAATGCATATGTTGCTTTTTTTTCTTGGTGTACTATAAGTTCCATAGCTTTGTTTGCTTCATTATTTTTATTTTTTAAATTTCTTTTTTTTTTTTCATAGGGGACGCCAGGGGATCGAACCTCAATTCTTCCTTGGCTAGCGCTTGCAAGGCGCTTACCTCTAGCGCCACCTCACCAGCCCCATTTTTTAAATTTCTTGCTATATAATTCAAATTGCTGATATTACTCTTGAATGTTATGCTGAAGTGCTCTATTAAAATTTTGAATTCAGTGATTGTATTTATCAATCCAAAGATTTATTTTTGGTTCCTTTAATATGGTTTATATTTCTTTATTGAACTTCTTGTTTTTGTTCATGCATTCTCCCCCCTCCTTTTTTTTTTTTTTTTAAGTTTGCTACGGTCTCTTGTACCTCACTGAGCTTCTTTAAGACAGTTATTTCAAATTTGTTAAGCAGTTTATGAGTATCTTTATTATCTTTATTATGGAACTTTATTAGTTTTCTTTGATGGTTCCATGTTTGCTTGATTATTCACAGTCCTTGTAGCCCTGCATTGGTTCTAGGCATTAAAATGAGTAGCCTTCTTTTCCCATCTTTTATAGACTGGTTCACACAGGTAAAGACCTCCTGCCTGGTTCCTGAATAGATGGGACTGTCTCTAGGACCACAGTTTAATGGATTAGTAACAAGCCACAGATGTACTCTGGGTCTGTAGTTGGCTTTGTGACTAGTAGTCCTGGAGTGTGGAATGGTAGGGTTGACTGCATATAGCAGGACTGGAGTTAAGTCTCCAGGTCTTCTTCAAGTTTGTGGTAGACAATCATTTGGACTTAGACCATTGACATTCACTCCTCCTCGTCTCTTTTTCCACAGACTTTTGGAGACTAAATTACCACTTTTCTGTTTCTCCAGCTTGCACGTAGTAGACTGTGGGAATTCTCAACTGCCAAAACCATGTGGCCTGTTCCTATAAGAAGACTTCTCTATCTCTTATTGGTTGTTTTTTTTTCTGGAGAACCCCAATATTGTGCTGTGATGTGTATAACTATAACCCTGTGTAATTCTGTTTGCCAAATGTTATGTTCAGGATTTGGTCTGGTTTGGATATTGGGATAATGCTCATTTTATAAAATGAGTTGGAAATTTTATTAATTCTGGCAGAAACTATGTATAAATGTTATGTCTTTAAATTTTTATACATACATATATACATACATACATACATACATGTATATGACGTTTAGGGCTGAGTGCTTGAAGGCAGTGGTCAGGGTTTGGGAACTGCTCCCAGTCATAGCCAATAGAGTTGACAGTTCTAAGCCTTGCTAGGGTTCTACAGGGTCACACAGGCCATACCTGGTATGCTCAGAGGACACCAGAGCTATTTCCATCAATGATGGGAGGACATGCAGTGCTGGGGGTCTAATCCTGTACTAATGCTATATACTATTTACCAATCTCCTCTTTGGATAGTTTCAAAATTGCAAGTTAAGTTTCCTTAAATAAAACATTATTTATCTATGCCATAGTGGTGCTAATCTGTGCTTTTATTTTTTGAAGAATACAAGTAAATTAGATACATTTATCAAAGTTGTCAAATTTATATCTCTAAAATAGTTCATGCTATTCACTTTATTATCCATTTAATGCATGTGTGGTTGAAGTGATATTCCTTGGTTTGGTTCTCTCTCTCTCTTTCTCTCTCTCTCTCTCTCTCTCTCTCTCTCTCTCTCTCACACACACACACACACACACTTTCTTGCTGGTCAGTCTGTTAAATGTCAGTTTTATTGATCTATTTTCTTTTTTTTTTTTTTTTTTTTTGGGTCACACCCGGCAGTGCTCAGGGGTTACTCCTGGCTGTCTGCTCAGAAATAGCTCCTGGCAGGCACGGGGGACCATATGGGACACCGGGATTCGAACCAACCACCTTTGGTCCTGGATCGGCTACTTGCAAGGCAAACGCCGCTGTGCTATCTCTCCGGGCCCTATTGATCTATTTTCAAGAAACATTTTTCTGGATCTCATTGATTTTTCTCTATTGCTTTTATGTTTTCAATTTTATTGATTTCTTTCTTATATATATTTTATTTAAACACCTTGATTACATACATAATTGCGTTTGGGTTTCAGTCATGTAAAGAACACCACCCATCACCAGTGCAACATTCCCATCACCAATGTCCCAAATCTCCCTCCTCCCCACCCAACCCCTGCCTGTACTCTAGACAGGCGTTCTATAACCCTCATACATTTTCATTATTAGGATAGTTCAAAATGTAGTTATTTCTCTAACTAAACTCATCCCTGTTTGTGGTGAGCTTCATGAGGTGAGCTGTAACTTCCAGCCCTTCTTTCTTTTGTGTCTGAAAATTATTATTGCAAGAATGTCTTTTATTTTTCTTAAAACCCATAGATAAGTGAGACCATTCTGCGTTTTTCTCTCTCTGACTTATTTCACTCAGCATAATAGATTCCATGTACATCCATGTATAGGAAAATTTCATGACTTCATCTCTCCTAACAGCTGCATAATATTCCATTGTGTATATGTACCACAGTTTCTTTAGTCATTCATCTGTTGAAGGGAATCTTGGCTGTTTCCAGAGTCCTGCCATGGTAAATAATGCTACAATGAATATAGGTGTAAGGAAGGGATTTTTGTATTGTATTTTTGTGTTCCTAGGGTATATTCCTAGGAGTGGTATAGCTGGGTTGTATGGGAGCTCGATTTCCAGTTTTTGGAGGAATCTCCATATTGCTTTCCATAAAGGTTGAACTAGATGGCATTCCCACCAGCAGTGGATAAGAGTTCCTTTCTTTTCACATCCCCGCCAACACTGCTTGTTCTCATTCTTTGTGATGTGTGCCAATCTCTGGGGTGTGAGGTGGTACCTCAGTTGTTTTGATTTGCATCTCCCTAATGATTAGTAATGTGGAGCATTTTTTTCATGTGTCTTTTGGCCATTTGTATTTCTTCTTTGTCAAAATGTCTGCCCATTTCTTCTCCCCATTTTTTGATAGGATTAGATGTTTTTTTCTTGTAAAGTTCTGTCAGAGCCATGTATATTTTGGAGATTAGCCCCTTATCTGATGGGCACAGGGTGAATAGTTTCTCCCACTCAGTGGGTGGCTCTTGTATCCTGGGAGCTATTTCCTTTACGATGCAGAAGCTTCTCAGCTTCTCAGCTTAATATATTCCCATCTGTTAATCTCTGCTTTCACTTGCTTGGAAAATGCAGTTTCCTTCTTGAATATGTCTGTAGTCTCAGTGTCCTGGAGTGTTTTGCCTATGTGTTGTTCTATATATCTTATGGTTTTGGGATTTCTGCTCTTTTTTTTTTTTTGGCCACACCTGTTTGATGTTCAGGGGTTACTCCTGGCTAAGCGCTCAGAAATTGTCCCTGGCTTGGGAGACCATATGGGACGCCGGGGGGATCGAACCATGGTCCTTCCTTGGCTAGCGCTTGCAAGACATACACCTTACCTCTAGCGCCACCTCACCGGCCCCTGATTTCTGCTCTTTATTTTCTTCTTTGTACTGGCTTTGAGTTTATTTTACCCCTTTCCCAGGTTTATAGTGTTTCATAGTGTTTATAATGTAGCTTGATTTGAAACTCCCCCATTTTTCAAATTTAAACATTCAATGCTATAAAATTTCCTTTCAACCACGCTTTAGATGCACCTACCTATGTCAGTAGACTGAATTTTAAGCTTAAGTCAGGTCTGTGTATTTTAAAGTCTTATTTGAGATATCTTGATGTAATATTTACAAGTATGTTTTTTAGCTACCAAATTTTAGGGATTTCCTCTTTTTGTTATTGATTTCTAGTTTTATTCCTTTGTGGAAAAAGGAAACCACAAGGTATAATTTCAAATTATTTTAAATTAATTCAAACTTGTTTTTAGGGATCAGGACATTGGTTTATGTTTCATAGATACTTGAAAATAATGTATATTCTGCTATTAGGCTATGTGTTGTATAAGTTAAATGTTCATTAGATCTTGTAGGTGAATGATATGTTCTTGCAAATTTTACTTCTAGTTCTGTGAATTATTAAAATAGTGCTGTTGTACATATAATTGTGAATTAAAATATATTCATTTCTGCCTATCTCTGTATTTATTTATTTATTTATTTATTTGTGTTTGTTTTGGGCCATACCCAGCGATGCTCAGGGGTTATTCCTGGCTCTGTGCTCTGAAATTGGTCCTGGCTCGGGGGACATATGGGATGATGAGGATCGAACCCGCATCTGTCCTGTGTCAGCCGTGTGCAAGAAAATCGCCCTACTCCAGCCCATCTCTATGTTTATTCTTCGTATATTTTGCTGCTTTGCGTTTGGTAGAAATTCATTTAGCATTGTCATGACATTTGATTAAATTGACCTTATTATCATTAAATATAGTTTCCCTATACTTGATCTTAAGCTTATTTTGTTGATCTTGATGTTTAATATCTCTGTTTTAGTCACAGCAGTATTATTATTATTATTATTATTATTATTATTATTATTTGGTTTTTGGGCCACATCCGTTTGACACTCAGGGGTTACTCCTGGCTATGCGCTCAGAAATCGCCCCTGGCTTGGGGGGACCATATGGGACACCGGGGGATCGAACCGCGGTTCGTCCTATGCTAGCACTTGCAAGGCAGACACCTTACCTCTAGCACCACCTTCCCGGCCCCATGCAGTATTATTTTTATATAAAAAATCTTTTCAAAAAAAAAAAAGAAAAATCTTTTCCATCCTTTTACTTTCAACTTCTCCTTACTGTTCTAAATATTTTAAATAGACATTTTATGATTTATGGCTTTTAATCTACTCTGTTCATCTTTGTATTTTAGTGCTATATTTATAACATATTTTGTTGTTTTGGGGCCACACTTGGAGTATTTATTGGTTACTCCTGGCTCAGCACTCAGGAATTACTCCTGGTGGTGCTTGGTGTCCGGAATTGAACCTGGGCTGGCTATGTGCAAATGTGAAAATGCCCTACCCATTATACATTAATATTAATATAATATATTATTATATTAATGTATTAATACATTGTATTAACATTATGGCCCTAGAGCTCAATATATATATATATATATATATAAATAATCTCAGCTTTCATTTCTTTCTGACTCCAGGAGTGTTTATTGAATTTATTACGATTCCATTTTCCATTTTATTTATCTACATTGATTTTGGTCTATACTCAGCAATCAGTGTTCAGGGATTACTCTCATTCTGGTTCAGGAATCACACTGGGCAGGACTTGAGAGACCATATGTAGTGCAGGGAAATGAACTGGAGTCTGCTTTAAGCAAGGCAAGCACTTAATGCACAGTACTATCTCTCTGATTTTTCTACATTGTCTTTAAGTGAATATCTTTGTATAGTTTTTCTATGTATTATATTGCAAATACCTAACTTAAAAACAATTTAAATATTGGCATCTTATTAGTTCAATTTATAATCTACTTTGAAGTTTTTTTTTTTTTTTTTTGCCACACCTGGCAGTGCCCTAAGGTTACTCCTAACTCTGCATTCAGGAATCACTCCTGCATGTCCTTAGGATGGCAAAGATTGAACCCAGGTCAGCTGCATGTGTCTCACCTGCTGTACTGTCTTTCCATCCCCAGTATATTTGGTTTCAAATTTCCTTTGCATTTTCTTAGCACTATATAACTTTGCCTCAGCTGTCAAACATTTTAGAACTCAAGAAAAGTTCCATAAAGTATATCTATTCATGTATTTGTTGTTATATAAAATATAACTGTTCATGTATTTGTTTTATATTTTTATTTATCCAATTAAAAATTATTTATTTTATCATTTTTTTCTTTTTGTTTAGAGAATTTCATTGAGTTAGTCATTTAGGAAAACATTGCTTGCAAAGATTATATTTTTTTTCCATTTGAGAATACCTTGATATCTCCTTTATATCTGAAGGTTATTTTTAGGGACATAAAAATTTTTTAGTTAAAAGTTATTTGCTTCAGGGCCCGGAGAGATAGCACAGCGGTGTTTGCCTTGCAAGCAGCCAATCCAGGACCTAAGGTGGTTGGTTCAAATCCCAGTGTCCCATATGGTCCCCGTGCCTGCCAGGAGCTATTTCTGAGCAGACAGCCAGGAGTAACCCCTGAGCATCACCAGGTGTGGTCCAAAAAAAAGCAAAAAAAAAAAAAAAAAAAAGTTATTTGCTTCATTTTGCGAAGAAATTTGTGCTACTTTATTTTAGGTTCTATAGTTTTTGATGAGAAATCTGCTGTCAATTGTTTTTCTCCTCTAGGCAAGATATCATTTTTCTCTCTGCTGTCAAAATTTTAATTTGTATTTAGTTTTGGGAGTTTGATTTTTACTTTTTCTGGGATTCTTTTGGGGGCTATTCTATTTGTACCTCTTTGTCTTGAATTTAGAGGTCTACACCTTTTGTCAAATTTGGGAAGTTTCCTGTCATATTTAAAATAATTTATTTTTGATAGGTGAAATTTATATCTATATTAAGGTATATAAAATTATGTATATACATGCAAGGATATATATGAATCAGTAGTACACACATATTCATTGTTGACACATCCATTGAATTAAAATTTTTTTTGTTTTGTTTTGTTTTGGGGTCACACCTGGTGGTGCTGAGGACTTACTCCTGCCTCTGAGCTCAGGGATCATTCCTGGTGGACTTAGGAGATCATATGGGATGCCAGAGATCAAATTTGGGTTCGCTAAAAGACAAAAACCCTACCTGTTGCACAATCACTTTGGCACCTTATTCATTTGTCTTATGTGTATATAATTACTAGGGAAAGATATATACATATGTATATATATGTATACATATATTATCATGCGTGCTTTAAAATCTTGTCAGTTGTTCTAATGTCTGTCATTTCAGTTGGTGTCCATAGCTTTTTTTTTTTTTTCTTCTCCCCTCCCTCCGGTGTCCATAGCTTTATTTATTGAGATTTTTCCTGGGTATTTGTGTAAGCAATGTAAGTAAAATTTCCATCTTTATGTAGAAAGTTTGGGTAATAATTTGTGAGATTGTGGCTCTTACGTGTGCACTCTGTTTCAGTTTGCTTCTGTTATTACCCAGGAGAAAAGTACACTGCCTCGTTATTGCCAGAGGATGGTAGAAAAGAAAATGTTCATGCCAATGAATTGTAGGGAAAACATTTAAAACACAAAATGAGGGGCCAAAGAGACAGCATGGAGGTAGGGCATTTGCCTTGCATGCAGAAGGACAGTGGTTCGAATCCCGGCATCCCATATGGTCCCCTGAGCCTGCCAGTAGCAATTTCTGAGCATAGAGCCAGGAGTAACCCCTGAGTGCTGCTGGGTGTGACCCCCCCCCAAAAAAAAACCCACCACAAAATGAATATCAAAAATAGATAAATAAGCAGGACGGTGGCCATGGAAGTTGGAATCCGCTAAGGAGTGTGTAACAACTCATCTGCCGAATAAAGAAAAAAAAATAAAATAAATAGATAAATATATGTAACTAAAAAAAATAGTTTCAAAAGTTCTCTGAATTAAAAAAAGGTATAACTCTCATAGTAAAGTTGTGAAAAATATTAAAGAAAGTTTGAAAAGAAAACAATACATTTCAGGGGCTGGAGCAATAGCGTAGCGGTATGGCGTTTGCCTTGCACATGGCTGACCCAGGATAGACCTCAGTTCAATCCCTGGTGTCCCATATGATCCCCCAAACCAGGAGCGATTTCTGAGTGTATAGTTAGGAGTAACCCCTGAGTGTCAACGGGTGTGTTCCAAAAACAAACAAACAAAAAGAAAAAGAAAAGAAAAGAAAAGAAAAAAATACATTTCTTTTTTTTTTTTTTAGAATGAAAACATACTGTTTTTATTTTAAACAAAGAAATGTGTCAAGGAAAACAAAATTAAATGCAATGTATATTTACTTTCTATTTTGTTATCTCATTCTGCTGTTGAATTCTTTTTTTTTTTTAAATACATTTCTGTCAAAGAATTTAAAATAGGGTTGGCAGAATAATATGTTGGGAGCCAAGACAATGGTGTGACTTATGTGACATAATGGGAGAAGAAGGGTAGGAGAAACAAATAACATTTTATACCTAGTGAAAATATCATTCCAACATAAAGGCAAAATAAGGACATTTTTAGAAAAAGTATATTGAGAGAATATGCTGCTGGCAGATCTAAGGAGTTCTTCAGACAAGAGAGATGATGCCATATGGGAAACAGAAATGCAGGAAGGAGAGATAAGTATTGGAAACAATATATATGTAGATAAATATCAATAAATATTGACTATACTAAACTCAGTATATTGTGGGATAATATATATATAGGTACAAATGCATAATAGAATGAAATATGAGAGGGATGGGCAAATGAAACAAAACTGTTCAAATTTCTTGAAAAACTAAAAAACTACTGTCATTTTATGTTGTATATCAGATCAGTCATTTATTTTTATTTATTTTTTGTGTGGTTTTTGGGTCACATCCAGCAGTGCTCAGGGGTTATTCCTGGCTCCACACTCAGAAATTGTTCCTGGCAGGCACGGGGGACTATATGGGGCACCGGGATTTGAACCAATGACCTCCTGCATGAAAGGCAAACGCCTTACCTCCATGCTATCTCTCCAGCCCCAGTCATTTATTTTTAATGAAGTAGCCTTAGTGATTGTGGGTGCTGGAAAGATTGAAGTATGTTGGTTAGATTGAGAGATTGGAAACTCTAAGACAGTAGATGGTATTGTTGTCTTGAGGTAGAACCTCTTCAGGATTTTCAAGTAATTAGATGAAGCTAACATTATCAGAATAAGTTCTTTCACTAGAAGTCAATGGATCCAGAGATGCTAAACACATCAGCAAAGCACTTTAATAAACTGATCCTAGATTAGGTGTTGAGATAATTGGTACATAGGACAATTTAGACACTTGATTTATAAAACTTAGCAATACAGGTCATACTACATCAAGAATATTTACATATTACTTTGTTTAACCACTAAAAGCAATCAAATAATATATAATAATTAGGGTTAGAGTGATAGTATAGTGGTTAAGGTGCCTGTTTTTTTAATTTTTTTATTTTTAGGCCACACCCGGTGACGCTCAGGGGTTACTCCTGGCTATGTGCTCAGAAGTCGCTCCTGGCTTGGGGGACCATATGGGATGCTGGGGGATCCGTCCTAGGCTAGCACTGGTAAGGCAGACACCTTACCTCTAGCGCCACAGCACCGGCCCCAAGGTGCCTGTTTTCCTTGCGTCCATCCCTCCCTTGTTTGAACCTTGGCACCACAATGGTTCTCTGATCATTGTCAAAATTGATCCCTGAGCACAGAGCCAAAAATAATCCCTGTGCACTAAGTTTGCTACTCATCCCCCCACGAGAATATATAACAATCAATACAGAAAGGAAATTTGATAGTAGAAAAAATAGTTTAAAAACATGACAGAGAGAGAGAGAAAGATCTACAAAACAGGTCAAGTGGCTAATAAACAAAAGATAAGATGGATAATGCAAGTAACATCAGTAATTACTGTAGATGTATATAGACCTAAAGCTTTATCTAAAAGACAGCCATTATGACTGGATAAAAATATACCTCTAGGACTATGTATATATCTAAACCACAGAGCCATCAATACTATAAGCATAGTATCCAAACTACAATAATAAAACTAAAAACTGTGCCTGTTAAAGAGGCAAGGGACTTCAGTGGAGGCAAGTTGACAATAGTGATGGAATTGGTGTTAGCACTTTATATGTCAAAACTCTAATATGGACACATTTGTAATTTGTGGTGCTTAAAAATTTATTTTATTTGGGGTAAATAACCTACAATCGTATCCCTAAAATAGTTCCAAAAAACCATATGCATGCTTTGTGTGCAGGAGGCCCACATTCAATCTGTGGCACCACATGTCCCCTTAACTGATGCTGGAGCAATTCTTGAGCACTACAGGGTGTGGCTTTCTCAATTCCCCCATCCCCAAATAATTCAACAACAATACTTTTATAGGGGTTGGAGAGATAGTACAATGGGTAAGAGACTTGCTTTGCATGTGGCCAAAGTGGTTTGGATCCCCTGTACCACATAGGTTCCCTCCCCAGCCATGCCAAGAATGACCCTTGAGTTCAGAGCTGGGAATAAACCCTGAGTTTAAAGCCAAGTTCAAAGTAAGTCCTGTGAAATGCTATGTGTACACACCCATCCCTTCAAAGAATCCATTATGTGCTACTTACAAGAGTTATCCCTTAAACTTGAAGACAGGAGATTGAAAGAAAAGCTATAGAAAAATATGTAACTAATAGCCAACTAACTAGATTTTAGGGAGGAAACAATAGATGAATAGCACTTCATGATGCTAAAGGGTCAAACCAGTAGAAGCATAAAAATGACAAATTTATATTCATCCAATAACATAGTGTTAAGTTAAAAAGTGAAACTTGACAGCACCAAGAGAGAAAGCAGATAAATAACACAATCATAGTGGGAAGCTTTATCATGCCTTTGTCAATAGCTAATAGCATAGACAGACAAAAGTAATATTAGAAAAGCTTTGGAGGATCCAAACACGACCACCTTGACTAAATTGACACACAGAGCACAATATTCACTAAATATTATTATTTAGAATGCATCCTATGTTAAAGTACACTGCACATGTAACATCCCAAAGCTAACTCTGTTGGAACCTACCTAAAATCTTTTTTGTTTTGTTTTGTTTTGTTTTGTTTTTGGGCCACACCCGGCATTGCTCAGGGATTACTCCTGGCTGTCTGCTCAGAAATAAGCTCCTGGCAGGCACGGGGGACTATATGGGATACCGGGATTTGAACCAACCACCTTTGGTTGCAAGGCAAACAGCGCTGTACTATCTCTCCAGGCCCCCTACCTAAAATCTTAACAGATATTAAGAGTTTTATTCAGAGTAGTTTTTTCAATCACATTGGATTGACATGGCCATCAGTTGTCAATAGATGAGTGACAAACCCAGGAAGGACTCAGTGACAAAAGTGACAATATACAAATATGAGGATCTGAGTTTGATATCCAGTTTTATCTGAGTTTTGATACCCACAAACACCGAGCATGATCTCTATTTGGGGTCCTGGCACCACAACAGTGCACTTGATCTCTAGTCAGGGTGAACACGTGAACCCAAATGTGCAACCCCAGTGACAGTGAGCCAAAGCTGAGGATGTGTGTGACTCTCTGATTATTGTGACAACAGCAGCAGCAACTACAATAGATAAAAAGGAGAGGAGCATTTGCATTGCATTTAATTAAAATTACCTTTAATTTAAAAAACTTTGTGGGGCGGGCTGGAGCGATAGCACAGCGGTAGGGCATTTGCCTTGCACACAGCTGACCCATGACCAACCTGATTCAATCCCCTGCATCCCATGTGGTCCCTTGAGCCTTCCAGGAATGATTTCTGAGCGCAGATCCAGGAGTAACCCCTGAACACTGCCGGGTGTGGACCACCAACCAAAAACCAAACCAAAGCAAACCAAATTAAACCAAACCAAACCAAAACAAAAAACAATAAATCAAAAACCACCAAAACCCTTTTGGAGGGAGAGTTACACTTTGGTCTGTTCAGGGCTTATTCCAGGCTCTTTGCACTGCAAACACTCCTGATGATTATTGTGGAACCATATTGTGCTGGGGATACAACCAGTGTTGGTCGCATGCAAGGTAAGTGCCTTAACCCTCAATTCTCTGGTCTGGTAAAGGGACTTTCAAAAAAAGTAACTATGTACAAGAACTGGGTGCTGAAAGAAAGGCAATAAAGTGATATGCATGATACACCTTCAGTAACAATATTAGAAAGAGAGAGAGAGAAAAAAGAGAGACAAAAGATGTCTGCCACCAAGGCAGGCAGGAGAAAGGGCAGAAGGAGATGAGAGGGAAACTGAGGACATTGATGTTGGGAAATGTGCACTGGTGAAGGGTGTTGTACACTATGTGACTACATTTGTAAACTACTTTGTAAATGTGAAAAAAAAAACTATTATGAACAACCCTGGAAGCCGCAGTGTTTAATTAAAAAAAGTAGCCATGCAGAACTACACAGTGGAATACTACACAGCCTTTAGGAAAACATAAAGTTATCAAGTTTGCTTACCATATTTATCCGAGTATAATGTGCACCCATGTATAACGCGCACCCCTAATTTTGATTAAAAATCGGTATAAAATTTTGTTTCACTCCAAGCATTGTAATTGACAAAAAAACATTGTTGAACATGTGCGACCATGATAAAAATCATTTATTGACAATGTAAACTGGTATAAACTCAATACCAAAATAAAATTACTGGTAACAATATTTATTTAAAATGCTTCAAGTCAGATACACTAAAGAGTTGTTCCCATTCCTCTCGAGTTAATTTTTCATTAGTGTCCCAGTTGGCAGAAACTTTCATCTGTTTCTCCAGTTTCTTTGCTTTCTTCTGAGTCTGAATTCCACAGCAGGCCGTCTTCTGGGCCGTCCATTTGATTGCTGATGCCTGTTTTCAAAAAACTCTCGGTGATCATTTCTTTTGGTCTGTCTTCTCATGATATTTGAACCCAGGATGTCACGAGAGATAGGCCAGGTTTATTGAGATTTTTTTTTCCTTCGCCCTCGCATACAGTGCGCGGCTGCAGCCTGGAAAAGGCGCAGTGCGAACTCACAATTCGCCTGCACCCTCATTAGACCGGCCGCCACTGCCACCCCACTGCAGCCCTCGTTTATAACACCCACCCAAACTTTGATTTGTTTTCTTTGGAAGAAAATTTTGCGCATTATACTCGAATAAATACAGTATATTTGGATGGAAAAAAAAAAGTAGCCACGAAGTCCTCCAAAGTCTTGATATTAACTTGGAGCAAAGAAGAAATCTCAAAATACTTTGAATGTTAATTGAAATATTAAAGATGGTGGGGTATGAGATGCAACAAAAACTGTGCATAGAGATGAATAGATGCATATAAATGCATTTGCCATAAATGCAAATGTTAGAAAATATTAAAAACAAGTGATTTACATATCCACTCAACATAGTGAACAGAAAAACAAAAACAAAAACCAAAGAATCAAATAGGAAATTGAGCTCAAAGGAGAAGGAGCAACCAAAATGATAAAAGAGATATCCTTCAAAATGGAATTCACATTGAGACTTTTAAGACTTTTTTATACCTAAATAAATGTCTATTTGGGGACAAGTTTATTATTTTCTTTTGCTTAAAATAGGTTGAGTTGGAGTCTTGACTTAAGATAGGAAATCATGAATTAGACATCAGTTCTGCCATGAGAGAAACATATGACCTATTCATGCCTCACTTTAATTTTTTTTAATTAGAGACAATTATAATATCTCCTGATTTCCCAGATTAGATCATGTGTATTGGAATCAATCAGAAAATAACTGTGGAGATGGGTACCTAGAAGCCTAGTTTGTAGTCTGGCCTTTTAATTTTTTTTATAGGCTTACTGCTTTGAAGTCACTTTTTCCTAAGTGTCCGTTTTAATCTATAAAGCTGGGGATTATCTGCCCTCCTGGTTTCTGCATCAGGAAGGAAGACTGAATTATCCCCATTTCCCAAATGACTTGCAAGATCAGGCCGAGCCACTTGTCTCAGCACATAACAGACTGGTGAGGGACAGAATTTGGAACATCTCTGTCTAGTCTCTATCTCTGTCCCTGTCTTTCATTTGTCCATTAATTTGACCAATTTAGATTGAGAAACATTTTTAAACTCATGCAGTGTGTGCTTGACTAAAATACAACCATGACAAGACCTATAGTTTTGATAATTTTAGAAATTTTTGCTCATCAGAACATTTGCCAGCCATGCCACGGTGTCTGCAATGTACTGGTTTTCTCATATTTTTTTTGTATCTTTAACTTTAGCCACTAAAAACCTTGGACAACAGAAGCACTGCCTGAAAGGCACATGTCATCGTGTGTGTGTGTGTGTGTGTGTGTGTGTGTGTGTGTGTGTGATATGTCATCCACTATTAATTCTGCAACATGAATCCTTCTATTCTACTCTTCTGGGCCTAAAAGTCCACGAAATTTTTTAGGACCCCTATAAAAGCCAGTGTGAGACTTGACTGTAGTAATTTGGGGTCTTCAGTGTCTCAATAGAATTTTGCTGGCACGAGACTTAACAAAACTTTCTCTATGATGGCAATGTCAGCCACTAATGGGGAGAAATGACATTTTATAATAGAAATTAGTATTTTGGGGGGTGCACACCTGGCAGCACTCCTGGTTACATGCTCAAGGATCACTCCTAGAAGAGTCAAGGAACCAACCATGGGTTGAACTGGGTGTTGAACTGTGTGCAAGGCAAGCGTTTTGCCTGATGAAGTGTCTCAATGGCTCAGAATGAGTGAAATGCTCAGTGAGTCTCTGTGCATTGGAGATCTGCCCTCGGAAAAGTGACAGATGCTACCTTGGGCTTATGGAAGGGCCTTATGAACACAATGATATGCTGACTGCTCTCATGATCAATGGCAGGGGGAAGCAAAGGGTAGGTCACTGTTTCACAAAGGAGATGGCTCCTAGAATTCAGTGTCTTAGATAGCAGAAGGTAAGAGTTGAGGTGACTCACCCAGAGCACTGTCTGGGTAATTTGCAGAGCAGGAACACCAGCAGTGATAAAGAACAGGTGCCATTTAGGAAAAGAATATGGACACTTTTCAGAACACTTGAATCTTGAGTTTTTGGATGACCCTCAAATTCCACTTTTGGAGGGGGGTTTGGACCAGACCTGGTGATGCTCAGGGGTTACTCCTGGCTATGTGCTCAGAAATTGCTCCTGGGTTGGGGAACCATAAGGGATGCTGGGGATCTAACCAAGGTCCGTCTTGAGTCAGCCGTGTGCAAGGTATCAATTCCTGGGACTTAACATTGATTCAGAAGGACATAAGCATGCCATTATTCATTACTGTAATGAATTATTGTAATGAGTACAATAACTAAGATATGGAATCAACCTAAGTGCCCAATATCAGATGAATACTATGTAGCAGAAAGGAATGATGAGATCAAGTAATTTGCTGCAACCTGGTTGGAACCGGAAGATCTCATATTAAGTGAAGTAAGCCAGAAGAAGAAAGGCAAACACAGGTTGATCTCACTTATCTATGGTTCATAAAATAATTGTTTTAGAAGATGTAATGTAGTAAAATTGAATGCCTAGATCACCCTTAACCCCAGGACTTATGGAAAAAAATAGAGAAGAAAAGAAATCAAGGTGGTAAAGAAGATGAGAAAGGGAAATAAAAAGGGAATAGGGGTCTAGACTTTGGTTATATTGGGGGTAAGGGAGCATGGTGTAGATATATTTATATTCAAAGCATAGACTTTATAACCCTGAGAACATAAGGTCTAAGCTGAAACCACCTAACTTTAATGTGCTTGCCTAGGTGGCAGGCAGAGGGTAGGGGAGATTGACTGGGGATGTGGGATAGTAGGGTGGGTTCATTGGTAAGGGGAGTTGACATTGGTAGTGAGATTGGTGCTAAATTATGATATTCCTAAAACTTAACTACCAATAATTTTGCAAACCATGGTTCTTTAATTAAATAAAAAAATAAAAGAAGTTTTTCTTCTGTTAAAAAAAACCAACAACAAGGAAAGCATTATAGGAGAATAACAAATGCCCAAAGGCAACTGAGAATGGATCTTTTTTTTTTTGGGTCACACCCGGCGGTGCTCAGGGGTTACTCCTGGCTGTCTGCTGGCAGGCACGGGGGACCATATGGGACACCGGGATTCGAACCAACCACCTTTGGTCCTGGATCGGCTGCTTGCAAGGCAAACTCCGCTGTGCTATCTCTCCGGGCCCAGAGAATGGATCTTTAGTAGGAAGCTTGGTAGAGGGTGAATTTGGGGAGCACTTGGACAATGGTGGAGAAAAGCAGATGCTCTGATGTTGTATTGGAATGTTTTATGAAACAAAGCTCTACCATTAGTACTTTTGTAAACCACACTTCCTAAAATAGAAAATTTAAGAAAGAGGGCTGGAGCAGTGGTGCAGCAGTAGGACATTTACCTTGCAAGCGGCCGACCTAGGACGAAACACAGTTCGATCCCTTGGCATCCCATATGGTCTCCTGAGCCAGGACTGATTTCTGTGTGCATAGCCAGGAGTAACCCTTGAGCATCACTGTGTGTGGCCCCCTCCCAATTTTTTTTTAAAAAGAGAGAGTGGCTGGAGCGATAGCACAGCAGGTAGGGTGTTTGCCTTTCACAGACCAACTGGGGTTCTATCCTTGGCATCCCATATGATCCCTGGAGCCTGCTGAGAGTGATTCCTGAGTTAGGAGTAACCCTTGAGCATGGCCGGTTATGGCCCCAAAACAGAGAGAGAGAGAAGTGGGGGGGGGGCAGAAGACAGAGAAGCAGCAGATTCTGGCAGGAAGATAGAGCTGCGGGCAGCACTTTAGAGGGGAGAGCCCAAGACAGCTTGGCCTAGCAGAACTTACCCCAGTTGTCCTCGTCTGGCCTGTGAATATGTTTTAGATTCTGGTCACTGAATTTATTTTTCATATATGTGCCAGTGCTGAAGTGCTTTAGGAGCCCAGGGGTTTGATCTGTGGGCTCCCTTGAAGGGCACCAATAGCCCCATCCCTAACAGGCAGGCTTCAATGCCGCTATTTGGCTCTGTTCAGGCCCCACTTGAGAATATTACCTGGATTTAAGATAATCCTTAGAGGATTTTGGTTCCATTAAAATTTTTGAGCACAAGAGAGAAACAATCTCTGATTCCTCATTTCATAAAATAGCAGGGGAAATGGGTGTATACCTGCCAGCCTGACCCAGCAGATGAGGAGAAATGATTTGATTGGAATATATTCAGCCAAACAGAAATCGATGTGAAACCTTTGTGTGACATTGGAAGTAGTTTGGAGAGATGTAGTGGCCCCACCTTTCTCTTTTATCAGGCTGGAACAAAAAAGAAAGGGTCAGAGAAAAGAAAATCTTTGCTTCTCAGTCATGCTAGAGCATTTATTTGCTCTGGCCAAGTGGCCACCCAGTGCCCAGGCTTGGTGCTTCTCTCTGCTTCCTGTTGGTTAAGTCACAGTGTCTAGTGAATCCTGGGGGATTCTCTCCCATAGGGCCTCAACGCTGCACCCTTCCAAAGTCCTCTGTGCTCTGGGAAGCCAGTCCTCCCAGTTTGTGATGGGTCCTCCCAGTTCTGCAGGAAAGGGTGTGTTTGGGGGAACCCCACATTGGTAAGTTTGAAAGTCTCTGAATAGTGATGCTGTGTAGGTGTGTAGGCAGGAAAGGGAACCAGATAGCTGAATAGATGTCTGTCCAGTCAGAGGACCGGCTGCTCTCTTGGGGGTGATGAGGGTTGCAGTTTTGGTGCTCTTGGGTGTCTGTGCTGTTGGGCTGATGCAGAGGCTTCTGCCTTGTGACGGGGTTGTCAGAGTGATTCGTGCCTGTCCTAGCTCTGATGACAATGCAGACTGATGCCCCTGCCAACCCTGCTGTGGCATGTCTTCCCATGATCCCTGGTGAGAATCATGGAAGGCACAGGTGCTTTTTCGTTCAGACAGTTTCCTCTTGGACGTTCTCCTGCCTCTTCCTGAGCTCCCCGTGACCTTTGACCCATCTGTCCCTGGGCTCATGCATAGTCCAGCTGTGACCACCTGGCTGTTGCCACCAAGTAGAGGTCTCTGAGCTCTGCTCTGTGGGGGAGATTCAGCCTCTCCATCCTGGGAGATGCACAGACTCAGCTATGGGAGAGGTGACCTGGGCCTGTGGTACTCTTAAAGCCTGCTGTGGGATCATGGGTCCATGTCCACTCTTTACCAATGTGATCTCTCTCTCTCCATCTATTATCTATCTTCTATGCATATATGTATGTATGTATCTATATATTATCTATCATCTATTTTCTATCTATATAATCACTATTATCTGTAATTTATTTATCTACATATTATATATATCTATTATCCATCTATTGTCTCATCTGTTTATTCTGCTTTTATCTATTCTCTATCATCACTATTATCTGTCAGCTATTTACCTATTATCTATCTACCCATCCATCCACCTACTATCTATCATCTCTATTTTTTATTATTTTTATTAGCTGTCATCTGTTTACCTATCTATCTATCTCTATCTATCTATCTACTTACCTATCTATTCACTTGCTTATTGATCCACTTGTGTGTATCTATCTATCCATCTATCCACTTACCTATCCATTTACTTATCTATTAATGCACTTGTGAGTCATCTATATATCTATCTACCTATCTATGTATCTATCCACCTACCTATCCACCTTTTATTATGGGCTGTGGTCTATGCAAGGGCTCCAGGATGCAGGACTGCTCAGGCCTTGAAAATGCCAGTGACTCACAGGCCACACCCAGAGTATTGCAGTAGAACATGTGGTATCAGGGACCAAACCCCAGTTTTAGCCTCACCCTAATCTGGGTGTTTGCTCCTTGGCCCCTATTTTGGTCTCAAAAAGGATAGGACATTTTGCCCTCTGGGATTGTTCAAAGACCTTTCACATTTTGTATTTCCTGGTATGACAATTGAATTATGGCTTGTGGGAATCTGTGCTGGTCCAGTTGCTCAGAACTGAGCTGTAGTTAGGAGATTTTGGTTGGTGCTGGAAAGGGGATTGTCAAACCAGATGAAGCACCCAGAGTGATAACACAGTGGATAGGGCATTAGCCTAGCATTCTATATCCAAGCATGGTAGGAGTAATTTATGAGCTCAGAGCTACCAGTAAGCCCAAAAAAGGCCCAAAATAAATGGCCCAAAAATAAAAACAAACAAAAAAATCATGAAACAAATAACAAAAAGTAGATATAGTAGGGTTAGTTGAGGTTAATTGAGTATGAAGGAGGCAGAGTCTGGTTTTTAATTCTTATACAATTGAAATGAATGCTTCTCTAGTAAAAATTGAACAATATTCGGGATTTGGTGTCCCAAGACCTAGGCTATAATCTCAGCTTCATTGTCTCATATTCTTTCATCTCTTCGAGGCACAGTTCAATACTAAAGGTTTGTGCTTTTACTGGGAATAGATGTTTATTGAGGAAAACACTTGGTAGTGCTCAGGACTTACTTCTAGCTCTGGGCTCAAGGATCACTCTGCCATATGGTGCTTGCTGGAATCAGTCCTGGGTCAGCAAGGTGCAAAGCAAGTGTTGTATTGCTGTATCCCTACAGGTTTTATTTGAGCATAGGGCCACATAGGGTTAGTATGAGGATTAAGTGAGAGATGCCTGGTGTGTTACAGGAACCCCCCAAACTGTCTCCAGGCCTAGATGAGGATTAGGGTTGCTTATCAGGCAGGAGAGGCCCCCTAGATGCTAGTGAGCTGGAGTGGCAGGAGTGGTCGCACTGGGGGATGGATGGTGGCCAGCACTGGATGGCAGAATCATTTAGATTGGTACATAGAGAAATGAGGGAGGACTAGCATCTGGTGGAACACTCCAGGGAGAATCACAGGCACAAAGAGCTGGTGACATGTCTACAGCCCTCGAAGCACCTTTTCCCCCCAATCCTGAGGCCCTTGGTCTAGACTTTGACTTGATGTCATGATCTAGCAGAATTGCACCAACAGTGCCAATGAGGCTTATGGTGGCATATATATTGTGTGGTGGATCAAACCCATATATATTGTGTGGTGGATCAAATACATGCTGTGCATAAATTCTAACCTCTCCACACCCAGTTTGCTCTTCTTCAAATTTCCATTTCCATTTGCTCCCTTCCACTCCTGGGAATGCTAGACACCCCTGCTTCCCTGCTTTTCCTGCTTCTCAAACCTTCTACTTAAAGTTCTTCCCTTCAGCCTTCTGGGATGAGTCTAGCTCATGACCTTCATCCTTGTCGTTTTGTACTGAATCACTCCCAGTTGGTACATATGGGTCTCTGCTCTCCTCAGCGCTGCTCATTTATCTGTGGAGAGTTGCCTTTCTGGAGACTGGGTTATCTCTGTGCAGAAGAAAAAAGGTGTGTGGCTCATGTATACTGACTGAATTGGATCAACCTTCTTGGACTTTCCAGTCAAGTATATGGAAGCCCCTGGAGAGAGTCAATTCTTTTTCAGTGTCTTTGGGCACATCACTGTACTTCCCTCAGCCTCATTTGCATACATCTAGAGCTTGGGGTTTGTATCGGTGAGAAAATTACCTGATTCTGTCGACTAGGAGACCTTTGGGCCTCTGCTCTCCGCTCCTTGTGTGGCTGACTTTCTGTCATTCAGTGCCTCCCGACACTCCTTCTCATGACCTTATCTTTATATTTGCAGATAGTGGTAAGGGAAGAAATGGCTTCTCCCCACTTTCTGATTTCCTGGTTTATTGTCTCTCTCCCCTCACATTGTGTGAGATGAGGATGAGGCAGAGCCTCAGAGTTCTCAGAGTTGAAGCCCAGTATGTTCTCAGGGCTTGGTGCTAGCAGGTGAACTGTGATGATTGTTCATAAATAAATGAGAGCTGGGAAACTGGGCACATGAAGGATGCTGGAACCATTTGTATGTATCCAGTAGAAGAGTTCTCAGAGTTAATCTCTATTCCCTTTAGGACAACACATCATTTGGGCAGGGTTACTGGTCTTCCTTATTGCCAGTGGAACCTGGTCAGGCAGTGCCCTTGGACATTATGTTCACCCTGGTATTCATTCTGCTTCTCATTACTGCAGTAGTTTCTTCCAGCCCAACCTTCAGAAAACATGGATGCTGGAGGCTCCATCCAAGATGATCTGCATATGTGTTTAGCATATGAGTTCTTTCAGTCAGTCTTTCCCTTTCTCTCTCTCTTTTTTTTTTTTAAAAAAAAATTGGGTCCCACCCATTGTGCTGAGGGTTAACTCCTGGCTCAAAAGCTATTCCTGGTGGTGCTCAGGGGATGATATGGGAAGCCAGAGATTGAATTCAGGTCTCTGCATATAAGGCATGTGCCCTAGTCATTGTACTATTGCTCTGGCCTCCTTCTCTTCCTTTCAAAGCAAGACTTAGAAATTTTTTGAACCTCTTGAACCTAGCTCATCCACTGCCCTGTCTGGTCTATGTGGTTATAAGTTGGCAGCTCCTTTGTACAGGGATATGTTCCCTATCCAGCATTTCACCATTCTCAGAGAAAAATCCCACTCCCCATTGAACATGGATGTGGACTTTGCTCTGCTGAGATTTGAGATGAAATAGCTGACTACAGACTAATAAAATACAAAGAGTAGGTGGTTGTCTAGGATGGAAATGAGTTGCTTTTAATTCTGAAGCAGATCTATAGCAAGGGAGGGTGGGAAGACCATGGATCAGACTCCATGTTGTACACATTCTCCTGTAATCCCCTGGCAAGACAAGAGAGAAAACCAATGCCTGGATAAGTGACTCAGCCCAGAACTACCTGATGTCAGAGACAGTGACTTTCACCTTTGCATACAGTGCACAGATGGTACTTGGTACTTTTTAGACACCTGGGCAGTGCTCACCAGGCCTGACTGAGTTATCTCTTTTATGCTTAGTCATGCTATTGTCCTCTTCTCTACACAGCAACTGTTGTCTACTCAGCTGATCTCTCCGATTTGGTGCCTGCAGAGTTTGGGCAGTGTTCAGGGGCTACTCCTGGTTCTGTGCTAAGAGATTACTTCTGGTGGTGCTCAGGAACTACAGGGAGTTGCAGATGACAAGAGTAATTGGGTCTTCTTTCTTCTCTTCTTCACCTCTTTCACATAGACCTTCTGGGTTTGTTTCTGCCCTTCTTTGGGCCTGGAAGAGAGTGAGTCAACAGCCTGTGCCTCCAAATGTGTGTGGGCTGTTGTTGTGCCTACCAGGGTCCTTCAAGAAAAATTGCTTTTGTTCAAATGTGTCTCTGAGAGTGGCTGCTTCAGAGCACTTTGTGGGATACCAGAAGAAAGAACTACTAGAGTGAGAGCACATTCAAAACTTGTTCAGACTATCCCTAGGTGGTGCCTTATGAGGTAGAGTTGAAAGGGGGCTAAGGTATAGGGAGAGGGTGTGCTTGGGAGATTGGCCTGTCCAGCTGAGAGAGTACAGCCATCAGCTCTCTCAAGCTTCTACTGCCCTGGAAGAATAAAAGCCCTTTCACACATCTTCCCTTAAAGAATTCAGTGAGATTTCTGTTTTCCCAGTTCTTCAAGAGAACAAGGCTCTATGCAGAACTACCTGAATGTAGCTATATACCTCTTGTCATATGGAGGTTTGGGAGTAGAGCTTCAATGCCTTTGAGACCCCAATCCCTCTGCATCTACTTGCTCACTTCCTGCCTTGACAAAGGATGCTTCAGGGCACAGCAGCAGCAAGAGGTGGGAAGTAGCCCCTGCTTGCCCTGGCTGCTGCCTCCCCTCCCAGGCCTCTCCCTAGGGGTTTCTGTTCAGGTCAATGGAACAGCTGGGTCCCTCCCTGCAGCTGCTTCTTGCTGCCTTCCAGCAGTCAGGAAGGCCCTTTTTTTTTTTTCTTTCCTTTTTCTAAATTTTATTTTATTGAAACCATTATGATTTACAAAGTCTTTCATAGTTGGATTTCAGATATACAGTGAATCAGGGCCATTCCCACCACCATTGTCAGTCTCCCTCCACCAGTGATCCCAGAGTGTATCCTATACCACTCCCCTTTGCCTCTGGCCTGCCGGTATAACAGGCCCATTTAAGTTTGGATTATTATAGTTTGGGTCTCTCGATTCTGTTGTTGTTGACTTTGGCTTGGATATTTAGTTCTGTCCTTTTTTTCTCCACAAATGCACCTGAGACCACTTGGTTCCTGACCCCCATTCTTTCTTTTTCCTTTCTTCCACCAAGGTCCTTTCTTACCTGTGTCTCCTAAACAAGGCTGTGCAGATATCCTGATGTATTCCTGCAGCCAGAACCTCAGTAGCCCTCTGTGCTCTGGCCCAGACAGTGGCAGGAAAGTGAAGTCACAGGCATAGCATTTCCTACCGATGGTCACCTGTCCTCACTGGACTCTGTGTGTCCATTTCAGGTGGCTTTTATGGGTGGCTGAGCTCTACTTCTGGACCTCTACAGTCTCATCTGGAGAGTCTGTGTTCACCCTGGTGATTGTGTCTGTTCGTGTTGTGTCTGTGCACTTGCCTGTCTACAGTGCACACATACATGGACGAGCACATGTGTTGTTTGTGCATGCATGTGCGGTGTGTGTTCCGTGTGTGAGGAGGGTGAGGGAGAACTAAGGTGTTCTGAGGGTGGATGTAGAGAATGCTCGTGTAGCTCATGTAGCAGGGGGCTGAGCAGACATGGCGGCAGAGTTTTGTTTATTTGTTCATTTTTGGCTTTTGGTCTACACCCTGTGGTGCTCAAGTGTTACTCCTCCAGGCGGTCTTAGGGGACTATATGGAACACTGAGGATTGTAGGATAGAACCTGGATGGGCTGCTTGCAAGGCAAACACCCTACCAGCTGTGCAATTGCTTCGGTTCCTAGGCTTAGTTTTTCTTAGTCCTCTTCGAGTCTCTGCACAGACCATCACCCTCTCCAGATCTCTTGGCTCCCTTCGTCCTGCTCAATATTTTGCCTCTCAGCTCAGCCTCTGTCCTCTCTCTCCTTGGTGTTTACTCAGTGTTCCCTGAAAGGATAATTTGATCACTGGAATCAGCGATAACAGGGAAGGCTTTAGTTAGTTAAGCCACCTGTGAGTCTGAGATTAACAACAAGGTTAGATTAACTACAAAGTTAGAGGGAGAACCGGCCGGTAACACTAAAATCCTCATCATTGTTACTCCCAGTAATGGAGCCGACTCAGCAGGTAGCTACCTAGCAGCTCAGCTCAGACCCTCCAGCAACCCCAGGATGGTCCTGCAGAGCAGATCTCATCACATCAGCACCAGGGACTCTGCAGCCATCAGAGCCTGAACAGGAGCCGGAACAGGTCTTGCTGTTGGGCCTTCCTGACTGAGGATCTCATGAAACCACTCAGCCTCTGTAGGGCCCAGGTTCAAAACAGCCTGAAGACAGAAAAAGCCACTTTGTGGGTGAAAGCCCTGGAATTTAGTTTCTGTCCCCCACCACCTCTCTACAGAGTGACAAAGGCTGCTTCAGGAGTCCCTGTTAAATCCTACAAGAGAGGAGCCAGATTGCTAGAGAACACATGTGGGCTAACCTTAGGCTTGGTTCACTTCAGAGCAAGCAGCCCACGCGCGAAGCCCTGCTTCCTCTTGCCTCCTTTTCCTCTCACTTAAGGGAAGTGGGGAGGGGTGCTTCCCCAGGCCTCTCCATTTTGTTTGCAGAAAGGGAAAGCCCAGCACCTCCTGACTGATCTCCTTCCTTCCCTCTCCCCTGCAGCGGAAGCCCATCCTGCTCTTTGTGGTTTTCATTTAACGAATGTTAATGAGATGGTTTTGTAATCACTGAGTTTTACAAACGGGCTCCTCCACAAATTGGACCACAAAACCCAAATGAGCCAGCTGAGCATCTCCAGGAGCTGTCTTTTCCCCACAGTCTTAAAGGGAGGCTGTAAAACGTGTTGATGCTTAGAGCTGCTCAGGCCCCTGGGTGTTGCAGGCCCAAGCCAACTGCCCGTGGTGCCAGGCCTAGCTAGACTCAAGTGGCCCGCTGGGTTGGACCTGGTGACCCAGGCCTGGGTCAGGAATTTAAGCTTGATCAATTCTATCCTTTTCAAGTGAACGCAAGAAAAATGAGGAATTGATTTTTAGGCGACCAAGCAGTATTTTGAGAATTTCCGGGTATCAAAATGGGAGTTGATCTCTCTTACCAAGTCAGCTATCATTCATGGTAATTACAGCAGAATTATGCCTTGTGTTGTATGTTCAGGCCTAACGTGATCAACTTGCCTGGTTCGTTGGGGGCTTGGGAAAGGAGGTTGGAGGAAGGGGGAGCACCCTGCAGAGCCTGCTTTGAGGAGAATCAGGAGACTGGGTCAGGAAATGAACAGGAATGAGCAGAGTCTAGGGCAGATTCACAAGGTTTGGTTATTATTGTGTTTTAAAATATTTTTATCTGGTATTTAATTTTTTGGGTTTAGTTTTTGGGTCACACCCTGTGACGATCAGGGGTTACTTCTGGCTATGTGCTCAGAAATTGCTCCTGGCTCGGTGGACCATATGGGACTCTCTGGGGATTGAACCCAGGTCTGTCCTGGGTAGTCGCTGTGCTATCGCTCAGGTCCGTTTATCTGGTATTTTTTTAAATTATTTTTCTCTTTAAAAATACTTTGTTTATGCTCTCCTATTTCTTTTATTCATGCATTTCTTTTGTTTTTTTCTTTTCCTTCCTTCCTTCCTTCCTTTCTTTTTCCTTCCTTCCTTCCTTCCTTCCTTCCTTCCTTCCTTCCTTCCTTCCTTCCTTCCTTCCTTCCTTCCTTCTTCCTTCCTTCCTTCCTTTCTTCCTTTTCCTTCCTTCTTTTTGTTTGTTTATTTTGGGGGCCACACCCTGAAGTGATCAGGTCTTACTCCTGGCTAGTCTTCACTCAGGGATCATGCCTAGTGGAACATAATATCTGGTGCTGATTCAGTTGTGTACAAAGCAAATACCTACTCCTTGTATGTCCTATTGCTCTCACCCTCACTGACTGAAAACAAGACTTTTCCAAGGAACTACCTGAGGCTAGACCCCCCCCCCACCAAGCTTTTCTACCTTATTAATATGTCAAAGACCTTGAAATTTGCCAGTAAAAATGCTGCTTGTTTTAGGCCAAGCTGGATTTTAAATCCAAACAGTTGAGTGATCTGGTAAAATTTGCATGGCAAAGGGAACAAAAAATAGATGGAAGGAGAGCAGGAAATCTTTTGCTGAAATTACTACCATAATCTCTGTCTTTAGTTGGGAGCATAAGTGATTGTAGTTAAATATCTTGGTATTTGTTCCCAGATAGTTGACCATTATTTTCAGCATTATTTATTTAATTACTGATTAAAATGCCATTATAGTCATATACTGAGTTCTTGGATCTACTTTTAGGTTTTTCACTTCAAGAACAGAATCTATTGATTTCTTTGTCTTCTCACTCACTAATAATACTCTTTTGATTATAGTAACTTTGTAATATGTTTTAGCATCTGTCAAGGCTAGTCATTCCTCACTAATTGATTTTCAATAATTTCTGGGTGGCCTAGTTATTCTTTAGGGTACATTTGCGAGTTGTTTTGTCAAATCGAATTGTTCTTCTCTGTGTTCTCTGCTTTCTAGTGGCAAACACCATTTGGAATTTTCATCAAACGTGTGTTGTTAAATTGTGAGACAAGGAACTCTTTTGTGATGTCATCTCTCTCCTTGATCTTTTAGACTTGCTACAGAAAGAGGCTCAGAAGCTGCGCAGGGACTCAGGGAAACAACCAGATCTCAGAATTGAGGTGTGAAATGCTGGCAGCTTCCCATGGGTGACTGTGCTATGAATTCTGTGGGTTCTTTGTTTCTGTATGCAAGTTTTCATTGATATAAATGTCCTCTTAGTTCAGTATCAAATAATAAAATGGCTGGGTCTTAGAGAAAATGTCCTTCCTTTTGTGGTTGTAGGGAGAGGGAGGCCATACCTGGTGGTGCTCAGGACTTAATCCTGGCTTTGCACTTAGGGATCACAGAGCTCAGGGGATCATAAACAGTACCAGGTATAGAATATGGGTGGGAAGCATGTGAGGCTAGTACCCTACTTCTTCTGCTTTCTCTCTGGCCCAAATGTGAGCTTTAAAACCTTTGAAGAAATCAAACTGTTTTTCTCAGTGGTTGAGAGAGTTTCTAATCTAACTACCATTTTCTCTTTGTCCCCAGCAACATATTTCAGGTGTTTGTCTTTCTAACTTTTAGCCTCTTTAGAAGAAGAGGGGAGCAGATTTTAATTTTTGAATGTTCATTTCTTTTTTTTTTTTTTTTGTTTTTTGGGCCACACCCGGCGGTGCTCAGGGGTTACTCCTGGCTGTCTGCTCAGAAATAGCTCCTGGCAGGCACGGGGGACCATATGGGACACCGGGATTCGAACCAACCACCTTAGGTCCTGGATCGGCTGCTTGCATGGCAAACACCGCTGTGCTATCTCTCCGGGCCCCATTTCTTTTTTTTTTTCTTCTCACAACGTTTTATTAAGGGAAGGCTGGGTGCTAACAGTTCTCTTAAATACAAGCTTTACAAGAAAAAAAATTTTGTGATGGATAAGAATGCACAGAAGTGATCAAATACTTGCAGCAAAAGAGCATCAATAAATGATTCATAGATGTTCTAGTGAAGACAAAACCAGTGCTATTGCCAATTACCTTATACCATATACCTTAGCAATATTGATGACAGGTGCCAGAGGGATAGTACAGTGGATAAGGCACTTGTCCTACACATGGCCAACCCTGATCAGTTCCAGCACCATATATGGTTCCCCTGAGCCTGAGCCAGAAAAAAAAACCCTGAGCAATAGCAGGTGTGGCCCCAAAATCATTCATGACAATCACATCTTTTAACTTTTGTAATAGTTTTAAAATATAAAACAGGCAAACTTAGAAGCAGCATATTTGTACAAACCAAGTTCTGTCATATCATTTATTGCAGCTGGAATAGTTCAGAGGTTAAGATACTTGCCTTGCATGCAGCTGATTCCAGTTCAATTCTCTGTACCACTGGGGGTGAACCCTGCTGGGTGAGTCCCCAAAGCCAATACATAAAAATTTAAAAACATTTATAGCAGTTGGCAACAGCTTGGGCCTACAACAGATTTTTACAAAACAAGGATATCTGACACTAAGGCTTATAGGTGACAGGGAAAGCAAGCTTTCTAAAATTAGGGAAGAAGTGGAAACATTCAACTGTACCATAGAAAATAAACCATAATTGCAAATATGCAGAGCCACTTTTAACTTGCTAATATATTCTAAACAAGCACTTAGAGAAGCAAGACCTGCATGTAGGTTGTCTGTTGCAGAACACTTAAACTTTTTTCAGTTTCACTGCAAGTGTTCTTTTCTGTTGATAGAGCTCAACTATCTGTTTAAATTAAACAAAGTAGATTTGGGACCAGATAGATAATACAACAGGTAGGGTGCTTGCCTTGCATGAGGTGTTTAGAATCGCAATATGGAAGATGTTCAAAGAACTCAAAGAAAGTATAGAAGAGAACACTAATAAGAATCAAGAGAATATGAAAATAGAAATCAGAAGACTCCAAACTGAAATTTCAAGTCAAATAACAGGTCTGAAAAACTCAGTAGATGAATTGAAGAAAAACATGGTTGAGCTTTCCCACGGGCTAACAGCAGCTGAGGATAGAATTAGTACACAGGAAGATGAGATGAATAACAATTCCATACAGCAGAAGAAATTGGAAAAAAGCCTCAAAGCAAATGATCAAACAATGGAAAAATTACTCAAAGAATGGGAACAGATGAAAATAGAAGTCTATGATAAGCTCAATAGAAACAACTTAAGAATCATTGGAGTCCCAGAGACCCAGGAAAAAAATCTCCAGGAAGAATAGACGTTCAAAAACATCATTAAAGAGAAACTACCAGAGCTAAAGAATACATGGGATCAAATCCTGCATGCCCGAAGAGTACCAACTAAAAGAGACCCCAGAAAAAACACCCCAAGACACATCCTAGTCACAATGACGAATCCCACAGATAGAGACAGAATTCTGAAAGCAACAAGATTGAAAAGAGAAATTACATTCAAGGGAACATCCTTGAGATTTACTGCAGACCTGTCACCAGAAACACTCAAGGCCAGAAGGCAGTGGTGGGACATAGTGACAAAACTCAATGAAATAAATGCTTCGCCTAGAATACTGCACCCAGCAAAACTCACTTTCAGGTTTGAAGGAACAATACATGGTTTCACAGACAAACAACAGCTCAGAAACTTTACAGACTCAAAATCATTCTTAAAAGAAAAACTGAACGGCCTACTTTAAGACAAGACTGACCAACAGACACACCAAACTTCGATATAAAGATGGCACTAAGTCCCAGGACAATTCTTTCTCTCAATGTCAATGGACTAAATGCACCAGTTAAGAGACACAGAGTGACTAAATGGCTCAAAAAACTCAATCCAACCTTCTGCTGCCTACAAGAAACGCATCCGAATAGTCAGAACAAACATAGACTTAAAATGTTCATTTCTTGAATGATTAACAATATTCTTTTCATGTGCTCATTTGCCCTTGATGTGTCTTTTCTTTTCTTTTTTTTTTTTAAATTATTGATTTATTGAGCGATTGATTAGTTTCTGGGCCACCCCCGGCCATGCTCAGGGTTTACTCCTGGCTCTGCACTCAGAAATCAACCCTGGAAGGCTGGGGGACAGATTTCTAGGATGCCAGAAATCGAACCAGGTTCCTCCCAGGTGGGTCACATGCAAGGCAAATTCTCTATCGCTGTGCTATCTCTCTGGCCCCTAATTTGTCTTTTTCTGATGAAGAGTCTGTTTAGTTCTTTTTCCTTTAGGGAACATTAGTGGACACTGGTAGCTGGTCACTGAGTACCTTTAGGAGTCTCCCAAGAAATAAACATTCAAAAATTAAAATCTGCTCCCTCCTACTTCTAAAGGAGAAACTAAATTTTAGTTCCCTGCCCCTCCCATATGGTAGCAGAGCTGTACAAAGGGAAAGGTTGGCTTGCACAACTGGTGGCTCCCTTTATCCAGGCTTAGGGCAGTGGTGCAGTTTTCAGCAGTTACTCAGACCTCAAATGAGGCTGTATGGAACTTCTGATCCTATCCATAGAACATCTGAAGCAGATGGTCAGGTTGACTTTGGTCAAGCTTCAGCAACACCCGGATTCAGCTCACTCAGCTCATGATGGCTCTGAGCTGAGAGAGAAGGGCATAGCTGAAGCATTCAGAGAGAATAGTTAAGAATTGACCCAAATTGATCAAAGACATGAACGCACAGGTCCAACAACCTCTGAGAACTCCAAGAAAGCCACTACAGGTGAATTACTGTCTGGGTACCAAACCCAGGTCTGTGGGTCTCTACCGTGATGGTTGTGCTTGGAATGTGGCTCTGACAGTTTTAGGGGCCAAAGAATTCAGCATCTTCTTGGGTCCTTGCTTTTGTGATCACTTGACTCTGATTTCTCTGGGTGTGCCTGCTTTGTGTCTACTAACTCTCTCAGCCTAAACCACTCTTACTGGTGGGAGAAGGGGTCAGCAGAGGAAAGGGGGAGCCCCCGTACACTGAAAAGGTCAGCCTTTAGAGGAGCTTGTGGCTGTCATGCATATCCCTTAGCCTGTGTTCCTGCTTCCCCCCAGGCCACACTTTCGATCTATTTTCTTGACTTTCTGACCTCTGTTGATTGTCTTACCTTCCTCTGCTGACATGGAGGCTGCAATAAGCTGGAGTGGGAGAGATTCACCTCCTTTGGGAAGGGGCCAACAGTAGCTTGGGTGTATTTTACAGTGAGCATTCCTGCTCTCTCCCTTGCAGTGCTGCAAGCTCTAAGGGACCTGCCATGTGACATCAAAGAACAAGACAAGCAACCTAGGGAAGCAATATTTGCTGTGGGGTGCAAGATTTCACTGAAGGAGGCCAAATAGGTAGTTCAGGATTGTTTGAAATATATGTATATATAATTTTATATTTGGGGTCACACCTGGCAATCCCCAGGAGTTACTCCAGGCTCTGTGCTCTGGTGTTACTCCTGGCAGTATTAAGATAGGACCATGTGGTATCTGGAATTGAACCCAATCCTCCTACCAACTAAGCATGTACTAAGCCATTTGAAGTCTCTTGTCTCAGTGTTGAACTGATCAAAGTCACTTCTATGTTGTATGGGGCACCATTATTTATGGGACCACAGACTAAAAATATCTATACACTTTGTTTTATGTGAGTTATATCTCAATAAAAGGGAGGGGAGACCTCCATCATGTAAGGAGGATATGAGGAGTCTAGAAGGCAGCTCAGTTTTCCTTCCATCAGTGGGTTGCTGTCTCCTAACCTTTGGGGGTGATACTTTCTGTGAGGAGACTCTGGCACTGGCATTTGTAGACTAGAAAATTATATGGAAGATGGTTCCTCGGTAGCATTAAAAATTAGAGTCCATTTTTCCTGCTTTGATAGTATAAAACAATAGGTCCTTGTTATAACAGTCTCTTCCTTGATTTCTAGTTTTCAGAAAAAAAAACAACCTGATTAGCCTGTATGCAGAAGACTCAGATGATAAAATATTAGGGTCTGCTATGTGCTTTCAAGACCTTGATTGGCTTAAGAGGAAGATCCCAGTCCAAGCCATTCTGAAATATAATAATGCAGTGCTGATTGAATTTGATTTATGAGAAAAGTTAATATCTAAAGTTCATTTCCAGAGAGAACCCTACGAAGGACATACATCTGTGTCTGAAAGTAGTAGAGTAGAAATAAGGAGAGGCTGGAAAATGTCCCCATGGCTCCTGGAAGTACTGGATGCTTCTGAGAGAAAGAGAGAGACAGAGACAGAGACAGAGAGACAGAGACAGAGACAGAGAGAGACAGAGAGACAGAGAGAGACAGAGAGATACAGAGAGACAGACAGAGAGACAGAGAGAAAAGAGAAAGAGACAGAGACAGACAGAGACAGAGAGATAGAGTCAGAGATACAGATAGAGAGATAGAGAGACAGAGATAGAGACAGAAAGAGAGACAGAAAAGTGGGAGAGACTCTTAGAAACAAGATTTTGGGGGTTGTCTTGGGCCTTATTTGGTAGTGATCAGGGCTTACTCTTGGCACTGCACTCAGGAATCACTTGTTTGTTGATGGGGTTCAGAAGACCATATGGGGTGCTGAGGATCAAACCTGAGTCCATCACATGCAAGGCTGTGCTATCTTACTGGCCTACAAATAAGAAACTTTAGAAATAAAGCCAGTCCCTTTGCTAGTGGACAGGTAGTTTTCTAGTTTGTGTACTGCTACCCGAAACCTCTATCCAGGAGTTCATGCTGGGTCCTCTTTGGTCCTGGAGCTTTCCTGGAAAGTCAGACTGCCTGGATGCTAAGTGCATAAACATTATCAATGTGAACTTGTGAGGCCAGTAACCATGTTACAGGCATGAAAGGGGATAAAATGGAAAATTTCTCTGAATCCTTTCAGCACACTCTCTAGCAAATGGTGCCATGAATTCTGCTCCTCAGAAATGTTTCCTAGGTTCTGAGTACCTCTGGAGTACGGAACTGTGTGTGTGCACCATTGGATTCCTTCCTTCCCTCCCTCCTTCCTTTCTTTTCTTCTTCCTTCTTCCTTCTTTCTTCTTCTTCTTCTTCTTCTTCTTCTTCTTCTTTCTTCTTCTTCTTCTCCTCCTCCTCCTTCTTCCTTCCTTCCTTCCGTTCTTTCTTTCTTTCTTTCTTTCTTTCTTTCTTTCTTTCTTTCTTTCTTTCTTTCTTTCTTTCTTTCTTTCTTTCTTTCTTTCTTTCTTTCTTTCTTCCTTCCTTCCTTCCTTCCTTCCTTCCTTCCTTCCTTCCTTCCTTCCTTCCTTCCTTCCTTCCTTCCTTCCTTTCTTTCTTTCTTTCTTTCTTTCTTTCTTTCTTTCTTTCTTTCTTTCTTTCTTTCTTTCTTCTTTCTCTCTCTTTTTTCTTTTTCTTTCTTTTTCTTTCTTCCCTCCCTCCCTTTCTTTTTTCTTTTTCTTTCTTTCTCTCTCTCTTTCTTCCCTCCCTCCCTTTCTTTCTTCTTTCTTTCTTTCCTGGCTAGTGAAATTTTCAGACCATAGAATATAATTCTGAAAATATGATTCCATTGCCCATAGCTGTCAAACAGTAAAATTTAAAAATTTCACATTAGGAGACCCATTGGTGGCCTTATTCTTATTAATTTCAAAGTAGTGATGAATATGTGATAAGTTATGGCATGTGCTACAATTTAATGTGCTATAATGTTATCTGGGACATTTATATAATCACAGCTACTGCAAATATCATACGCCTTGTCGCCTGATTTAATAATGGAAAGGATTCTGTTTGTGTCTATTGGAACTCAATCACAATCAAGTTGCCATTGGTTTCCCATTCACATTGTAAATTCTGTTTAAGATTAGTGACAGTGCTCCAGTATGAGAACTTTCACCTGAAATCAGAGTAGCTCTCTGCAAACTGTGGGTCATTTAGGGACCCCTGGTTAAGGCAGCTGCTCTGGAAATGCCTTTCCTCTACCACACACCCCAAAATAAATTAGTTTTACAGAGGGTTTTGCTAGGGTGACTAGACTTCCATACTATATGAACCCTGAGCACAGCCAGGTGTGGCCCCAAATCAAACTAGCAAAGCAGAGACGGAAGCTTTCTTGAAGCAGTACACTGGGTAACCTTAAAGATCGCAGAAGCAGAGCCATAGAAAAGGGCTGATGGACTGTTAACTTAGCTCCCAATAAAGAACTTTTTGTCCCTGTTACAGTCTGTTTATTTTTCAATTTTGGGTCACACCTAGCAGTGCTCAAGACTTATTTCTGTTTCTGTGCTCAGGAGGCCATGTGGGATGCTGAGTCTTGAACCCGGGTCAGGTGTGTGCAAGGCAAGTGCCCTCTGCACTATGTTATTGCTCTGGCCCCCATGTTATAGTTTGAAAGACAAGTTTCTAACAGGAGAAACACATCTGCGTGGCCGTTTCACTTTCTGATTTTCAATTTAACTCTGATTTTCTCTCCTTTAAGTCACTCAATCACCCTCTCCTACACTTTATTAAAGATAGCTTCAGTATGTTCCATTTCTGAGAAAAATATCTCCAGCTAAGTTCCATCCTTCATTCCCAACAGGCTTGCTTTGATGATTAGGTCACAAAGGTTTCTGGGAGCTAAATCAGACATATTAGTGTTGGTAACTAACGTGGTTTAGATCTATATCTATGTATCAGTGATATCTGCTATAGATGAGAATGAGTTTTAAATTGCTCCTTAAGTGTTGAACTGCTGTGTCCACTGAAACATTTCAGAGATTTCTTCTGAACTTTTCATTTACTTCATGCCATAGGTTGGCCAATTTTACTATTTTTCTCCATCCACATTTCTTCAATGTGTTGCATGCACTCTGGCCCCAAACCCCACTTATACAGCTGCGTACTTTATCTTCTTGGTGTGGGATGTGAATTCCGGTATACATCTGTACTAGGACATACTTAGATTTTGTTGATTTTTTTTTTGATTTTTGGGTCACACCGGGCGGTGCTCAGGGGTTACTCCTGGCTGTCTGCTAAGAAATAGCTTCTGGCAGGCACGGGGGACCATATGGGACACCAGGATTCGAACCAACCACCTTTGGTCCTGGATCGGCTGCTTGCAAGGCAAACGCTGCTGTGCTATCTCTCCGGGCCCCAGATTTTGTTGATTTTTATAGGAGATGTTTGATTTGTTTTGGAGCTCAATGTTGGAAGCACATCCAATCTCTGTAGATACCAGAAAGTTAGATACAATGAAACCTTAGGACATTACTTCCACCACCTACTAATGTTGTTGGTTTTTACTGCATGGATTTGCACCTTAGGAGAGAATAATCTTGTCTGAACACGCATGAGTCTGTGCATGACTCCTCTATGCTCCATAGGTCCTTCTTAGTGGGCCTTTGAGTTACTTGGTGGACAAAATGCTATTGTAAGTAGATATAGTATATGGAATTAATAGTAGTTATGTACCCTACTACCTGGAAAGTCTGATCTTATTGATAATAAGAATTATTGTAGGTGGATTCAAGATGAGATCACCCAGAATCGGCGCTGCCATGTCCCAGTAAAATCCAATGATGAAACCCAAATGGCACATCCTCCTAAGAGAAATAAAAAGCAGTTACAAACACTATGAGAGGGCCACATGCACACAGAAACCAATGGGAATTTTCAGCCACAAAGAAAGGACTGTAGAGACACCAGAAGGACATCAGGAGACACTGGAAGTGAGAAGAGGGACAGGAGGAGAAGGGCTCTTGGAGTTCAGGAGGAATCAGGTGCTGATGCCTTGAATTCAGACTTTTGATGTAACAGAATAAATTTTCATTGTTTTAAGCAACAAAATTTGGGGCAACCTTAAAACTAATACAATGAAAGTATTAGATAAAATATTTTGGATGTTATTTAATGCAGGGGTTGGCTAATCATAGCCCCTTGGGCCAAAGATGGCTGCAGCCTATTTTGTAAATAAAGTTTTATTGGAACATAGTCACACTCATTTATTTATGTATCACCACTAGCTGCTCCTCTGCTTAAGTATCAGGGTTGGGGAGTTATAACAACAGGGCTTGTAAGTGAGCAGTATCTTTACTGCTATCTCTGCAACTGGAGATGTGCTTAAGAAAGGGACATTGTTGGTTCAGCAACTATGGAAAACAGCATGGAGGTTTGCTTAAAAAATAAGAATAGAGCTTCCTTATGACCCAGAGATTCCCGTTTCATTGCTTTTATCCTAAAAACACAAAAACATTATTTTACTTTTTAGAAGAAACTTAATTTTTATTTTTGTGCACTTAAATTTTTTTTACTATAACACCATGATATGCCTAGTTCATAATACAGTTAAAACATAATACAGGCATAAAATGTTCTAACACCAATTATCTCCATTGATGGTGATAGATGCTCAATCTACAACAAGCTGTAAAGTAGAGACCAGTTGCACTAGCAATCTGGGGGGTAGAGGAGGGAGATATGGGATGCATACTGGGAACAGGAGCAGAGGGAGGACAGCACTGGTGGTGAGAATGCCCCTCATTCATTGTCACTATGTACCATAAATAA
The DNA here is from genome assembly GCF_024139225.1 of Suncus etruscus. NCBI lineage: Eukaryota > Metazoa > Chordata > Mammalia > Eulipotyphla > Soricidae > Suncus > Suncus etruscus. Next base: position 72,357,048 of record NC_064857.1, read on the forward strand.
TGCAGTGAAATATTTGGAATGCACTTTGGTCACAATAAAAATAAAAAAAAAACATAATACAAGCATTAAATGTTCTAACACCAATCACCGCCAATGTGACTTTCCCTCCACCAATGTCCCTAGTTTCCCACCCACCACCCTAGCCTACTCCCTTGCAGCTTACTCTCAAATGGAATTATCAAAACTTAGGTCAATGAGTCAATTTGTAATAATCATTATATCACTCAGTAGTGTTACTAAAGTCATTGAGCTTGATGATCTCTAGGCAACTTGCCCACTATGATTCTGCTGGGCTGACAGTACCATGAAATTTGGAGATGTCACATGATTGTATATGTGGCCATGCAATCCAGAAGCTATAGATTTGGAATAGTTTGTTTGTATGGCAGTTTGGTAAGTCTCCATTATAGAGCTGGGCTGTTTCTATGTAGGAAAGTGTTGGTTGTGTCTGTGGAATGTTGTGCCTTCAGGTAGAAAGGGAGAATCTTCTTGTCCCCCTTTTTATTTCAAATCTTTTAAAAAATATCTTTATTTAAACATCTTGATTACAGACATGATTATGGTTGGGTTTCAGTCACATAAAGAACACCCCCCTTTACCAGTGCAACATTCCCATCCCCAATGTCCCAAATCTCCCTCCTCCCACCCCACCCTGCCTGTACTCTAGACAGGCTTTCTACTTCTTTCATTCATTCTCATTGTTAGGATAGTTCTCAATGTAGTTATTTCTCTAACTACACTCATCACTCTTTGTGGTGAGCTTCATGAAGTGAGCTGGAACTTCCAGCCCTCCTCTCTTTTGTCTCTGAAAATTATTGCAAGAATGTCTTTCATTTTTCTTAAAACCCATTGATGAATGAGACTATTCTGCGTCTTTCTCTCTCCCTCTGACTTATTTCACTCAGCATAATAGATTCCATGTATATCCATATATGGGAAAATTTCATGACTTCATCTCTCCTGACAGCTGCATTCCACTGTGTATATGTACCAATTTCTTTAGCCATTGGTCTGTTGAAGGGCATCTTGGTTGATTCCAGAGTCTTGATATGGTAAATAGTGTTGCAATGAATATAGGTGTAAAGAAGGAATTTTTGTATTGTATTTTTGTATTCCTAGGGTATATTCCTAGGAGTGGTATAGCTGGATCATATCTCTTGTCCTCTTTCTAAAAAGACCCCAGAGTTGTCAGTCTGGACCAGCTGCTGTTTTGGTGGCATCATGTTATTTTGGAGATTAGTTGTGTAGTTGGGCCATTTCTCTGCCAGCAAGATGATAGGTGGGGATGGGGATTGCTGAGTTTTCTAGTGGTAGGAGGGTGTTTGTGGGACTCAGACAACACTCATTCCAAAAAAACCCTAGAGTTTTCAGCCCATATACTGGTCCCACCTGGGATGATTCATCTGCTTGTCATTCTTTTCGAGATTAGTTGTAGAACTAGGTCAACAAAAACTTAAACTTGAAAGCTGTGAACACTTATGTTGGTGGCAGCACTTAGTAAAATATGCAGAATATGGAAACAATTAAATTAAAATGTACAATGAAAGGTATAAGTGTAAAGAAACTGTGATACTCCTAGGGATATACCCTAGGAACACAAACAATATAAAAATGCCTTCTACAAATCTATGCTCATTGTAGCTCTATTTACAATAGCCAGAATCTGGAAACAACCTGGGTACCCAACAACAGACAACTGGCTAAAGAAACTGTGGTACATACACACAATGGAATACTATGCAGCTGTCAGGAAAAATGAAGTCATGGCCCCATACCGGAGCCCTTCTCCCTGGCCTGGGGAGTGCTGGGAGGCTTGGCAGGCCCCCAAGGTCCTTGTCTTTTTCCCCTGACTCCAGGCCTTCCCTGGGTGCCAGCCCAGATGGCTAGAAGTGGGTTCAGGTGGACTCTTAGTGGTCCTCAGGCTTCCCCCCTCCCTCTGTACTCCAGGGGGGAGGTGCATGGGGAGGAGGGCGGGCAGACATCTGGCCTCCAGTTTCCTCTTTGATTCTGGAGACCAGCTCTTGCCAGGTATGTGGTTTGGGGAGGCCCCATACCAGAGCCCTTCTTTCTGGCCTGGGGAGTGCTGGGAGGCTTGGCAGGCCCCCAGCCATCCTTGTCTTTTTCCCCTGACTCCAGGCCTTCCCTGGGTGCCAGCTCAGATGGCCAGAAGTGGGTTTAGGTGGACTCTTAGTGGTCCTCAGGCTTCCCCCCTACCTCTCCCTCTCCCTACACTAATGGAAATGTGTTTTGGGAGGAGGGTGGGCCGTTTTAGTACTGGTTTATGTTGGGACAGTCACTGGAATTTTTTTCTCCTTGTTTTCCTATTGATAGTATTGTATGCATATATTTTATATATCCATAACATCCATCTTGTATGGTGACCTTAATACCGCCCTACAAATCTCATTTCTAATATTTTACTGCTTCAGTCCCAACCCTTATTTCCCCCCATCTTCCCATGTAGGTGCAGCTCATGACATGAAGCTCACCACATAGAGTGATAAGTGCAGTTAGAGAAAAAACTACACTGAAAATTATCATAACAATGTGAATGAATGAGGGAAAAAGAAAGCCTGTCTCGAGTACAGGTGTGGGTTGGATGGGTAGTAGGTAGATCTGGGAAACTGGTGCTGGGAATCCTGCACTGGTGAAGGGGGGTGTTCTTTACATGACTATAATCATACAACTACAATTATATTTGTAATCACGGTATTTAAATAAAGATAATTTATAAAAAAAAGAAAAATGAAGTCATGGCATTTTATATATATGGATGAACATTGAAACCTATTATCCTCAGTAAAATGAGTCAGAAGGAGAGAGATAGACACAGAATAGTCTCACTCATCTGTGGGATTTAAGAAAAATAAAATAAATAAAAGAAAATAAAATAAATTAATAAAATAAATAAATTAATTAATTAATAAAATTAATAAAATAAAATAAAATAAATAAAAGAAAAATAAAAAAATATCTCTGGTAATAATACCAGAGATAATAGAGAAGAGGTTTAAAAGGTCCATGATATGAAGCTTACCACAAAGATTGGTGAGTGCAGTTAGAGAAATAACTATATCAACAACTATCATGATAATGGTAGTGAGTGAGAGAAATAGAATGCCTGTCTCAAAGACAGGTAGCGGATGGGGGAGGAAGAAGATAGGGGGCATTGGTGGTGGGAAAGTTGCACTGGTGAAGGGGGTGTATTTTTTTATTATGGAAACAACTACAAACATGCTTGTAATCATGGTGCTTAAATATATATATTAAAAAAGAAACTGTGGTAGACCTACATGATGTAATACTATGCAGCTATATGAAAAGGCGAAGCAGTGCAGTTCTCTACAGCTTGGGTAGAACTGGAGGGTGTCGTGTTAGGTGAAGTAGATTAGAAGAAGGACAAATTTGAGCCCAAAATGAGCTAGACCATCTGATTCATCTGTAATATATTTAGAAACAAAGGAATAGTCAACTCTAACAAGGACACAAACTTATCCTTGGATTCCAAAACTGAGATTCCCAAATGAGTGGTGCAGGTAACAAAGCTGTAACATGAGGGGGATGGCGGAGAGCCTTGAGCACTTTGGTGGTGATCAGATCTAGGTATAACTGTGCATATAGACCATAAATGTTAACACTATTGTAACCATGTTACCTTACCTATGACAAAAAAATAAGGTTAAGAAATAAAGGGACACTGATTAGGGTCTAGGGAATTTCATGATCATTTCCTTGGCCACCCTTAATATACTCACTTGGAAAATCTGTATGTTCACGGCTTAAAATTTACTTAAAGTCACATTTCCCCTATAGAAATGAAGATATTGATTTTAAAGAGTTCAACAAAAACATGCTGATCTAGGATTTGCATAGCTTCAAGGTAGATGGTTTAATTCAACCTTCTCATTTTGACTTCTTGGATTTAATGGGAATTGGAAGCATTATTAGGTTAGTAGGATTGAGTAAGCAATAAACATACTCTCAGAATAAGGGAAAGAGCTATCTATCATGGTATTGAAGGTCCGTCTTGCCCAGATGGTCCTGGCTGCATCTGATTTGATTAGCAATGAGGATGTGATTGGACAAGCTTTCTCTCTTGAGGTGTGGGAAGTTCTCCAGGCTTCAAGACAAGAGATACGGTAAGTGAATTTCAGCAGCACACAGCAATAGCTTATTTATTTACCTAGTTTAGTACACACAAAAGGCATTCATTCTCTCTTGAGGCAGGCATCCTCAGTGATGATGCACTCTTTTTTTTTTGTTTGTTTGTTTCTTTGTTTTTGGGTCACACCCGGCGGTGCTCAGGGGTTACTCCTGGCTGTCTGCTCAGAAAAAGCTCCTGGCAGGCACGGGGGACCATATGGGACACCGGGATTCGAACCAACCACCTTTGGTCCTGGATCGGCTGCTTACAAGGCAAACGCCGCTGTGCTATCTCTCCAGGCCCGATGATGCATTCTTGCCTCCACATTTCTATGCCTTTTTAGGCCTTGCAATATTTTTTAACAAATTAATTTTATTGGACTTTTTTGGGGGGGTGGTTTGGGCCACCTGGCAGTTCTTGGGGGTTGTTCCTGGTTCTGTGCTCAGGAGGGACCTGTAGCAGTGCTAGGGTGGCTATAAGATGTAGTGTTGGGATTTGAGTCAGGGTGAAACACATGCTGTGATTTAGCCCCTGCACTATCTCTTTGACAAATATTTTAGTCTTATTTCCCTTGCTTGCCTGTGTCAGGGATAGAACTCAGGGCCACACACCTGTGAGTGCTCTACCTCTGAGCAACATCCCTGGTCTTTATATGCCTTTTAAAATTTCAGAGGAAAAGAATGATTTAGAAAGTTCATGATTCAGAATAATCTCACTCATCTGTGAGATTTAAGAAAAATAAAGGACAATATTGTAATAACACCCAGAGATAATACAGATGAGGGCTGGAAGGACTGGTCCACAATATGAAGCTTACCACAAAGAGTGGTGAGTTCAGTTGAAGAAATGACTACACTGACAATTACCATGACAATTGTGAATGAGAAAAATAGAAAGCCTGTCTTAAATAGAGAGGCAGGGGTGGGGGAGGAAGGAGATGGGGGTATTGGTGGTGTGAAGGTTGCACTGATAAAGGGGGTGTTCTTTTTTTTGTTTGTTTTTGGGCCACACCCAGTGACACTCAGGGGTTACTCCTGGCTCTGTGCTCAGAAATCGCTTCTGGGGGCCAAAGCGGTGGTGCAAAGTGGTAAGGTGGTGCTAGCTTAGGACAGACCGAGGTTCGATCCCCTGGCATCCCATATGATCTTCCAATTCAGGAGCAATTTCTGAGTGCATAGCCAGAAGTAACCCCTGAGTGTCACCAGTTGTGGCCCAAAAAACAAACAAACACACACACAAAAGAAAATGCTTCTGGCTCACGGGACCATAAGGGATGCCTGCAGATCAAACCGTGGTTTGTTCTAGGTCAGCTGTGTGCAAGGCAAATGCCTTACCACTGCACCACCACTCTGGCCCCTAGGGGTTGTTCTTTCTATGACTGAAACCCAACTACAAATATGTATGTAATCATGGTGCTTAAATAAAGATATTATTTAAAAAATAGTTAGTGATTGAACTACACTTTCATGTTTCTGACTGGTTTTGAGACTCTTGTAACAATACTTTTCCTTACTTTTGAGATTTCCTTTCAAGAGGTTTACTCCAAGAAAATAATTATGGATAGCTCAAAGATTTATGTATGAAGATGTCACCAGACCATGGTCTAAAACAGTGCTCCTTTAAGTGGATATCGTTCCTGGGAAGTAGGGGGTGCTGGAATGATCCAGGGGGTGCAATTAGGAGCAATTGGGAGCTACTTTCTGTTTGTTTCTTGAAGGAAGGTACATTTTTCATAGGACATCAATTGACTTTTTTCTCCCTGAAAACAGTAGCAAAAATTTATTTGTTAAGCCAAATAAATTTGGTAACCTTGAATCTATAGCAATGAAAAAAAAGTCAAGTAAACCTAAATTTGGGGGCCAGGGAGATAGTTGGGTCAGGGCAGGAACACCTGCTTTGCATACAGGAGACCGGGGTTTGGTGCCCAGCAATGGATGTCTCCCAAGCACTAAAAGAGAGTCCTCTGAGCATTGATTCAGGAGCCCTTGAGCACTGCTAGGTGTGTCCTTTCCCTCTTCACACACATCAAACAAACAAACAAAAAGAACGTACTTTTGAAACAATGGAGACTTAATTGAATAAGTTTTAGTGCTTTATTTCTTTCTTTATTTATTTAGTGATTTATCAAAGAATATTTATTGTCATGGAAAAATAATCTTGATATGTTCTTATAGAGGAAAAAGCAAAAACCAAAGCATTGTGGTATTAAAAACACACTAAAGGGGCCAGAGCAATAGCACAGCAGTAGGGTATTTGCCATGTGTACATGGCCGATCCAGGACAGTCGGTGGTTTGAGTCCCAGCATCCCATATGATCCCCTGAGCCTTCCAGGAGTGGCTTCTGAGGGCAGAGCCAGGAGTAACCCCTGAGTGCCACCAGTGTGACCCCAAAACCAAAAAAACACTCAAAGAGGTAATAATAACAAAAAGTCAACTTCAGTAGAACATCTTCAAACGCTTTCATTTAGAGTTGAGAATGGTTAGTGAGCATTAAAAAATAGCCTTTATATTGGCTTCTCAGAAAAATTGATTAAGCGCATAAATTGTTGCTCACCAAGAATGTTCATCAGACCAAGGAGTTTTTCTTTTTCTTTTCTTTTCTTTTTTCTTTTTTTTTTGGTTTTTGGGTCACACCTGGCAGAGCTCAGGGGTTACTCCTGGCTCTATGCTCAGAAATCACTCCTGGCAGGCTCAGGGTACCACATGGGATGCTGGGATGCAAACCACCGACCTTCTGCATGAAAGGCAAACACCTTACCTCCAGGCTATCTCTCTGACCCCAGACCAAGGATTTTTTCTCTGGAGTTTTATTTCCATGAAGACCAGAGGGAATGAACACATTGAATGAATGGAATCTTGTAATGGCCCCCTGTGACCTTCTGGTTCTTGCATGTAGCATTCAGGGCTGTCCGTTGTTCACACTAGTCCAAACTAGTGGTAATACACTCAAAAGCGGAGATGGGGAATACCTTGAGATCATGAGATCTAGGTGGTATCAGTTATCTCCAGGCCTTGTGCTTCCCCTCCCACCTTGAACATGTCCACTGGAGCATAGCATGAGCCCAACGCCACTTTCTTCCTGGTCCAGAAGTCTTGAGGCAAGTTGACCCTTGTACAGGAGAAGCATCTTCACTAGATTTCATTATTGAGATTTTTTTTTTTTTTTTTTTGGTTTTTGGGCCACACCGTTTGACGCTCAGGGGTTACTCCTGGCTATGCGCTCAGAAATCGCCCCTGGCTTGGGGGGACCATATGGGACGCCAGGGGATCGAACCGTGGTCCGTCCTACACTAGCGCTTGCAAGGCAGATACCTTACCTCTAGCGCCACCTTCCCGGCCCCCATTATTGAGATTTTAATTAAATATTAAGTCACTTTGATTTACATAATTGTTTGTAGTTGAGTTCTAGGAATATAATGTTGCAACCTTTCCCACCACCTGTGTCGACTTCCCTTCCCAGGGTCTACCAGGTTTGGGTCTCCTGCTTCCAGTATTCCTTGCCCTCTAGTTTAAACATTATATTTCTACACATGCCATATATGTGCATTAATATGCCTATGCCAGATTTCTGCAGCGCCAATGAGCTCGTGCACATGAACCAGATCCCTATTACCTCCTTCCATTTCTCCTTTCTCCACACTACACAGTTTCTTTCCTTCCATGTCCTTTTTGCTTCTATGACCGAGGGTTAAGGATACTCTGGGCATCAATAGGGCGTCTTTAATCCTCTTTGCCTTGATCAAGTTATAGCAATACATTTTCTTAGGGGAAAGAAAACTTAAAAAAATTTAACTTGTTTAATTTAAATTTAAATTGGTGGTGGGAAGGTTGCACTGATGAAGGGGGTATTCTTTTTTATATATACCTTAAACCCAACTACAAACATATTTGTAATCATGGTACTTAAATAAAGATATTAAGAAAAACTTAATTTGTACTAGTCAGCTCCAGGCAAGGAGAGTCTGCAATAAATTTGGTGTCAATCTCATGGTTTGCCCAAGTTTGTGAAATCTGCCCCTCTTGAAAGTCTTAGTATGTTTTCTAGGGGAGGAGTCATCAGGTAGACTAAGTTTTCAGAAAATGTAAGTCCCATGAAGAGTGTCTCTAAATATATTTTCTCTTCACTTAAATTCAGTGAGAACATCATCTTTCTCTCTCATCCTCTCTCTCTCTCTCTCTCTCTCTCTCTCTCTCTCTCTCTCTCTCTCTCTCTCTCTCTCTCTCTCTCTCCTTTTGGGTTACACCTGGCAGTGCAGAGGGGCTACTCCTGGCTCAGTGCTAAGAGGCTGCTCCACAGACCAAGTGGTGCTGGGGATGAAACATGGATTTCCTGCATACAAAATCTGGGCTTTAGAACTTTCAATGATCTCCCAGCCCCTTTTGCTCCCTGACTCCTGGTCTGAATCTTCCACGTTCCGTTAACGAATGTGACCTCTGTGCTACTAATTCTGCAGCAAGCATCAAGTCCCACTTGATTATTGGTGACGTAAACTGATGTCTGTGACTATGACTTCAAGAATGATGTGCTGTTATTTGTAATGTTTGAGCCTCTTGCATGGTCTGCATTTAGAGGACCCAGTGGAGTAATCAGAACACAGGGAACCTTCAGTATCTGCTTCTCATTAATGGCTGTGGACAGCTAACCTTTGTGAAATCCAGTCTCCAAAGAGAATTCCTCCAAACACAAAGAATGAAAAACAAGAAGATGCCCTTAATCTTTCACGGTATGGAATTATATGTGTGTGTGAATGTGAGTGTGTGAATTGAGCGTATAAGTGTGTATGAATGTGTGTTTATGAATGCGCATGAGTTGAGTGTCTGTGAGTGTGAATGAGGGTGGATGTGTGTTGTCTTTCAGCAGGATAGAGAGAGCCAGCAGTGTTTTTCAATGCACAAGAAAACAGTTTATTTAAAAACAATGCATCCAGTACTGTTTGGCACGTGAGGCAATGAGGCAGGCACATTCACACTTAACTGGTACATTTGGGGAGCTGTCCAAGCAAGTCATTGCATTTTCTTCACAAAGTACAGTCACAATACACACGATTACCCCACAGAAGTCTTGGTGATCAAGAAGGCAGGCGATATGTACATGTTCCTAGTCCTGTAGCTCTGGCGCTCTTGCTCTCTGTGGCTGTCAATCTGAACTTGTCTCTGAGGACCACTGAGGCTGCCTCTCAGAAAAGATGCAAACCAGGTTCCTAAGGGCCATGTTTTCTTCCAAAGAGCAGTAGAGTTATTGACACAGTTGGAAAGGAGTTACGTCTTCCACATCAGCCCCCGGCATAGAACATTTTCCAAAACAAGAAAGTGTGGGAAGGGAGGAGGGTAACATAGTTATAAAAAATATAACATATATTTCTTGTAATCATGGTGCTTAAATTAAAGATATTAAGAAAAACTTAACTATACTAGTCGGCTCCAGGCAAGGAGAGTCTGCAATAAATTTGGTGTCGATCCCATGGTTTGTTCAAGATTTAGTATGTCTAGAAGTGTGTCCTGGCACACTTCTTGCTCATCTCTGTAATAGTTTGCATTCACTCTTTCCCACTGGGCTTCCTCATTCTAGACTAAAGGTCCTCAGATTCATTTGGCCTAATGATTCCCCCTTTCAGAAAATAAATCCAGTCTACTAAAATAAGAATTCACAAGTACCCTCCTGTCCCTGGAAATACAGCTTCTCTATGCAAACAGAATATGCCCCCTCATTACACCTAAGTTACTATGGGCCCCCTGAATTGGCCCCAGAGGATGATATCACCAAATCTGAGAAATAATGCTCTCGTCATTCTTCATTGAGCTAACCTTTTGTAAAAAAAATAATATTAAAAGAAAATGGTGTAACCAAGCAGGGCAAGTGAGAGAAGATACCACATTCTTTTGTCTTGAATTTTACTTAATGCTTTTTAAGATGGATTGTCCACTTTCAATCTAAAAATTTGGAGGCTGTTTGGCCTGGTCATTGACTCAGTGGTCAGGAGACCCAGACTATGATTCCAGCGACCCAATGGGGCAGAGCAAGTTGCTCAGTACTTTCTGAATATCACTTGTTTTTAGCTCCACATGGAAAATGCTGATCTAAAATCTAGATCTTTGATAAAACCTTGTTTGTGAAGTTCTGTATACCGAGTGGACAGTCTTCAGTGAGTAAATGATGCTATTTTGTGACATTTCCATTTTCTCCCCTGCATTCCTAGAGAGTTTCTGTACTCATGACCATACTTGGTGACTGGATCTCCACTCACCCACCACACCTCTTCAGACTCTTGCTGTACAGTGGCTGTTCTGCAGAGTAAGTGCTCAGCTCTGGATCCTAAAATGTGCTTAGAGACAATTGCTAACCTGAAGTAGAACTGTTGTCTCTCAAAGCTGTTTGGATTCTGGGTCTCAGAAGGAATCTTCTGCTTACTTCTTTTGTAAGCATTTTGATGGGGCTATTCCACTGCACTCAGGGACCAGACTTTTTTTTTTAATCCATGTTTCAAGTTCTTTCTTACCCTCCTTGGTAGCTGAAAATGTTGTGGAAAGATTGGTTGCTCAAAAGAGGCTTTCTGTAAATTTTTTCACCCTCAAAATGGGGACAACACCAAGTACATTCTGCTCAGAGCTATATCTGTCTCATATAAGTATTTCCCCTTAACTATCCATCACCCCCCAACCTCACACATTTTCATATTAACTCTGTCATCTGGACCTGGACAAAGCAACAGATCAAGGTGTACCTGGGTCACATGTAATTTTTTTTTTTTTTTTTTAGAATTCAGAATAACATCCAAACATCAACTAGTGTTGAATTCAACACTGAGGAAATATTGAGAACAGAACAGAAGTGTACTCTGGCCTCTTAAATTTAAAACCAAAAATGTTCAAGTTGACTTTAAACATTTATGGTCTAGAAATGCCTTATTGCACTTCTAGAAATCGTACTACAGCATGAAAACCAGATTTTTTTTTTTGGTTTTTGGGTCACACACAGCAGCACTCAGGGGTTGCTCCTGGCTCTATGCTCAGAAATAGCCCCTGGCAGGCACGGGGGATCATATGGGAACCACTGTCCTTCTGCATGCAAGGCAAATGCCTTACCTCCATGCTATCTCTCCAGCCCCCTGAAAACCAGATTTTTTTGATCCTTTAGAATCAAATTTATATTTATTAGACTTAAAACCTATGGCTACTTATTGTATGTGAGGAAAATCAAGTATATTTTCCCCAGAATTGCTTCTAAGGATTTTACTTAAAACTTGCTGGAGAAGGTTTTGATCAGAAAAATGGCAAATTTGTAAACAAAGCCTGTTTTGTGGTTTACCAAGTGATCTGATTTTTAAACACTTGGGTAACTAAGGCCTTCACTTCCAACATGTGGTTTGAAGGAGACCTTGTACCATTGCTCTGTGCTCAAGGGGACCTTGGTGGCAAAATGCTTACTGGAAGGATTTTATTTTTATTCTTTTTCCCTTTCCCAACAAACAATCTTGTCCTAGCTTAGTCCAGGTCCCGACCAAATGCTTATTGGAAGGTCCCTACATCTCACAATGCCCCTCTCCCCAGGAATCACCTTGCCCTAGCTTAGCCCCAGGACAAGGCATCAGATACATTCCTCAGTAGACTATGTCTAAAGTTGCTCTTATTGGCAAATTTTTTGTCTCTCAAAGAGAAGCTTCTAAAGGTCAATACAACTGAACATCCCCTAGGAGGAAAAAACAATGGAACCAAGTTGCCTCTCCATGTGAGTTGGGACGAGGGAATTGATTGGCTGCCTTGTCCATATTCTCTACCCTGTCCTCTGTGGGCACTGGTTTCTGGTTGCTTCCAGGTTTTGTGCTGTGTCAGAAAGATGCGGAGCAAATGCATGAGGGAAAATAAGCAAATCAGGTCAATGGTGATGTCAGATATATAAAAATGATCAGTCAAATAAATAACAGTCTCAAGGGCAGTCACTGAAGGATGTTTACCTGGCTTAGAAGGGAGAAACAGCATTCCTCAGGAAGGGGAAGTCTGTTGAGAGGTCCCTATAAGACACAGGCTAGGAAACAGTTCTCATCCTTGGCCTCAAGGACCCAATAGTATACTAAAAATGAGCAGAGTTAACCAAAGTACAAATGCCTTCTTGGGGAAGGGGAGAGGGAGAGTGCACTTGGGAACCCCTCCAAAACTGCTACTTACATCTTCTAGTTGGAGCCACAGAGTCAGAGAGTGCAGGCAGTGCAGTGCTGGATCAAGAACTTTGGGAGCCTCTTGTTATAGTTTTCAGCTGATTGGACTCAAGACAGTTGCTTGAAATTGGCTTTGATAAGAGTATTTACACAACAGAAATGGGCAAGAGCTACAAATTAGGGCTTTTCTCTTATTAAACATTTAGCAGCTAAAGAGCTAAAGAGCTAAGACTTTCTGAATCCTACAGAAGGGACATCAAAAGAGACCTTAAAGACTGCCAGGAAGTCAATGACATTGCCCATAAGCCACTGTCAAGAGAACTCTGGCCTATGGTTCCTTAGGATGGTTATATCTTATCCAACACAGGCTGACACTGGACAAACAAAACTGACTGATGTTCTATCTTGTACATTATGTATTGGTTTTACTCTTTTAGCTCTTCGGACTGATGAGTTTCAATCTAACCCAAGAACCTTTGAATTTGGGGCATTACTTGAAGGTTGAGAGATATGATCTGTTTAGGAATATTTTAAGATATCATCCAAGTAGAATCTGAATTAGTCATTTAACTTCTGTTTCTCAATCTATTTACAAAGAGAAGTGACCAGAGATGGTAATAGTTTGAAATAAAAAGAACGAACTACAGAGAGTTGCCCTTGAGGTGAACTGAAAGAAAATTATGTTTCCATTGTTTCCTACCTTGTGACCATTCCTATGAAACTGTCTAGCTACTTATAGATTAGTGATTTGTCAATCTAGCCAAGAGAGTTTTATACAGTCTCTGAAACTGTCTATACTTCCAGGTACCATGATGACATAAAGAAACAGATTTGATACTAAGTACATGAGAGGTGACAAGCATTAAACTACTTTTGGTCAAAATGGTATCTGATTTTACTATCTACTTTTGGTTCCCAAAATCAGAAACACTGGGAGAATATTTCCAAGCTGAGCTTATTTTAAGATATTTTGAATCAAAGGTCTTGGTTGGGAGCAAAATTTGTTTTAAAAAACTCTTCCTGGAACACAGCTTTGCTTGATAGTGGATGAGCAGCATAATGCATGTCTAAGTCTCTAACCCCTCCATCATCTCAAATTAGAGGCAGGTAGTCTAAAGCAGGTTTGCTGGACTCAACAAGAGAATGAGATTCATTCAGGAACAAAACTGTTCAAGAACATATATGTCTTCAATAATAAGTCATAAACAATAAACAGAAATAAAAATAGGAATAAAAACAAAAAATAAAAAGAAAATTTAAGAAACATTAAGTAACAGGGTCAAGATCACATTCAAAAATGTTTCCCAGTTGAAGTGTCAGGAATCAGGAGTAGAGATGCTTAGAAACTGCTCTGCTAATTTTCCATCTCTGCTAACACACAGTTGAGTCCTGGCACTCACGTTAGTGAAAAACTGGATATCCAGGTGCTCGGAATCAAAGGGAACCCCTTTCTTGGTATGTTCTGATGGGGAGCCCCAAGGTCAGGGACCTGCTATCAAGGTCCCAGGCAGATGGTAAGCAGTCATAGTCAGCACAACTGGGAACATAGCACTTCTAAGTACAAAGCACTTTACAATGATGAAGGACAGAGAAGAGAGAGCGATGTAACCACCAAATATGGGAGTCTCTGAGCATGTGAGGAATTTTTGAACCCACCTATTTTACTGTCTTGCTGAGAGCTTCATATCTGCATGTGACATTTCCATAGAGTGTCCAATAGAAACTGGAGGGACAGCGTTAAACACACTGCCAAGTGCTGGTGTTTTTTTTTTTCTCCCACAACCAATTTGTATTAGTGTCACATGCAGATAGCCTTGGGGTTTTTATGATGAGATCTATTCTAGTAGCTATGGATGAACTCTGTGGTGACTATCCTACGGGATAATAGGATGCACTTAACCTTGAATAGAGAAGAAGGGCTGAGCAAAACCAGTGGTAGTTTTCGATAACTGAATCAGGAGGGCTTGCCCAAGGGTCTTTTCTGCCTTGAATGCACAGACCCAGAAATTCTGGTTGTCTTGCACCTTTTTCAATCAGAACTTATGCCACCTCCTTTTTTTTTTTGCTGATGAAAGTGTTACTTTTGAAACTGTCTTTAAAAACACAACTTCTGGGGCCAGAGAGAGATAGCACAGCGGCAAGGCCTTTGCCTGCGTGCAGCCAGCTGATCCAGGATGGATGGTGGTTCAAATTCCGGCATCCCATATGATCCCCCGAACTAGCCAGGAGTGATTTCTGAGCACAGAGTCAGGAATAATCTCTGACTGCTGCCTGGTGTGAACCAATAACAACAACAAAAAACCCAAACAAATGAACAAAACCAACCAACAAACAAACAACTTCCATATGATAACCTTGAGGCTATAATCTACTTTTGTAGTAAAGGATAGATAAACAATAACAATGGCAGTGAAAGTTCCTAAAACTAGGACAAATGCTTTCCCACATATAGCATTTAACTTTTGCAAATAGGAGACATATAATATTAAATATTAAAGAGACGATAAATGATAAAAAAAATTGTGGTGACTACTAGGGATAGGTCTAGGATTGACTTAAAAATATTTTTATTTGGGGTGGTGTTAGTGAATCAGCTCCAGGAGGCCTGCCATGATGAAAATGGTATGAGATTGACTATCAAGACTGATAGCACTTTTTCTTCAAAAAATATATTAAGAGACTCTGTTAGAGGATGGGACAAAGTTAAGATGGGAACAAAGAGTGTAATGAGATTTAAGAAATCCTCCTGAACTTGGGGGCGAGGAGACGACTAACCCAAACTTGGCATTAGGATGAGATCTAATTTAAATGGTCTCACACAGAATGATGAGCTAATCTGAGGGATTCAGCCTTTTGCTATTTTAGCTTGCCTGGTTCAAAGTGTCTGTGCATTTATTTATAGTTAGTGAAACTTAATGGGCACATTGGGATTCAAACTCCAGAGTCAGAATCTGGCCCTCGTAATATTGGCATCAATATCACTAAGCTGTAACCAAATGAACTAAGTGCTTAGAATGAGCCAACTAAACACTCCAATTGTCAGTTATCAATCTCCAGCTATCCTGACTGTGGCCGGCTGGCCAAGGGTGAAGTGTGGTCTCTCATCCTTAAAGTGACAGGGAACAGGCCTGGTGTAGCTGTGATGCCCATCAACTTGGATCACTGAATTAAAAATATTTTGAATCTCTTCCTAGCTTGTTGGAATATCAAGCTTTCGTGTTTCCACTTTCAATATATCCATTACTGTTTCTTTTCATCTCTTCGAACAATGGTCAGTGATCGGATGTTGGAGATATGACACAAGTCTGAGCTGGTCTAGTTCTCTTTATATGAATTAATATTTGGATGTATATATGCTCCTATGATTGGCTTTCTGGGAAAAAAATCAGAATTGGATGCTCCCTTGGAGGTCCTGGTATGATGGGAACATACATTCTGTCTTTTCTTATTGTCCTTACTTTTTGAGAAAGCACTTTTTGTGCTTTTCTTATGGTCCTAACCGGGGTAATCACCTATTCTTTCCAAATAAGGCCAGTGCGTCAATCACTGAACGTGAGCCATAATTTTTAACTAGTCTTGATAACATGGCAAACAATTCAGATGTGATTTCTGGAAAAGAACAAGCCACCCCACCTAAATGTATTATGAATATGCTTGACTGGCATTTGGAAAGAAGAAACTCTTATTAAAATTTAACATCCACTTGGCCAGACTTAGGGCTGAACTGGAAAGAACAAAGTGCTACTCAGTGAAAAGCCAGGGATGAAAGTGATGTAATTCCTATTCTTCTGGCTGAAATTAAAAAAAAGGAGAGAGAACAGCTAATTCCATCATGGCAAGTTGACACAACTCAAATTCTAAGAGTTAATCAGTACCAAATCTTGCCACAATGCAATGGCCCTTTCTTGAGAAACATTATTGGTAGAAGGGTAGATCCAGTTTTAGTGGAAAGAAGAAACTATCTGTAATCTAGAATTGTCCTAAAGAAAACAAATAATTGGATCTGCACTAGTGGACACCATGGTGCTGAAGGTGACCGCTCCTTAGCACTCTACAAAAGGTATCTGAGCCCAGGCAACTTTTTTATAGTTCCCTAAACCTCCAGGTTATTAAAGAGAAACATGATTAGAACACTCTAGGGTAGACAGGATTTTCTAATAAAATCCAAATATTCTCCATCCTCTTCCTGTCTTTCTCCTATGAGTTCATTAAGTCAACCCTTTCAGGCTAGAATGCCATCACACTCATAGCAACAGAATGATTTGCCCTGACATCAGTTATGCCAAGAGACTGGAAGCTACCTACTGGAGCAGCTTGCTAGGTGACAAGGAATGATGCACTGGATGCATTTATGCCACTCACCTCAGAAGGAAAAGTGAGGATGTCTAAGAGGCAACTTTTACAAAAATGATCATTAGGAAATCCATCATGATTCACTTTTTCTGTCATGAATTAGCAAGGCTCACCCAGAACCTTGAACACACCAAGTACAGAGGCTACAACACAGCAAGCAAAACGAATTCCTTCGGAGTCCTAGTCAATGACTCATCCACATAGTTGTGGGGCCAGGAGGTGGATGTGAGAGGAGAGGAGGAGCTAGACAGGGGTCAGGAAGCGTGAGAGCTGCAATTTTGCCAACTGATTTTGTGTGCATTTCCATTCAAAGAGCCTGTTCCTAACAGGCAAAGCTGAGGTCCTGTCCAAATTGGCCGTGAGCCTCGGACGGTGAGGTCTCTCTCTGCACAAAGTGGCAGAAGCCCCAGTTCGTGTCCTCATTAAAAAATGTGGGAGGCAGTTTATTATTAAAATATAAACATGAAAATACTTCCATTTCACTAGCAGCATGGCTCCAAATACAACACGCTTTGCTTCCAACTTCAACCACGGGCCTTCCAGGCCTCTGTCCATCGAAAGAGCCACGAGTACAAAAGAGGGAGAGGAGATAGCTTGGAAACGGCAGACAGTCCTTCTAAGAAATCTCTAGGTTTCTGTTCTGAAGACTCAATTTGATTTGGGGCACTTTTTAGACAGCCGTTTGGCACTTTCTGTTTGGAGTTCTTAGGCACAGTGAGACAGAGACAGCTTGGCGAGCCCTTCCTCATTCATTCTGTACAGCAGCTGAAACTCCACAGGCAGCTGGTGGGACTCCTGCCATTTGGTGGTGAATTTGGTTCCTTTCTTGTCATAGTAATGGTATGGGAGCTCTTCCTTCGTGTTGGGGTCAAATCCAAAAGGCCAAAATCCATACAGGTGGATTTCTTCGCATATTGCTGATGCAAGGGTATACACGAGGATACCTGTGCTCAGCCGTTTGGGTGACAAGTGTTTGTTTTTCCAGTACCTGTTGGACGATAAGTACAGGTGCATTCAAAGGCCTGGGTTGATCACAGAGATCAGGAAACTCAAGATGGGAAAACAGAGGCAGGGAGGTGTCCACAGACCTTGAACAGTACCTGCCCTGAATCTCTTAGCCTACACAACACCTCTGGACAAGACTGGCTCCCTCCATTGTCAGGCAT
Organism: Suncus etruscus; assembly: GCF_024139225.1. NCBI lineage: Eukaryota > Metazoa > Chordata > Mammalia > Eulipotyphla > Soricidae > Suncus > Suncus etruscus. The sequence continues at coordinate 72,374,864 of NC_064857.1, forward strand.
GCAAAGTGGAAACAGGGGCCTCCCCACAATAAGACTGAGGCATACCAAGAGGGGGAGAACAGAAGATTTGACTGAGCACCACGCCCTCCAGAGCACAAAATTCTGGTGCCTGCAGAGATGTACTGGCTCAGACACTGTCCTGACTCTTGGGGGTCTAGGGGTTCCTCCAGCATGCTTCCATGGTGATCAGGTAGTCAGCCAAGAGAGGATTACAACACTCACCCACACAAGCCTATTAAGGGTATGGCCTGTCAGCTCCTCACCAAACCTATACATTCAGTCCTCTTGAGTTTAGAAAGATGAAGGTGGGGCTATATATATATATATATATATATATATATATGTTTGTATATATTATATATTCTATTATATATATTTATTGTCCTCTTGTGATAAAATTGACATCTCCTTAGCCTTCCAGTTAGAGATCTCCAAGCTTTTCTCCACATGCCAGGACCTAGGAAAGCATTTATACAAAGTTTGAATTTTTCAAACTATTACATGAGGGTTGTGGTTCTTTCCCTATTTAGATAAGATTTTGGTGCCTTTCTAGCTCTGCTGCTGGCCACCTGAGACCTCTGGGGTGCATATGTAGTTGTCATGGGCCTTACAAGAAGAACCAATTGAGTGGGAAATAGGACAGATTGGATGCCAATGGGGTCTTTATTGATCCGTGGGTTTGGTTTAGGCTGGAGTGATGTGGGGTATCCTAGGTAAATGTCCTGGTTTTGACAGGCTCCCCAGTTAGCCTCAGGGTTCCTGTCCTCAAGTTTCCAAGCTCTGTATTTGTCCTTCTCTACTCCAGAATTGCAAGGATAAAGACTTCCCCTCCTGTTAAACATTGAAAAATCCAGTCTCACTTCTCCTATTTGTACTGAGGATTAGAGTAACTTCTGAACAACAGTTTGGATCTAGCTGAGCATCTCTATGGAGCAACAGAGGAGCATGGAGATGGGGTCAAGTGATCACGGATGGCTTGGCAGGAGGCCTGGCTTTTAATTCTGTTTTTAACCTTTTGGGGGTACAATGATGGAACATCAATAACTCCCAACTCTGGCCTCAGAAGCTTCGTGCACGGCAAGTACCTTACCCAGTGTATTATTTCTCAGGCCTTGAGATTTAAAGGGGGAAAATAAACCTTGCTTTATCAAATGCTCTGGACTCATGGCTACATGTCACAATCATCTAGGGGTTTATCTGGAAACTAAAAAATTTCCCTCCCTAATAAGAATTACCTTAAGATAAAAGGCAATGGAACCTATTCAATAGTATTTCTTAAAATTCTCCAATGATTCTAAAGTGCAACTAGAATTCCAGCCCATTCAACAAGACCAGAAACTGTCTCTCTGGCCAATCTGTCTATCAAAGACAAGGCATAAGAACAAGCTCATAAAAATCTCCTTACACGGGTTTTGGCACTCAAATCTTAAATTATAAAGACAGATTATATAACCCGTGATTTATGGAGATGGTTTACTAGGTCTGGGCATCTACAAAATATTCAAACGTCAAATAAAAAGAAAGAGCTTCAAGTCTTCCTTTCAAATGCATCTTCTTTAAAATACCATTTGTTCTGTCACCATTGGTCTTACTGAGAGTTAGCTTAGCTATAGATTAAAAATTCTTGATCTGTGGTGATGTCCATAACTCCTCATTGAGGAAAGGAACAAGGGATGGGGAAGGAAGACCGATGAAACAATAGTCCCTCATTTGGGAGTTGGTAGGAGAAAAAGTTCTTCCCTAGAACTTCTTTCCTACAATGACTCATTCATTCATTCACAAAACCTTAAAATGTGTCCTAAAATCTAAGCTAACTAGAGAGCTAGCTCAGGCTTCCTGGTTTTCTGAGTAACCCCAAGAGAGACACCCCCAGGACCTAGCTGGGAGTAGCTCCTGAATACTGCTGGGCAAAGCCTTCCCACCCACTCCCCCATGGCTAAAACAAAACACAACAAAACCAAAATAAAAAACACAACAAAACCAACCAACAAAAAAACTCAAAACCTCTAACTAAACAATTAATTGGATAATTCCCACCCTCAAGAGATTACACTATTAATTTGCCATCTGATGGGGTAGGCTTAAAGGCAATCAAAAATACACACCTGTTGACATGTTGCATTATGTTTCCAGGCCATGCCAATTGGACCTTTAACTGACCTCTGTGTTCAACAAAAAAGTCAACTAATGTCCTGGTAACAGTTGCTGAAGTGTGAAAGAAAAATGCAGGGATCCAGAGAATGGCCCCATCAAGCTTTTTTAAACCCAGGAAAAAGTTGTTGCGATCCTGAATAGTCAAAAGGTTGTTGTAATATTTTTCCAGGATGCTGGGGTTGAAGGTGGTCAGGTTAGTTTTCCGTCCAACATCTCTTTGGTAAGCTTCTGTCGGGGCGAAATTGCAACGGAACACAAAATCTGACTTATCTATTTCTTGTCCACATCGGCTCCCCGTCAGAATGCCACTATTGCCAACCACAGCACAAATATTATAGTGCTTATTCACAATGGGTGATATATCTGGAAGCAGTGACCGGAAGTTATTGCTAATAGAGAAAACATATTTATGGCTGGAATAATCATAGTGCATCAGTTGTCCAACCCGAACACTATTCTTGGTCAAAGAAAAATTTTTTATGATATCGACATGTCGAAGAATTTCTTGCCTAAAATAGAAAGAAATTCATTAAAAGCATCCCATTCAAAAGAATCGATTTTCCATTTTATGTCTTATGTTCCTCTTTTCATTTAGACAAGAATCAGAGACACACTAAACCTAAGATTACAGCCTCTTTGGTCAATGTGGGAAGGCCTGTCTCACAATCTAGAGGCAAGCTTTCTTCTTCCAGCCAAATTCTAGAAGTGATCCTAGAGGGTGTGTAAATGCTGCAGTTTAGAGTTTGGACTGCCATTCATTGCTTTTCTGTGCTAGGTGAAAAGTATTTTTGCTGGGGTTGAGGGAGAGGGATACAGACCTTTTCAGAAAATACTAAGAGAAAATTGACACAGGAACTAAAGACTAGTGCATTGCCATTGGGAACGCAGAGCCTGTAATTAGGCACTACTTGTTAGCTACTGGCCTGCAGTATTTGAGAACTATCAAGTATCATTGGTGTCCAAATAAGAGTCAGTAGATGTGAGACAAGTATCGTATTATCTATTATTAAAATATGAAAGTGGTGTAAGCTATGGGTGTAGCTGAATATTTAATAGAAATGAGATGATAATCTCATTAATGGTCTTTGAATAATGAAACAGGGCTTATTTTTTATTTTTTAAAATTTGATTACATAGAAGCACAATTTAAGTAGGGAAATCTAAGCCTCAGAGAAAGAGACAATGGTAAGTTTTAAAAAAATGTGTGTATATCTAAGAATTCAGAGGATAAACAGGCTCTGATTTCATTTTGTTTTCATGCTGAGCCCTAATGTAAAATAACATGTCTCTTGAAGTCTCAGCTCTTTAAAACATTTAAACATTAAAACATGTTACTTTGCCACTAGATTCTTCAACTCTAAGAAATCATGTTAAATCACCTGCCTATTTTGTCTAAAATAGCAGGTATGGCACCAGGTGCTTTGCATATCATCACTTTACCTGAAATTTTATTTGAATTACTTCTTTTGTTGAAGCATAGAGCGACACAAACCAAATGCTTTAACCTAGAATTTCCAATCTAGTCCGATTCTTTACAATTTCTTACAACCAAGATGAGGTGCTTCTAAAGGGAACTTGGAAAATGAACAACAAATCACTAGTAACTGGCTGAAAGAAAAACACCATTCTGACTAGTCATGTAGGTTATGTGCTCTAGAGTGAGAAAAATATATTCTAGGAACTTAGAATTATGTTTTGGAAAAAGGTATTATGTGGTCTGTCTATGAACACTTTCTAGATCTATAAAATTCACCCTGGATTAAAAAAAACCCATAATTAAAAACTGAACACTTCTAGGGTTTTAGCCTAGATCGTGTCAGGGATTAATTTCTACTTAGCATCACTCGTTTCTGTAAACCACATCCTTGTACTGAATTTTGTTTGAATTCTACCAGTGGATTGAAACCAAATGCACTAAACCTGCTATGACTGGTCTGGTTAAGCAGTATCTGTGAGGAAGTCTCCCTAACGAGTACACTAGATGGCTCACATCCCACTTACCAGCATCATCCCCCTTCCAGCAACCCCCCAACCCAGGCAGCGCTTCTCTTAGCCCTAAGGCAGCCCAGCATGAATTCAAGGGACTAAACCTGTCTTCTTCCTCCCCCGAAAAACAAACCAATCCTCAAATCGCCCCCCATCCCCACCCACTCGCTCTTCTTTTTTCTTCTATACAAGAAAGTGCTCAGGGAAAACTGAAGCCTATAGCTTTTATCAGATGTTAAAAACTATAATGATTTGAATGAAAACACGCAGGCAGAACCGTATATATTTTGGGCCAAGGTTTTCACTGGGCATTTTTGACAGAGACGGATGGTCGTGTTGAGCGTGTTTCAATGAGATAATACTAGTCGATTTTTCCCCTGAAGTCTCCCCCACCAGTGGAGGATTGAAAAATGTATCGGTGGTCTTTTTTGCAATGAATTTTGTTTGTTTCTGTTTTGATAGATGGCATTGGCAGGACTAGCCAGACTTGTTAACTGTAAATCAGGGCAGCCAGTTGAGGAGGGAGAAATGGTGAGGGAGGGAGGGAAAGTGGGAGAGAGATGGGGGGGGGGAGAGAGAGAGAGACAGAGAGAGACAGAGAGAGAGACACAGAGACAGAGACAGAGACAGAGAGAGCAGGGGGAGAGGGAGTGAGAGTAGAAGAAGGGAGTGAGGGAGGGAGGGAGAGAGGGGGAGAATATAGAAATCTCCTTCCTTTCCCTGCTTCCAATCGATGTTCCTCATGTTTTCTTTATAAGGGAAGGCAATTCACACATTAAAAAAGGAGTTTCCAATCAGACTGGGCTCTCAGGTCGAACACCCAATGCAAAAATACAACTGGACGCTGGGTGGGTGGGTGGGGGAGGCAGATTGCTGTGGGTTGGGGTTACTTGTTTTGCTTTGAGTTCCAGAATTCCAAAAAAACACCTTTTGGAGACTCTTTCCCGCCCCTAGCCTACCTTTGATGTAAAAACGCGGTCCGATTAAATGTCCACTTAGGTTTCTCCTGGCGGTCGTGGCTCAGGGAATTCGAAATGGGCACAAAGGACGGATCTAGAAACTTCAAGGCAAACTGGGACCTGGAGAGGAGCGTGAGCAAAGACAAGCACGCTGGGCTGGGCCTACAGCCGCCAGAGCCATTAGTGCGCCCCGGCACGTGCCGAGCCCTCCACAGCCCCCCGCCGCCCCTATGGAGGCCTGGGGTCGACACCCCGTACCCCCCCCGTATACCCTGGGGAGGGAACTGAGGAGATGGGGGGCCCCCGCCGGGTGCAAGGTCGGCCTTCGGGGTGCAGGCGGCGCCGTAAAATGGCCGCGCGCGCACTGAGCCGGGGAGTCAGCACCGCGGTCAGCGCCCAGCGCCCAGCGCCCCCTTCCTCGCCCCGGAGCCCGCCCGGGGAAACATTCCTTGCAGGGGGCCGGGAATTTGGGTCCCTGGGGAGTCGGGGGTGGGCGCTTCTGGGATCTCAAGCACCAACAGTCCTATCCCCACCTGGGGGGGGGGGACGAGCCCGGGGTGGAGGCGCGCGCCTGCCCGCGTATCTGCCTTGGAGAGCATCTCTCCAATGGGATCCCAAAGGGCAGTGACTTTAGCCAGGAGTGTCGCGCAAGGCCCCACACTAGGGGGCTCTGGTTGAGCTGAGCCCCCTCTCCAAAACCCCGTTTCCCACCCTCCCACCCCGCTTCCTGAGCTCTGTCTCGCGCCCCGGGGTGTTGCCTCGGATCCAGGGTCGGGGCGACTGGGCTACCCACAGAGGACAGGGCGGGGTGGGTTTGCAGAACTGCAGGGAAGGAAGGGGGGCAAGGGCTGGCAGTGCGGGGAAGGCGGGAGGCCGAGTCCCCGCGGACTGCGGGAGGGAGAGAGACCCGCGCATCCTAGGCGGGGGGCCGGCCGGGACCAAGGAGACGCGTGGAAGGAAGGATGCGCGCGGGCGCCTGCGCCATGACATCGCCCCTGGACCGAGCCCAGCCCAGCCCGGGGAGCCCAGTCTGCGTCCAGGGCGCGGGGGAAGGCCTTGCGCATGACCCGCGGTGTCCACCTCCCCTCCGTGCCCCCAACACGCATACACACACACACACACACACACACACACACACACACACACACACACACACACACACACACACACACGCAGCCTCTGCCTCTCGGAGATGGGGGGAAGGGCTGCCCAGGAGGAAGACGAGACAGGATGCAATCACATCGATTAGGACAAAAGGCTTGGGGGGCTTGGGATTAAAAAAAAAAAAAAAAGAAGGTGAAGAATAAAGGGGGAACCCAGAGGGGAGGAATTTTAGGGCCCGGAGCACGCCCTTCTCCGCCCCCCCCCAAGAGTCAGTCTCCAGGAGCCCAGCATCCCCTGGCCACCCCTTTCCCACCCACCCCCTAAAGCAGATAGATCCCCGAGGGCGCTCGAGCGGAGGCCCGCACTCACTTGAATCCCGCGTGGAACATGTACATTCGGGGCGCGCCCGGGCTGGCGTACTTGGGGGCAGTGAAGATGTTCTCCTTTTTCAGGGACACGTAGCTGACGAGCGAGAGAATCAGCAGCGCGACGCTCAGCATGATCAGTCCCAGCACACTGGCGACCCGGGCCATTTTGCAATGTCTCATGCCGGGCCGGGCCGCGCCGGGCTCGGGGCAAAGCGGTCCACGCAGCGGCCGGCCGCTGGCTGGCGTGTCGGTGCGTGTGAGTGTGGATGTGGATGTGTGTGTGTTTGCGCGCGCGTGGCCGCGTTGTGTGGCGCGGGAGGGGGCCCCAAGGCAGGGGAGCCTCGGGGGGCCGGGGTTGGGGCCGGGCGGGAGCCCCGGAGGGCAGCGGGACCCCCAGAGGCCAAGGGGGCGCGGGGCGAGCGGCGATCCCGAGCCGGAGGGTCTGGCGCGGCGGGCGGGCGGGCGGCGTGGTGGGGAGCGCGCAGCGCCGTGCGTCCCCGGCTGCCGGCTCGGCTCCCCCGCGCGTTTCCAGCGAGGTTACCACCTCCTCCGCCGCCGCCTGCAAGATAAATGTGATTGGAATAACGTTACACTTCGATCTGAGCCCAGGATTTAATTAATGAACTCGAATCTCCCCAATAAGCGCGGGGAGGAGCGGGAGAGGGAGGTGGAGGGGAAGCGCCCAGCAGCAGGCCGGCTTGCAAGCTTTCCAGCCTGCGGCCTGCCCCAGGTGGCTGTGGCCTGACCCGAGGCCCAGACTTGGCCAGCTCAAGCACCCCTTTTCTGATTTCTGAAGGGTGGGGACGTGTGGGGCTCACACTCACTCCGGGGAGTGGTATTCTGAGAATGCCAACAGTTAAAAACTTCTCTCCTCCACCCCCTCGCCCGCCCTCCATCCTTACCTCCAGGAACTGTCACCTCCACATCAGTGGCAGCATATGCCCAAGCAAGGAAGCATTAAACAGGAGCTCCTTCTGCCTACCCTGAGAGCCAGTATGGCCTCCTTGGAATTTTCCAGAACCTCTGATTTTTCCAAAACCTCTGAGGTTTTCCAGAATCTCCTTCTGCTCACTGGGCCTAGAAGGGTGGTGAGCAGCTTAGCTCTGAAGTGAGCTGATAGTGTGGAGGTCCTGGGCTCCAAAGGCAGACCTCCAGCATCCTGCTGGCCTTGACCAAACCTAGGGCAGTTCTTCTATATGGTTATTCACCCCCTTTGGCCTTTGTTGTGGCCAGGCCTCTCTGCAGGGGCACAGACAGGATCTCCTAGCTACATTCATCTGAGTCCAGGAACCATGGAGAGGGGCCTCTTTGGAAGGAAAAGCCTCCTTGCCTCATAACGCTTCACTTTGCGTCAGCCAGAACATCTGTTACCTGTTTTAAGATTCATTGGAATGGAAAATAAATCCCATTTCCCTCTCATCCCTGCCTCTGCAGAGGCAAACCTCAGACATTTGCACTGAGCCAGTGGTTTCTCCCCCACTAGGTTTCTCCCCCTTGACCTGATTCTTCTCAAGATGGGCCTGTATCAGGGACTGAAACAGCCTGTGCAGAGAAACTGACCTTTTCCAATCAGCCCACAAACATAATCCAGGTGTTCAGATTCTCCAACTTCTTGCCTTGTGGGTTTTTCTGGCCTTGATGTTACTGTCTGTCTAGGTAGATGGATTTGCTGGAAGGGGTGAAGCCCTGGGATGCAGCTCCTGAGCACTCGTAAGCCCTGTCCCTGCTTCTTGGTTTCCATACACTGCAGCTCTGTCTCATGTAGAAGAAAGGCATAATGACCTGGGAGGCCACGAGCAGCATTGGGAAACATCCTTCTTGATTGCGGATAGTGCACAAGGCAGGCGACCATTTCCTTCCGGTGACAAAATGGTGGTAGCCATTAGCACCGGTGCAACACAGGAGCATTCCTGTGGGGTTGTAGGAAGTGAGCGATTGCTGCAAAGGAAGAGCCTGGAGCGCAAATCGGCTCAGATTTTGGATTGTCCTGGATGACTCGCTCAGGGTCATGCCCCTTTAGAGACCTTAAATGTGACTGACACCGAGTGGGTTTAGAGTTGGCAGGAGTCAGATAGTAGCTGCTTCTGTGAACATTGGCTGATGTTCCCGAACTAATATACCTACTAGCTAGTTTATTCTCCTACTTTGCTCATTGTGTCTTGGGGGTAATGATAAGAAAGGACACTGGCCTCTCAGAAAAGGCCACTTGAACTCAAGGTGAAGAGGGGCTGACTGAGTGGCTCATCAATGATCAGTTCCAGGGCAAAAGTTTAGGGATGGGGTGGTGTCACCCTGTGGGAACAGCTGGAGATAGCACCTTCATTCTGGGATCAGGTATGTTACACCTAGTGCTGCTCAGGGGCTACTCCTGACTCTGTACTCAAGAGGTGACTCCTGGTGATGTTTGAGAGGACCTTATGTGGTGCCAGGGATCAAACCTGGGTTGGCCATGCACAAGACAAGTGCCCTACCCGGGATTATCTCTCTGATCTTCATTTCCAGAGGATCCCTGAATGCCTGCATGCTGGTTAGAGTAGGACAGGAAGGCAGGGAACTTCCCTGTTTTACTTTGTGTCCCTGGGGTCCAGGCTAGGAAGAAGGACACTCTCTTGCACCAACCGGAGACAAAGTTCATCCTCAGCAAGGATGGTTAAGTTGCTTTTTCTTTTTTTCTTTTTTTTCTTTTTTTTTGGTTTATGGGTCACACCCGGTGGTGCTCAGGGGTTACTCCTTACTGTCTGCTCAGAAATAGCTCTGGCAGGCACGGGGGACCATATGGGACACCGGGATTTGAACCAACCACCTTAGGTCCTGGATCGGCTGCTTGCAAGGCAAACACTGCTGTGCTATCTCTCCGGGCCCAAGTTGCTTTTTCTATGGAAAAAATTGTTGTTCATGAAATCAAGTCATTGGCCTAATACACTCAGTTTTTTTCTCAGTGCACATAGTACAATGTATTAGGCACCAGAGGGGTGAACTGTTGATAGTTCTCCACTTATTTCCCTAGAGACAATGACCAGTGGTGTTCAGAACTACTCTGTGCACCCAAGTACTTGAAAGTGTATTAGATTGTTGTTGGTTTTTAGCTATATCTGGTTGCATTTGGCCACTACAGGGCAGGTGTAGAACCATATGTAGTGGGTACCAGGCATCAAGTCTGGGTCAGGCCTTACCCATAGTATTGTTTTTAGGTCCTTGTATTAATTAATTTTTACACATAAATATTGAGTAGAGTAAATGATACATTTTTTTTGTTCTCCCCCCTTATCAATGAGGTTACTTTAGGAAATGCCTGCCAGCAAACTTCCTCTTATCTTGTCAACTAGTACTATTTTTTTTTTTTTGTCGTTTTTGGGTCACACCCAGCAGTGCTCAGGGGTTATTCCTGGCTCCAGGCTCAGAAATTTCTCCTGGCAGGCACTGGGGGACCATATGGGATGCCGGGATTCGAACCGATGACCTTCTGCATGAAAGGCAAATGCCTTACCTCCATGCTATCTCTCTGGCCCCCTAAATGATATACATTTTTTAAATATTTTTGTATGCCTCTCTCTAAAAAATATTTTTAGTAAATGTTCCCATTTCTGATGTTTGCGACAATAATGTTCCTTGGAAGCTGAGGAATTACTCACTTTGCACCTAAAGAAGAATGACTCCCTTAAAGTACAGAGGATCATCTCTATGTGAAAGAAATACAGAAACTTCAAATTGCCTTTTCTTTAGTGAATAAATAAAACATGTTTGGAGAAAGCTGTCATGAGGTTTTTTTTTTTTTGTTTTTGTTTTTGTTTCTTTGATGGCTCAGTCCCTAGAAAATGGGTTGGAAGGAGCTTTAATGTTCAATTGTGTTGTTCTCTTTGCATAGAATTTTGACTTTTTCATAGATTGGCAGTGATTACTTTTTTTCTGGAAGCAAAGGTATTGTACTTGGAGAAGCTACTTGAAGAATTATCTTACAGCCAAGTTTTAGGCTATTCTGATGTCTATTGTGTCTCACTAATGGGCTGACTGGGTAGAGGAAGTGGCCTCTTTAGAACAGCCATTAGAACTGCCCTGGGTACACCCACGGAGGTATTTTATAAGAAAATCTACTTTTAACCATTATTTTGAGTTTGGGAGGCTGTCTATCATGAGTAATTCAGAAACTGTTATTGCCAACAACTTATCTTTGAGAGTAGGGAAAGAAAAGCTACTGTTTTGTTTGCATGTGATTTTAACAGCTTAAAAAATGGTACAATTTCCATGTTCTTGAGAAAACACACTACCTCTTGCTGCTTTATTGATGACTTTTGCTTCCTGGAAGAAAGGGAGGGAGTCCTTGAAAGATGAGTGGCTGGGTGTCCCTTTCCCTGGACTGTAGACTCCCATTCACTTAGGGATAAATAAATACTTTTACCTGAGATTTAAAAATTAATTGTTTTGTTTGAGCTCCACATCTGGCAATGCTCAGAGATCATTGCTGGTGGTGCTTGAGGGATCATATGCGGTGCCAGGGATAGAACTGGAGTCAGTTGCATGCGGGCAAGTACCTTATCTCTGACATAGCAATTACTAGATCTCTTTAACCTCCAATATAGCGCTTATTAGATCTCCTTACTCTATCTCCTTAGTTCTCTGATCCCTGAGAATTTTTGTGTCCTGTCACAGGGAAAAGAACTTGTGATATTCCTGGATTTCTGAGAAGAGAGCCTGAAGTCTCAGTAAATGGGGAAAGAGAGCTTGCACTGTGCTGTATTCTGTGTTTGGAATTGTGTTTCTTCTAAACATCCTTGCTTATAATTATATATACAATTATATATGTAATTATATGTATAATTATAATTATATATACAAAGAAATACTGGTTGACAGACACAGCATTTGCTTATGCCTGTAGGTATGGAGTAAAGAGTTCCAAGGGGTCTAACTAGACCTGGATTGCCTATATTTAATTTTTGAACTTTAAAAAAAACGTTAAGAAATGAGATTTTTTTAGGTTCATCTGTGATGGCTGCTCATTTTTCTTCTACCAAGCCAGAAGCTTGAGGTACCAGCGAGCTAGCTCAATGGGCTAAACCCTACTTTGCATGCAGTAGCATGGACTCCATTCTCACACTACATGGTCTCTCAAGGACTATTCCCATCCTGAGCACTGAGCTGAGCACCATTGGGTGCCCCCAAAACAAAAAGCAGAATCACAAAAAGTGCTTCTTTGAAGTGGATGTTTCTTGTTTTATTTTTACCATTCTTGTTTTAACTTTGGTTTTGGGGCCGCACATGGTGGTTCTCAGGGACTACTCTTGTTTTGGTGTCTGGGAGATTGTTTCAGGTGGTTTCAGCTTGGAGAACCATCTGAATGAGGTGTGGGAATCACACAGGCAAAGATTGTGCTACCTGATCATCTCTCTGACCCCCATTGCTAAGAATTTGCTCACCTTTCCCTCTCAGTCTCTTTCCTCCTCAAGGTAACTTTCTACAAGGATGTCCCAACTCCATTGGAAAAAGATATTTCTATGAATGACAGACTCTTTGAAAACTGGTGAAGAATCTTTTAGACCTTTTATTTTTCTTTTTGGGCCACACCCAGAGGTGTTCAGACATTAGTCCTGGCAGTGAGTACACACTGGATCATATAGGATGCAGGGGTTTGAACCCAGGTCAATCACATGCAAGGCAACCTATCTATCGTACTATCACTCCAGCCCTTCTATTATTCCTTTTATCCAAAATTTTATTTTTGTCTATAAATTTACCTGCAAAGTGGTCTGAAATGGCTTAAGTTAGGGCTGTAGCTGGCTTTGATTGATTGTATTTCTGGCTATCTTTGGGGAATTGGGTGTTCGGATCACACCTGGCTGTGCTCCTGACTCTAAGCTCACTCTTGGTGAGGTTTAGGGGACCATATTTGAAATTGGGGATATCCACCTGAAACCTATTTCATGCAAGGCAAGTGCCTTAACTCCTGTGCTATCTCTCTGGCCCCTATATTTCTCTCTCTCTCTCTCTCTCTCTCTCTCTCTCTCTCTCTCTCTCTCTCAGAGAGGGGGGACAGTCTTGTGGCAAGTGTAACAGGAGAGTTTGGTGTCAGAGTTGGGCTAGCGGAGAGTCATGTAATCAGCACCTCCTGCCTAGCAGCAAGCAGCTGGAGTGTAAGGACTTGGGCCAAAGAGAGAAGAAGGTAACTGATCTGCCCTGCTGTGTCTCTGATGTTCACACCCATGATCTGATACCTGGATCAGTTCTAGCTACATCCTGGCCTCTCTTTTCATTTTTGCTCTGAATTCAAGTTTCTTATTATGGAGATAGAGAGATAGATAGATAGAGAGACCTACCAGTTTTGTATGTGATTTTTTTGATGAAGAATTATATTGCTGATATTTTAACTAAAGGAAAACAAGCCAATGGGAGTGGGGAATGTGTTGAAATCCTACTCTCCACCCCTGTGGTCATCTATGTTTCAAGACAGCCTTTTTGTGAGAGAGCATCCCCCACACAGGCCCCATGGTACAATAGGATCAGGTGGGAGAAGATGGAGCTTGTTGATTCATTTCTCATGGCTTGGTGTGGACTTCTACAGAGATTCTTATCCAAGCAGCTGTAGCAGACATCTAGATGGGACTGGATTCTACACTGGGTTTGGGCTCTGGCCTTCTCCTTTTACCGGGGGAATCAGGTTTTTCTGTTCCCTGATAATGACTGAGTCTGTCCTCTACTCTGTTCAGACAATCAGGATGGACAGCAAAATGAAGATCTTATATCATTAAACCCTTGTTTCTCACCTCATAGTAGTACCCTGCACCAGCAGTTTTGGGTAATGTGCTGTGCTGTCATGCATTGAGATCTTTGAGGTGAGATTTGTGATCCAACAAGAACTGCTGCTGTGATAGGTCTAATGCAAGGCAGGTTATGGGCAAGTGAGCCTTGCAAACAGTGCCAGACCCTTTGAGAGTGACTGAGCACACTTGTCAAAGGACGTTCCCTTTGTGAGCTCAGGGAAGCTGCTTGCACGGAGGTCTTTACTGCTGATAATCACTATCTTTAGGGCCATCTTTCGGGGGGGGAAAACTGACAACCATATAAATCTTACCTTTTTATAGCACTTCAATCTCTCTCTCTCTCTCTTTTTTTTCCAAGTGCTCTCACATCTATTATCCCATCTTGACCTTCCAAGGAAACTGTGAGTTGGACACAGCAAGTATTTCTGTTCTGATTTTACAGATAAGATACGAGAAGGTTAAATCACCCAGCAAGGTAGCAGGAAAGAGAGAGCAAGAGAGAGAGAGAGCGAGAGAGAGAGAGAGCGAGAGAGAGAGAGAGAAAGAGAGAGAAGGAGGGAGAGGGAGGGAGAAGGAAAAGAGAGAGTGGAGAGACTCACCCATGTCTGATGAGAAAGACTGCTAGTCTTTGCTGAAAACAATACAAAACACAACAAAATATACTGCTGCTTTTTATTCTCTGAAAACTAGTTCTATTATTGAAATCTATTAGAAAGCAGTGTTTTTCATCTCGTCTCTGCTTTTTAAGTCACCAAATTGAAAAACAAGATCAGCACCAGATCCCACCTCAGATCCATTTATTGGGCTGCTGGGGGTTAGTAATTCCATACTCAGGTGGTCCCAATCCACAGTGAGACTCAATGAGGTCAAGCCTGTGACCATTTAATGGCCCTTTTGTCTCTGCTTGGTTGGGACCATTGGACTCTAGTGTCTTGTTGGGTCAGAAAGATAGCTAGTCACACACCTTGCATGTGACTGACCCTTGTTAGATCCTTGGCATCTCATGTTCCCTAAAGCATAGCTGAATTCAATCATGGAGGTCTCCAAGCACCACATGGAATGGTCCTGGGGATCATGGAGATAATTCTCTTCCCCACAGGGCTTGGACAGCACCACATCCCCAGTCAGCCTTTGGTTGGGGTACCTGAGCCTCCTCTTGGGGAGGGCACCACTTGGAAACTACCACCTCTCCTCCCCCCAAAATAATTTCACTCATTCCTCTTTTAGATCCCATAAAATGGCACCTTCTCATCACAAGATGAAATGGAATGACTTCCTGGGACCAATTTTACTTGAAAAAGGGTTCAAGATTTCTCCTTTAAAGTAACTACAGATGGGGTGTGACGTATCTGGCAAAAAAGCCTCAGAATTCTGAAGGGAGCACAATTTGGCTGTTGTGGAGCTTTTTACATCTCTACTATACTCCTGAGGGGTTGCCCTCCCTGCCTTCTGCATGTAGGAAACAGCATAACTTAACACACCTCTGTTCAATGTATTGAATCAGAGGCCAGAGACAGAGTGAGCATGGAGAAACCACCAGACCTGGCACATAGCCCCAGCATAGGAGTCAAGTCCTCACTGGAGAAACTTGATCCCCAGGCAGGCCACCCTCCTCTCTGTTAACAGCTCCTGTGTCTTGGTGTCACTTGCTTGAGGAGTTGGAACTAGGGAGATGTTTCCACCACTTCAGGGCCAGAGGCTTTTCTGAGATGGCCTGGGAGGAGGTGACTGGACCAGGACAGCTCATTTGGGGATCTGAGCAGGAAGGGTGTTATCAGTGTCCTGCAAAGTCACTGACATTTAGGGATCATAGTGTATATCTATTAGTTTATTGTTAAGATTAATATCTTATAGCCAAGATCAATACTTTGTTGTCAAGACTAATACCTTCAAATATTCCCCCTATGTTTTGTTCTAAAAGTTTTTGAGGGCCAGGTTGGGTCACACCCAGCATTACTCAGGTGTTATTCCTTGATCTTAGCTCAGTAATCACTCTTGTTAGTGCTCATGAAATAAAGAATCAAACTGGAGTTGGCTTAATGCAAGATAAAAGCCTAAACACTTGTATTGTCTGACGCCTATTCTATGAGTTTTACAGTTTCTTTTTAAAAGTCTCTCATTCACTCTGTGTTTGTTTTAGTGTCAGATAAAGGTTTGATTTCATTATTTTGCATGCAGGTTTACAAGTTTCCCAACACTATTGGTTGAAAACATTATCTATTTTTTTTTTTTTAATTTTTTTTTTTATTTAAACACCTTGATTACATACATGATTGTGTTTGGGTTTCAGTCATAAAAGGAACACCACCCATCACCAGTGCAACATTCCCATCACCCAAGTCCCAAATCACCCTCCTCCCCACCCAACCCCCGCCTGTACCCTAAACAGGCTCTACATTTCCCTCATACATTCTCAATATTAGGACAGTTCAAAATGTAGTTATTTCTCTAACTAAACTCATCACTCTTTGTGGTGAGCTTCCTGAGGTGAGCTGGAACTTCCAGCTCTTTTCTCTTTTGTGTCTGAAAATTATTATTACAAGGGTGTCTTTCATTTTTCTTAAAACCCATAGATGAGTGAGACCATTCTGCGTTTTTCTCTCTCTCTCTGACTTATTTCACTCAGCATAATAGATTCCATGTACATCCATGTATAGGAAAATTTCATGACTTCATCTCTCCTGACAGCTGCATAATATTCCATTGTGTATATGTACCACAGTTTCTTTAGCCATTCATCTGTTGAAGGGCATCTTGGTTGTTTCCAGAGTCTTGCTATGGTAAATAGAGCTGCAATGAATATAGGTGTAAGGAAGGGGTTTTTGTATTGTATTTTTGTGTTCCTAGGGTATATTCCTAGGAGTGGTATAGCTGGATCGTATGGGAGCTCGATTTCCAGTTTTTGGAGGAATCTCCATATCGCTTTCCATAAAGGTTGAACTAGACAGCATTCCCACCAGCAGTGGATAAGAGTTCCTTTCTCTCCACATCCCCGCCAACTCTGTTTATTCTCATTCTTTGTGATGTGTGCCATTCTCTGGGGTGTGAGGTGGTATCTCATCGTTGTTTTGATTTGCATCTCCCTGATGATTAGTGATGTGGAACATTTTTTCATGTGTCTTTTGGCCATGCGTATTTCTTCTTTGTCAAAGTGTCTGTTCATTTCTTCTCCCCATTTTTTGATGGGGTTAGATGTTTTTTTCTTGTAAAGTTCTGTCAGTGCCTTGTATATTTTGGAGATTAGCCCCTTATCTGATGGGTATTGGGTGAATAGTTTCTCCCACTCAGTGGGTGGCTCTTGTATCCTGGGCACTATTTCCTTTGAGGTGCAGAAGCTTCTCAGCTTAATATATTCCCATCTGTTAATCTCTGCTTTCACTTGCTTGGAGAGTGCAGTTTCCTCCTTGAAGATGCCTGTAATGTCCTGGAGTGTTTTGCCTATGTGCTGTTCTATATATCTTATGGTTTTGGGGCTGATATCGAGGTCTTTAATCCATTTGGATTTTACCTTTGTACATGATGTTAGCTGGGGGTCTAAGTTTAATTTTTTGCAAGTGGCTATCCAATTGTGCCAACACCACTTGTTGAAGAGGCTTTCCCTGCTTCATTTAGGATTTCCTGCTCCTTTATCAAAAATTAGATGGTTGTATCTCTGGGGAACATTTTCTGAGTATTCAAGCCTATTCCACTGATCTGAGGACCTATCCTTATTCCAATACCATGCTGTTTTGATAACTGTTGCTTTGTAGTACAGTTTAAAGTTGGGAAAAGTAATTCCTCCCATATTCTTTTTCCCAATGATTGCTTTAGCTATTCGAGGGTGTTTATTGTTCCAAATGAATTTCAAAAGTGTCTGATCCACTTCTTTGAAGAATGTCATGGGTATCTTTAGAGGGATGGCATTAAATCTGTATAATGCCTTGGGGAGTATTGACATTTTGATGATGTTAATCCTGCCAATCCATGAGCAGGGTATGTGTTTCCATTTCCGTGTGTCCTCTCTTATTTCTTGGAGCAGAGTTTTATAGTTTTCTTTGTATAGGTCCTTCACATATTTAGTCAAGTTGATTCCAAGATATTTGAGTTTGTGTGGTACTATTGTGAATGGGGTTGTTTTCTTAATGTCCATTTCTTCTTTATTACTGTTGGTGTATAGAAAGGCCATTGATTTTTGTGTGTTAATTTTGTAGCCTGCCACCTTGCTATATGAGTCTATTGTTTCTAGAAGCTTTTTGATAGAGTCTTTAGGGTTTTCTAAGTAGAGTATCATGTCATCTGCAAACAGTGAGAGCTTGACTTCTTCCTTTCCTATCTGGATTCCCTTGATATCCTTTTCTTGCCTAATCGCTATAGCAAGTACTTCCAGTGCTATGTTGAATAGGAGTGGTGAGAGAGGACAGCCTTGTCTTGTGCCAGAATTTAGAGGGAAGGCTTTCAGTTTTTCTCCATTGAGGATAATATTTGCCACTGGCTTGTGGTAGATGGCCTTCACTATATTGAGAAAGGTTCCCTCCATTCCCATCTTGCTGAGAGTTTTGATCAAGAATGGGTGTTGGACCTTATCAAATGCTTTCTCTGCATCTATTGATATGATCATGTGGTTTTTATTTTTCTTGTTATTGATGTTGTGTATTATGTTGATAGATTTACGGATGTTAAACCAGCCTTGCATTCCTGGGATGAAACCTACTTGATCGTAGTGGATGATCTTCTTAATGAGGCATTGAATCCTATTTGCCAGGATTTTGTTGAGGATCTTTGCATCTGCATTCATCAGTGATATTGGTCTGTAATTTTCTTTTTTGGTAGCGTCTCTGTCTGGTTTAGGTATCAAGGTGATGTTGGCTTCATAAAAGCTATTTGGAAGTGTTTCTGTTTGTTCAATTTCATGAAAGAGTCTTGCCAAGATTGGCAGTAGTTCCTCTTGGAAAGTTTGATAGAATTCATTAGTGAATCCATCTGGACCTGGGCTTTTGTTTTTCGGCAGACATTTGATTACTGTTTTAATTTCATCAATGGTGATGGGGGTGTTTAGATATGCTACATCCTCTTCCTTCAACCGTGGAAGATTATAAGAGTCCAAGAATTTATCCATTTCTTCCAGGTTCTCATTTTTAGTGGCGTAGAGTTTTTCAAAGTAGTTTCTGATTACCCTTTGAATCTCTGTCATATCAGTAGTGATCTCTCCTTTTTCATTCCTGATACGAGTTATCAAGTTTCTCTCTCTCTCTTTCTTTGTTAGGTTTGCCAGTGGTCTATCAATCTTGTTTATTTTTTCAAAGAACCAACTTCTGCTTTCGTTGATCTTCACATTATCTATTTTCATTGTTAGTTCTTGGCATTGTTATTAAAGATACATGTTGGACGTTCTGTTCAGAACTGAACGTACTCTTTTCAGTGAAGAGGAACTAAAAGGTCCATCTGTTCAAACCAGACCAGACCTTATCACAGTGGTCAGAATTTCCTAGAATAGCCTGGCTAGGAATTTAATTTCTCAAATCAGTGACTCACACAAAAATAGCAAGGACTTTTATTTATAACAATAAAATACAGAGACAAACAAGAAGACAGATCATTATACCCATTGTGAAAAAACATCCAAATATCATAATGTATGCAATTAAAAGTATTTGGGGATGAGGGATTGTTCTGGGACCTAAGTCATGGATACTGGATCATCAGAATAGCCTTTGAATATCAAAGTGCTAAACACTTTTATATATCCTCAACACTTTTTTGTATTTTTAAAAAGTTTTCACAAAGAATATTTACTAAATTCCTTGTATATAATTTTACCTCTTGAAAGATTGTATGAGGGCTATATAAATAGCTTAGTGGTAGAGTAATTAATTGCCTTGCATGTTTGAGACACTAAATTCAACCTCCAGCACCACAAAAACAAAACACAAAATAGAGATACAAGTAAAACATAGAATAAAATGTCTTTACTTTCTAATTTTTATTTAGATATTGTAACTTACAAAGATGTTTATAGTAGAGTCTCAGACACATACTGGTTTTCACCTTTAGTCTTACTAAATGATTCTCTCCCTACAATAACACCTGGCCCCCTCCTTTTTGACTGACTACAGTTAATAAAAGTTCCAGTGTGTTTTACATTTTCTGGATTTACTAGGTAGCTTAACCCTTACCTATAGTTTGACTTTTTCTTTTGCTAAAGAATACCTTTTATTAGTTTGTTAAAATTTATTTATAAAACTATCTATTTTAGTTCTTACATTTCTGAGAGCATTGCAGTTAGTGGGATGAGTGATCAAGGAAGTCAGAACTTGAAAGAACATAGGCTCTTGCATGGATATCAAAGTTCAGCAGCTTCACTAGAGCATCAGTAAAGCTGGGCCTTAGGCCCATTGGATCTACACAGCATGGGAGCTGGACCCTTTAAACCTGACTTTCTTAAACTGAAGTGAGGTATGTTCATCTCCTAGGAAAGAATTCAGTCCCATTTAATCTCTATCTAGCTTTAGGTAAAGGATCTTTGTCTTTTATTGCAGACACATTTTAGAAGAGGCCGATAAGAAAGTGAATTTCTTTAGGACATTTGAGAGAGGAGGATGAGAGAGAGAGAAATTGGAGGTATGGTCAATAGATAACTTAATGTCTCTTCCAATGTGATCCATTGCAATATATGGCAAAAAGAGTTTTTTTTTTTTTTATAAGGGTTTGGAGGTAGAAAGTGAGTCCATTAGATGGATCTCATGGAATTCGAATAGTGACACTCCCTTATTATGGTGGGTATCATGAGGAAAGCAGATGTGTCTAAGGCAGAGGAAGAGAGAAAGCAAAAGGAAGCTGAGCAGCAAGGAAATGATGGAAACAGTTAGTTGGAGCTCAGATAAAGCTCAGCTATAACTTTCAAAATGGAGTAGGTGGTCCTGAGTCAAGAAAGGCAGACAGCTTCTCCAAACCAAAGAAAAAATTAAAAGAAATCCAGACTTCATTCCTAGCTCCTACCAACCTGTTACCAAGAAAGAAAATAACCCCATCGACCCATTACAGACTTCTGACCTCTACCACCACAGGACAATATCTGAGTTGTTGAAGCCACACATTTTTTGATGATTTGTTAAACAACCTTAGGAAAACAGTTTGGTCCCTGCAGATTTGACCTCCTAAAAATGTCTCAATTCTAAAATAAGCCCAAACAAACCATTGGTCCTAAAAACAAGAATGTCAAAAAAAAAAAAAAAAAGGTAGACTGTGGGCAAGGAAGATAGGTAAAGCAGGCTGGTGATAACTTACAGGCTGTGATGAGGGAACTAAGACACTTTGGTAGTTAAGAGATGAGGTCCAACAGTAAACATCAGAACTCTAAGAACAATGCTATTGTAACCAGGTGTCCTAAACTATAATCATTAACCAAACGAACAAAAAATGAGTCTGCTAAGGAGATTGGGTGGGTCAGTGGAGAGGAGCCTTTGGAACAATGGTGGAGAGATGCTGGCAGTGGTGGTGGTGGGTTAAGTGTTGGAGCATTGTATGCCTGAAATTATATTACGAACAGCATTGTCAATCATGATGTATAAATAGAAATTAAGAACTAAATATAAAAATTAAAAATATAAAAATATAAATATATTACATATATGAAAAGATAAATATATAAAAATATAAATATAAAAAATGAGTCCAAAGCCTTAATGTATAGTGCGGATTTCAGACTCTTGTTGAAATAACCATTTTTCATTCTATTTAGGATAATTCTTCTTTGCTGGTGTTTGTCACTCATAGACTAGAAGTACCTCTGGATTGGTCCCTTACCCCTACCTGTTCTCCACCCAATAAAGACCTCAGGTCTCAGGGAGAAGCTGCTTGCAGTTTCTTTTCCCACAACTAGTCTATCTACCTGCTGGTATCTTTTGCTAGTGAATGAAAAGCTTGTGGTGTGATTTTTCTGAACCTGCTTTATCTTTTTCAATCTTATGTAGATTATTTCCCGTGTTTGCATTTGTTTCCAGACTGGCACTCCACGATCTTCGGAATTGGGGCATGCGGCTTCCATTTCACTCACCCACTCAGCCTACCCATTGACCACTATGAGCATCCTTCAACCAGGCCATCAATTTGAGGTGCATCTTCCCATTGGCTGTGGGGCAGGAGAATTGCTGGTATAGGAGTAGGTCTCACATATTGAACCAAGATAACCATAGAGCAGGGAGAAAGATGTAAAGTGAAGAGATTCTCACTCCACGGTTGGTGTCTCTGAGAGGTCCTGGGCGTCTCAGGGGAGAGGCCGAGTTGGTGGAGGAACGCACCCAAGTTCCTGGGGTGGCCCAGTGAGGTTCTGGCAAGGTCACATAGCTGCTCCTCTAACAACTGTGCTGATGAACAAGTTTCAGGAAGAAACAAAGGGGGGGATTTTTCTTCCAACTCTTTAGAGACAGCAATATGTCAGCTGCCTCCAGAGAGGCTACAAGTAAATGAATCAGTGCTGGAAAGTGAAGGCCGCCATCCGTACCGAATGGCGGAAAGGACTGGAGCAAGCAGCAGTGTCATTGATTTTTTCCTGTAATTGACACAGCATCTTGGTCTGCCTTCGGGCTTCAGAAAGAGAAAAGGGGGTGCAACTGTACCCTGAGCCTTACTGGGTTGGAATTTAATAATAAAAGAAGCCCTCCTCCCCAATGAGCTTCTTTCCTTCCATCAACTCCCATTCCTTCTGTCTCCTTTCTACTATCTCTCTTCTTTCTGTTTGATTCGTTTATTTCTTCTTCTCTCTTCCCCAGCCCTAGTGTATCTTCCTCTCTTTTATTTCCTTTTCACAAATAAGAGCTTGGACAATAAATACCACTGTACAGGGAAAACGATTTTTGTGGGATGTGACTTTGAGGACCTTAGGAAAAAGAAAAAAAAAAAAAAACAGCATACAACAAACCCAAAGCAGTGCATTCCATCTTTCATCCTGGCTCAAATCTCATTTGGTCAGAGCTCAATATTTTTTTTGTAGAAAAATATATCCTCACAGTTAGGATAACCGAGGGATGCTCTGTGGAGTGGGGTGCAGAAAGGAGACTTGGACTCCTTTCAGGGGCTCCCTGGGGCCCATCTCAAGGATATGAAAGAATTGCCCCTTCCCCTGAAGTTAACCCCCATCCCCACCCCACTCCTACAGCCCCAGTTCAGGTGTCCCAGCCTGTTTCCTGCAGTGGTGCTGTTTGCGATTTCATACCTGGGGAAGGCAGTCAGAGAAATATTAGCAGTGCCTCTTGAAATGCATCATCTGCAGGGCAACTATGGCTGGGGGAGAACTGCCCCTGATTCTTGTTGGCTGGTTACCTCTAGGAGCAGGGAGGGGGTGCTCCAGGGAAGAGAGGTTAGCTGTTGGTGGCTACTGTGTATGCCCTCAGGAATCAGTGTTTGATGCTAGGTAAGGCAGATTCTCAGACCCGCAGGTAATCGCTTGGAACAAGACATGCTTGCCCTGGTGTTCTCCAAGGGAAGAAGAACATCACAGCCCTCTAGCAGAAAATATTACATCAGGACATAAAGGATGCCAGGGGCAAGTCAAGATACATCCTTGGTGATTTCAGAATGCTCTGGGCTGTGAAAATAATTACCTCGTGCAAAGTCTCTGTCTAGGGCATGGTGGTTTTAAGGAAGCCAAAGCAACCCCAGAACTATTTGGCCAATTCTAATGATGGGATAAGAATTTGAGATGAGGGGCCTGAGTGGTGGAAAATAGGGCACGTGCCTTGCACACACTAACCTAGGATGGATAGCAATTCAATCCCCTGGCATCCCATATGGTCCCCCAAGCCAGGAGCAATTTCTGAGCTCATAGCCAGGAGTAACCCCTGAGTGTCACAGAGAATATTCCCCAGACATAAAATTATTTAATTTTTTATAAAGGAGCAAGAAATCCAAATTAGAGCAAGGAAAGCCTCTTCAACAAGTGGTGTTGGCACAACTGGTTAGCCACTTGCAAAAAAGCGAACTCAGACTCCCAGCTATCACCATGTACAAAGGTAAAATCCAAATGGAGTAAAGACCTTGATATCAGACCTGAAACCATAAGGTATAGAAAACAACACGTAGGTAAAAACACTCCAGGACATTAAAACTAAAGGAATCTTCAAGGAGGAAACAGCACTCTCCAAACAAGTGGAAACAGAGATAAACAGATAAGGATATATTAAGCTGAGAAGCTTCTGCACCTCAAAAGAAATAGTGCCTAGGATACAAGAGCCACCCACTGAGTGGAAGAAATTATTCACCCAATATCCATCAGATAAAGGGCTAATATCCAAAATATACAGGGCACTGACAGAACTTTACAAGGAAAAGAACATCTAATCCCATCAAAAAATGGGGAAATGAAAAAAATGCTCTACATAGCTAATCATCAGGGAGATACAAATCAAAACAAGTATGAGGTACCATCTCATGCCACAGAGATTGGCGCACATTACAAAGAATGAGAACAAGCTGTGCTGGCGGGGATGTGGAGAGAAAGGAACTCATATTCACTGTTGGTGGGAATGCTGTCTAGTCCAGCCTTTATGGCAGGGGTCTCAAACTCACGGCCCGTGGGCTGCAAACGGCCCTCTGTACAACGTTTTGTGGCACTGCTCTAGAGGAATCCTTTTTTGTTTTGTTTTGTTTTAGTTGTTTGGGTCACACCCCCAATGTTCAAGGCTTGCTACTGACTTTGCACTCAAGGATCACCCCGACTTTGCCTCCTGTGGCCCCCAGGTAAATTGAGTTTGAGACCCCTGCTTTATGGAAAACAATTCCTCAAAAAACTTAAAATTGAGCTCCCATATGATCCAGCTATACCATTCCTAGGGATATACCCTAGAAACACAAAAATACAATACAAAAATCCCTTACACCTATATTCATTGCAGTGCTATTTATAATAGCTAGACTCTGGAAACAACCAAGATGCCCTTCAACAGATGAATGGCTAAAGAAACAGTGGTACATATACACAATGGAATATTATACAACTGTCAGGAGAGATGAAGTCATGAAATTTTCTTATACATGGATGTACATGGAATCTATTATGCTGAGTGAAATAAGCCAGAGGGAGAGAAATAGAAGCAGAATAGTCTCACTCATCTATGTGTTTTAAAAATAGTAAAGACATTTTTGTAATAATCCCAGAGACAAAAGAGTGAAGGGATGGAAGGAATGGCCCACAATGTGAAACTCACCACAAAGAGTGGTGAATGCTGTTAGGGAGATAACTACACTAACAACTAGTATGACAAAATTACTGAATGAGAGAAGTAGAATTTCTGGCTCAAGTACAGACAGGTGGGGGAGGAGGGATATCAGGGGCATTGGTTGCACTGGTGAAGGGAAGTGTTCTGTTTATGACTGAAACCCAACTATAATCATGATTGTAATTATGGTGCTTAAATAAATATTTTATAATACAAAAGAATAATGTATGTTTATATGTATTAACATATATCTTTCACTATAAATTCTAATTGACCGCTAAATCCAAACACAACTTCTGGATATGGTAAATGTTCAATAAATATTTGTTAACTAAACAGAAAAAAAAAGAATTTTAGATGAAAGAGAAAACTGATGTCAGGGTCCAGGAGATGTTTAGAAATTTGGTTCTTATTTCAAAGAACCAAAGGACATTTTAGTAGCTTTAGTGTTAGTATGTATGCAGGTGGTGATGAAGAAAGAGGGAGTAGAAAAGCAGAAAGACTGAGACATAATGGCAGGGAAAGTTAATAAGTGATCAAAAGAAGTGAACAGGTACAAGAATAAGTACAGTGGTCTAGACAACAACTGGTATTGCCTGAAACTAGAGTGAAGGAACAGTGATGTGGAAGGGTCCATTAATATTTTAAAGTTGAAATTACCTGGAATTGGCAATGAGTTGAATGAGAAATATAGTAAAAGTTCATTACTCTTGGGTTTCTAGCCTGAGCAACCAAATGGATGGGCTGAGTGTCATTGATGGCATGGAGGAAGAACAGATTTGGGGTAGGTACTCATGTTGTATTTGATGAGTCTTATAAATATAGAACTGGTAGGACAAAGAAATAGGTTTGCTGGTGGCCTCAAATCTCTGGATCTACATATGGTCCCTAAGCACTTTCAGGAGTTATAAGTGAGAGGAGAGCTAGGAGAAAACTATGAGCATCATTGAATATGACCCTAAAATACACAATGAATCTAACAAAAGACCCCAGAAACATAACCATTTTAATTTAGAACATTGCATGAGTGAAACTCTATCACTGACAGTTCTATAAATCACAGCGACTAAAATAAAATTTAAAAAATAAAGTGACTCTGCTGGTGGGAATGCCATCTAGTCCAACCTCTATGGAAAGCGATATGGAGATTCCTCCAAAATCTGGAAATTGAGCTCCCATTCGACACAGCTATTGCACTCCTAGGGATATACACTAAGAACACAAGAATACAATACAAAACCCCCTTCCTCACACCTATATTTATTGCAGCACTATTCACAATAGCCAGTCTCTGGAAACAACCAATATGCCCTTCAACAGACGAATGGCTAAAGAAATTGTGGTACATATACACAATGGAATATTATGCAGCCATCAGGAGAGATGAAGTCATGAAATTTTCCTATACATGGATGTACATGGAATCTATTATGCTGAGTGAAATAAGTCAGAGGGAGAGAGAGAAGCAGAATAGTCTCACTCATTTATGGGTTTTAAGAAAAATAAAAGTCATTTTTGCAACAATCCTCAGAGACAATGAGAGGAGGGCTGGAACTTACAGCTCACTTCATGAAACTCACCACAAAGAGTGTTGAGTGCAGTTACAGAAATAACTACAAAGAGAACTACCATAATCATGTGAATGAATGAAGGAACTGGAAAGCCTGTCTGGAGTACAGGTGGGGGTGGGGTGGGATGGAGGGAGCTTCGGGACATTGGTGATGGGAATGTTGCACTGGTGAAGGGGGTGTTCTTTACATGACTGAAACCTAATCACAATCATATATGTAATCAAGATGTTTAAATAAAGGAAAAAAATAAAGTGACTAGGTAGAGGGGAGAAGGCAAGAGGGAAACAGGGGACATTGATGGCAGGAAATGTGCACTGGTGAAGGAACATTGTATGACTAAAACTCAATGATGAACAACTTTGGAACTGTGAAAACCATCTTGTAAACCATGGTGTTTAAATAAAGTAATTTTTAAAAATCTAAAATAAAGTAACTGTACATACTAGTTTAAATTTTCCATGTTCTTTGTTTTATGATTGAGAACTACTTCAAAACGCTATTTCTTTTTTTTTTTTTTTTTTTTTTTTTTTGTGGTTTTTGGGTCACACCCGGCAGTGCTCAGGGGTTATTCCTGGCTCCAGGCTCAGAAATTGCTCCTGGCAGGCACGGGAGGACCATATATGGGACGCCGGGATTCGAACCGATGACCTCCTGCATGAGAGGCAAACGCCTTACCTCCATGCTATCTCTCCGGCCCCCAAAACGCTATTTCATTTGATTCCATAGTATGTAGTTGGGAAGAGAAAGTATTTTCATCTTTACTTTTAGATAAGGACATTGAGGCTCAGAATGTTTCTGTTGCATGCCCAAGGTCACACAGACAGAAATTTGTGGAGTTTGAGTCTACTAATTCTTTTCCTCTTTCCATGGGTTGCTTCTGTTCTTCCATATTACTTTTGCAGGAAGTCAGACAAGAAGTGCTGGGCCTTAGGCACTGTGGTAAAGTGTTAGAAGAAGGTATTTTGGCAACTGGGGGCTTCTGCGGGGGTGACCCTGAACTCTGTGTGCAAGTGAAATTGAAGCCACAGTCCTAAGTGCTAGTGACAGAACTGATAGTGTCACATGCTCCTGTATGTTGTCAAGGGACAGGGTGAAATATTGTTTTCAAGATTCAAAATTCAAGAGGATTAGCATGTGGCACTGACTCATTTATTTTTCACAATAGATGTGTTGCAGTAGAATTGGGTATCATGACCCCCATTTTATTGAAAAAAATAAATGGAGAATACTTAATCTAAACTCTAGCTCCTTAGACTATGGGCCATGACCCCTTATGGATTTGGGTAACTGAATATGGGGTTGTGAAAATTTTGGCAACAACATAAGATTTCTTAACATTTAATAACCAAAATTTAATTTAAAAGCTACTATGTCATAAATCAGGTGATCCTGGAAGCTCCTTCCACTGTTGCATCCTTAGACAAAAGGGGTCACAGGTGGAAAAAATTTACAACACCCAGGTCTAAGGTGAAACTAGCTAGAAAGTCCCAAGTGTTGGGACTGAAACTTGGAATGATCTGGTGGTAAGTCTGTTCTCCTCAAACAAAGCCTCACAACTCTTCAGCATTAGTGGCTGCAGCAGACGGCCTTGAAGGGCTCTTCTGATTCTTCCATTTAATGATGTAAATCACAAAAGCAGAGTTAGAGGAAAAAATAGCATCAGGCATGATTCAAATATGGATGGTCTATTGCTTTGTTATTGAATACCAAGGCCATCTTTGCAGTTTTGTGGAATACGAACACCCATTTTTATTCTACCCTTTACAAAAATCAACCTCCAAATAAAGTGACAAAGCCATTCTTATAAAGTCCTCTTAAGGAATAATTGCTCTAGTCTGCACTCCTTCTTTGTAACCATCAGATTTGTGCTGAGAAGGGAGATAGGATTTACTTGGAAAGATTTAGAAATGAAAAAGATTTAGAAGTGGCTTAAGGAACTAGATGTAGGACAGGTGTGGGGCACCTTGGAGTGGAGGGACATTTTTCTGTCCTCTGTTCTTTCTACTGACCCGATCAGTTCCCTGTTCTACTAAGAGTATGCACAGAATTCTTGGACAAAAAATTTCTATGTGGTCATTCATTAGATTTACCTATATGTTGGGGCATGAGTGATAGCACAGTGTAGGGGATTTGCCTTGCACGTGGCTGACCCAGGATGGACCTGGGTTTGATCCCTGGTGTCCCATGTGGTCCCCCAGGCCAGGAGCAATTTCTGAGCGCATAGCCAGAAGTAACCCCTGGGCGCCACTAGGTGTGACTCAAAAAGAATTGCCTGGATGCAGGTGTGGAGTTACAAATATACTAACATTGGATGGCATCATTCCAGACCAACTGATTTAATTAATTTTGGCATGAGAGATAGATGTCTTGCTTGACTAAGAACTACACCTCAGGTCATAGTGTTTGTGACCCAAAACTATTTTGAGAATTGGAGGAAGTGCTAATTTAAAAGACAGGTATAAAAAGGAGAAGTTATTGAAGGTCAGAGAGGTCAAATTTCACAGGGATTTCAGAATGACTGGGATGAAGCACAAAGGTGAAAGCAGGTCATTGATGTCTCAAGATTCAAAGTGAGAGAGAGAAAGAGCAAGAGAGAGGAGAGAGAGAAACAGAGAGGCACACACAGAGACACGCAGACACACACACAGAGGGGGCTGGGATTCAGGGAATCTATTTTTCTCTATCAAATATGTAGGTGTAATGGGAAGAGTGCTAGTTGCTAAATCATGTTATGGGCAAAGAGGCATTCCTTTTTTTGGGGGGGGGTTGAATCATAGTAAATTTACTTGGAAAATTAAAGGAAAGAAAGAGAGCATGCACTCCAATGAGAGCACATCTTCTCCAGAATAAAAAAATATCCAGTGCACATTCCAAGCAGGAATGTGTGAACCATTTCCCAAAATGAGGAATGTGCTCTGTAGTAGGAAAGTCTACTTCTCAGGCAGATGTAGGCTGAGGACACCAGAGGTATAAGAAAAAAAAAAAACACATTTCAGGCACAGATGGGAGCAAATGCTCAAGTTAGTTCTGCCAAGTTGGGTTATGTACATGTTCCCTAAATTGCCCATCCACCCCACCCCTGCCCTGCACTGTCAGGGTGTTGTCAAAGGAGCGAGTTTGGTTTTGTTGACTGTCTTCTTTTAAGTTTCTTTATTCCTAAGGTGGAGTCTCTCCTCCTAGGTGACCTAGCCATGATCTGAACCTGGAATTCTGCATCTCATGGGTTTTCTGGGCTACTCAGAGGGGTCATAAAAGATGCATTTATTTTGTTTATTTTTGTGTCACACTCAGAGCTTGCTCTGACTCTGTGCTCTCCTGAGCTCTTTTCCGGCTATACTAAAGGAACAATATTGTGATTTTGGGAATAGAATCGAGGTTGGTTACATGCAGAAAAGTGCCTTAACCACTGTGCTATCTCTCCCATCCCTGAAGGAACTAATTTCTATTAAACTGTGCCATGGGAGCAGGCTCATGTTCTGAAATCAAGCACCAGCCTCAAGATAGAGAGGTTAAAGCCACAGGGAGTGTTTCTTCCATCTTTTAGGCTCAGGCCTGATTTTTATTTTGTCACTTTCCTCACATCTCTGTGCTCGCCATTTCAAAGGGCTGTGTGGTACCCAGGAAGTATTGTAAGTGCTTCTTGTCTTTGCCTGCATGGGCCACCACCTCCCTCCATTTGTCTTCTCCATCTGTCTATCTGCCCCTGAGTCTTTCCCGCTAAGCAGTTAGCCTGGCATGTGATGGGGAGATGCTATTCCAGTCAGTCTCAGCCCACACGATGGTCCAGATTCATGGTCAAGCTGAGGAAGACAATGTTACTTCCTTGTTTCCAATTCCAGCTTTTTGATGATTTCCTTTTCAGCCGTTGATAGCTAATTTTGTCCAACACTCTATCTGTGCTCACTGGAGCATATGGTGTCATGACTAAACACTGTATTGTGAAATGAGGGGGAAGGCTTCTCAGGATGACTTTTTCATAAAAAAGAAAGTTTCAAATGTGGGGGGCAGCCACCTCCATACCTCTGTCTGTCTGTCTATCAGTGCTTGGGTCTGTCCCGAGCAGAGGGTTGCATGTGCAAAGAGCTCTGGGCTGGACCAAGTCAAATGTCTTGGCCCCTTGGAGTCTGTGTAACCCAAAGCAGCACCTTCTGTCTCTGGGTCCGGGGGATTTCCTGTGGTTTCCCAAGAGGACACTGACCTCTACTCTGGAGGTTGACCCCATTTCTTGGCCTTTCCTGTGTTCTTATCTGCTGTTGCCCTTCTTCCAACAGTCCTAGTGTCTGTCATGCTTAGTTGTGCCCCACCAACATTTTGGGATTCACCAAGACCAATGTGGCTGGTGACAAGCCATTGAAGAAAGGACAAGCAAGGCTTCTTGGGGATCTCAGTAGGCCTACTATGCTGATAGGGTCCCTTTCAGGGGGTGTAACTCCACCCTGGATTTAGGTATAGCTACCTGAGACCCACCCATTTCTGGGAGGGGTCTTGGGAACCAGATATTATGTGTGACCTTACCTGCAAGACCCCGCCCATTCCTGGGAGGGGTCTTCGAAAAGGTAGATAATCCTTTGAGCCAGGGGATTAGGGGTTTCTGCCCTGCTGGGCTCTCTGGCTTTTGGGTCTTTGGCCTTTTGGTCTTTGACCAGCATGGAGGTCAAAGGAAGATGGCTGAAAGGAGTTAAGACGCAGGGCTAGCTAAGAATGGCTGAATGCTTGAAAGGTTATGAGAGAGGCCACACACATGTGGTGAATAGGGCATGAATAAAGTTGATGCTTCCTGATGCCTGCCTGTGAGTGAGTTCAATACCCATCGCTTTCCTGAACCCCAGACCCGCCGGTTGATGGGGGATGAAGCCACGTGGCCGGGGCCTACGGACAAAGGCATCCATCCTTCACCATCCTTCACCATCCACCACCATCGTTAATTATTTAATTCAACAAGGGGGGAAACCCACTCACCAGGGACTGGCCCTGGCTTCTTTCTATGGTCAAGCTAACTAAGATCTGGCAGAATTAGACATTCAGTTTCAAGACTTCCACTCTTGGCACAAAATGTTGGATGGTGCTTTCCTGAGAGCACAGTCCTGAGGACAAGGCTCAGCAGAAAGGAAGATGGGTAGAGGCCTCTCCTCCACCAGTTGGTGTGGGGGAAAGAACTTCTCATCTATCATTCATGCTATTCACCAGACTGCAGGAAGCCTGGTGGCCCAGAGCAGCACAGAAGTGGGTGTTAGGTTCTGAAAAAGCCTAAACTGAATGACCTGAAACTAATCACCTCCTTAAAATAATGCTCTGAGATTGTTTCTGTCTCTGGTCTTTCTCCCAATCACAATGACAAGTTTTTTTCCCCTTGATTTTTATTAAAATACCATTTACAAAGTTATTCATAGTTGGTCTTTAGACATACAAAGTTTCAGCACCTATATATTAATTTCCCTCTACCAGTGTCCTGTGTTCCCACCCATTCCTTTACCTGTCTCCTGGATCAGCACATTTTTAAATTTGGTTTTTAATTTAGATTGCATCCTTTTAATGCTGTTGGTTCTGTGGTTTGGACATATAGATATACCACTCTTGACAGAACCAATGAACCCAAAGCTCTTGACCCCTGTCTTCTATTACCTCCCATGGCCTCTTCTTATTTCCCTCCTCAATTGTTTTCCTGCTTAGTCCTTCTCCTTCATGTACTCAGGGTCAAGAGTAAGCTAGCTATTCCCTCATTAATGTTTTGTGTTTTATACTCCAGTTATTCTATATACCACGTATAAGTGAGCTCATCCTGGGTTTGTCATTCTGGCTTATTTCAATGGACAGATCTTCCAATTCCATCCAAGTTGCAGAAAATTGCATTATTTTATCATTCCTTGTAGCTGCATAGTACTGCATTGTTTATAGAGATCATATCTCTATTGTTATGAGATCATATCTTCATAATTATTAATTTATCATTGGGCACTAAAGTTGGTTTCTTATCTTTGCTATTATAATAAATGCCTCAATGAATAATAGTGTGTATAGTCATTTTGAATGAATGTATGTTTTTGTGTCCTGGGGGTAAATACCCATAAATAGAATTGTTGCATCATGTGACAACTCAATTCTTACTTTATTGTGAAATCTCCATACCATTTTCCATTGAAGTTGAATCAGACAACATTTTCACCAACAGTAGATATGAGTTCCCTTTTCTCTACAACCCTTTTGTTCCAAGGTTGTTTCTTATGTTTATACAGTTTAGTCCTTCAAAAAATTTTAGTAATATCTTTATTTAAGCACCATGATTACAAACATGTTTTAGTTGGATATCAGTTATAAAAAAACTACCTTTTGGAAACAACCAAGATGCCCTTCAACAGACGAATGGGTAAGAAACTATAGTACATATACACAATGGAATATTATGCAGCTGTCAGGAGAGATGAAGTCATGAAATTTTCCTATACATGGATATACATGGAATCTATTATGCTGAGTGAAATAAGTCAGAGAGAGAGAGAGAAAAATGCAGAATGGTCTTACTCATCTATGGGTTTTAAGAAAAATAAAAGACATTCTTGCAATAATAATTTTCAGACACAAAAAAAAAGAAGGACTGGAAGTTACAGCTCCACCTCATGAAGCTCACCACAAACAGGGATGAGTTTAGTTAGAGAAATAACTACATTTTGAACTATCCTAATAATGAGAATGTATGAGGGTTATAGAAAGCCTGTCTAGAGTACAGGCGGGGGTTGGGTGGGGAGGAGGGAGATTTGGGACATTGGTGATGGGAATGTTGCACTGGTGATGGGTGGTATTCTTTACATGACTGAAACCCAAACAGAATCATGTATGTAATTAAGGTGTTTAAATAATATATATATATGTATATAAAACTACCCTCCTTCACCAATGCAACCTTCCCACCACAAATACCCTCCGTCTTTATCCTCTCCCCCACCTGCTTGTATTTGAGACAGGTATTATTATATTTCTTTTTTCTTTTTTTGAGGGGGAGGTGCATCCATTTGATGCTCAGGGGTTATTCCTGGTTAAGCGCTCAGAAATTGCCCTTGGCTTGGGGGGAACCATATGAGACGCCGGGGGATTGAACCGCGGTCCTTCCTTGGCTAGCGCTTGCAAGGCAGACACCTTACCTCTAGCCTCTACCTCACTGGCACCGAGAAAGGTATTATATTTCTATCACTCACTTTGTATCATATAATACCATTGTACCATATAGTTGTTAGTGTAGGTATTTCTCCAGCTGAACTCACCACTCTTTGTGGTAAGCTTCATATCATGGACCGGTCTTCCCAGCCCTCATCACTATTGTCTCTGGGTATTATTACAATAATATCTTATTTTTCTTAAATCTCACAGACGAGTGAGATTATTCTGTGTCTACTCTCTCCCTCTGACTTACTTCACTCAGCATAATAGTTTTCATGTCCATTAATGTATAGGAAATTTCATAACTTCTTTTTTCCTGATGGCTGCATAGTATTTATTCCATTGTGAATATATACCACTGTTTCTTTAGCCACTCATCTGTTGTCTGGTTTCTGGGTTGTTTCCAGTTCTGGCTATTGTAAATAGCACTGCAATAAATATTGGTGTGCAGAAGGCATTTTTGTATTGTGTTTTTGTGTTCCTAGGGCACATCCCTAGGAGCGGTATAGCTGGATCATATGGGAGCTCAGTTTCCAGTTTTTTGAGGAATCTCCATATTGTTTTCCATAAAGTCTGGACTAGATGGCATTTATATCAGCAGTGAATAAGACTTCTTTTCTCCTCACATCCCCGCCAGCACTGATTGTTTTCATTCTTTGTGCTGTGTGCCAGTCTCTGTGGTGTGAGATGGTGCCTCATTGTTGTTTTGATTTGCATCTTCCTGATGATTAGTGATGTGGAGCATTTTTTTCATGTGCTTATTGGCCATTTGTATTTCTTTTTTGAGAAATTGTCTGTTCATTTCTTCTCCTCATATTTTGATGGGGTTAGATGTTTTTTTCCTTGTTAAGTCCGTCAGAACTTTGTATATCTTAGATATTAGCTCCTTATCTGATAGGTATTGGGTGAATAGTTTCTCCCATTCTGTGGGTGGCCTTTGTATCCTAGGCACTATTTCCTTTGAGGTGCAGAAGATATAGTCCCATTTGTTTATCTCTGCTTCCACTTGTTTGGACAGTAATGTTTATCTCCTTAAAATGCCTTTAGTTTCAATGTCATGGAGTGTTTTACCTACATGTTCTTTTCTATACTTTATGGTTGTGGATCTGATTATCAAGGTCTTTATTCCACTTGGATTTGACCTTTGTGCATGGTGTTAGAAGGTCCGAGTTCACTTTTTTTTTTTTGGCATGTGGCTGACCAGTTGTCCCAGCACCACTTGTTGAAGAGGATTTCTTTGCTTCATTTTAAATTTTTGCTTCTTTTGACCGTGCTCAGGGTTTACTGCTGGCTCTGTACTCAGAAGTTGTTTCTGGCAGGCTTGAGGGACCAAATAAGATGCTGAGGATTGAAGCTGGGTCAGTTGCATGCAAAGCAAATGCACTACCCACTTGCTACCACTCTAGCCCTAGATGATGAGCATTTTTTGTGTCTATTGGCTATCTTATTTTTATTGATATAAAAGGTAAGTAATAATATATAATAATTATTATCATAGCTTATATTACATATTATACTCTTTATTAAAATTTATTTTGATTTTTTAGAATTTCTTTTCTTGAGATCTCAGAAAATCTAATACCTTTTCATTTTTATTTATTTGCATTTTAATAAGTTCTCTAATTGAATCACCTTTAAGATATACAATCAGAGTTGTTCATTTGAGTTTCAGTCATATCACAACATTCACCAGTGCACATTTCCAGCCATCAATGTCCCCAGTTTTCCTCTCAACCTCCCTTCTGTTCTCTCCCTTGCCTTCCTGGGTGGCTGACATTTTTCTTCTCTCTTTCTTTCCCTGCCTTCTTCCCTTTTAGACACTGTGGTTTGCAATATTGTTACTGAAAGGAGTATCATGCATATCACTTTATCTCCTTTCAGCACCCAGTTCTTGTCCAGAGTGATCTTTGTCATAGTGGTCCCTTCTGTGCCTTAACTGCATTCCCCTGCTCTTTGTGCTAAACTTTCTACCATGGACTTGTCCTCCTTGCCTTCATATCTATTGTCTTTGGGTATTAATATCATACTATTTTTTAATATCCCACAAACTAGTGTGATAATTTTGAGTATATACCTCTCCCTCTGATTCATTTCAGCCAGCACAATAGCCTCCATATCCATCCATGAAAAAACAAATTTTATGATTTCATTTTACTAATTGCTGCATAGTATTTCATTGCATAGTTTTACCTTATCTTCATCTGGTCTCAGGCACTTGAATTGTTTCCAAATTTTGCCTATTGTGAATAGTGCTAGGGTTTTTTTGCACTTTAAAAATTAAATTAGTTAATTGAATAGCCAGTAAATACAGTTACAAAGTAATTCATGATGGAGTTTCAGTCATACAATGTCCAACACCCATGCCTTCACCAGTGCAAATTTCCCACCAGTAATGAATGACAAGCTTTTGAGTAGCATTTAACCTACTGTGCTGGGGACTGATTTTCATTTATTGAGTCTTCACTACACAGTAAGGTTGAGTCTGGTTACTTTCTCCAACTTATAGATCAAGAAACAAGCTCAGAGAGGTTCTGTGATCTATGAAAACTCACAAAATAAATCAATGCTAGAGCTGAGAGGCGAATCCAGGCAGATGGGCCATCTGTGTTCTCAGCTATTAGGCCTGTTGCTTCCCTAAAGTCTTCGCTATCCTCCTCAACTGCCCACTTCTATCCATACTATGGACATTCCCTAATGCCAGATCATCCCCCTCCTTCCTTGAAGATGTTACTGCTGATCTAGTTGTTAGCCTGGCCAATAATATTCCTGCTATAATCAATCAATTCTCTGCTATAATTCTTGGTAATTTAACTGGACAAAATCTCTAGGGGCTTCTTCTCTTATGCGGATCCACTGGAATCCCAAAGACACTGGTCTCAGTTGTAATTGGAAAAAAGTTTGTTGGGTTACACAAGCTGGAAGTGAGGTAATCTTGGGACCAAAATTTAGGTTCTCCAACTGGTACTGGGTGCCCAATTTTGCAGAAATTGCATACATATTTATAAAAGGTCATATATATTCATAGGAAGTTATACAGATTCATAGGGGTTTATACATAAGTATTGTGTTTCAGGGAAAGTTTGGGTGTTTCTCAAAAATTTTTTTAACAATAAGGTGTGGTGGCATGAAGTTACCCATTATATAGTCAGCTAGAAATGGATGGGGCTTACTGTTACTTTTCAGGTAACAGTGAATCATCTAGAACAGGGGTCCTCAAACTCTTTAAACAGGGGGCAGTTCACTGTCCCTCAGATTGTTGGAGGGCTGGACTAGAGTAAAAACAAAAATTATGAACAAATTCCTATGCTCAATACAGATATCTTATTTTGAAGCGAAGAAACAAAATTGGAACAAATATATTTAAGATGAAGTAAAATTAAATCAACAAACTTACCAGTATTTCAATGGGAACTATGGGCCTGCTTTTGGCTAACGAGATGGTCAATGTTCCATATTTGTTTCTGCTAGTCATAACAAATGATGCAAGTGTGCATTCTTTAGTCTTGATCTAGTGGGAGATTTCAAATATTTCATTCTAGAAAAAGTCTGTTCACAGACATAAGTGCTGCCAAAGATGGTTGCCATTTTGAGTGCATTGTTCTTGAGATAAGGATATATCTCAGATGGGAGAGATGCATAAAAATCAAGAAGGTGGGGTGGGCAGGTGGGCAGCAAAAAAATAATTAAGAAGGTAGCTTGACTTGAATACGTCTTTAAGAGAGTCACAATTCTGCAGTTCAGCCAGTTCCATTTGGTAAATTGTATCCACTTTTTCAATGTCAATAGAAAATGGGTTATGGAAATGGGTATGTTTTGTTCATGGAGCTCTTTAAATCTAATTTGGGACTTCTTTTGCAATATTTCCAGTGAATCCATACATGTTTTGTTTGGAAATGCAACCAATGGTATTTCCGCTAACAGATTTTGAGTTGTGGGGAGATGGCAGTTTTACTCCTTCACTTATTTGATGAGGAGGCCTAATTCTACTTCAAATGTTTTGACATCTGATCACATTTCACAGATGAACTTCCCCTTTCCTTGAAGGGGAAATGGTTGAGTAGCTCTGTTAATTTGTCAGAAAGGCAAGGTGCCATTTTCTTTTTTTTTTTATTTTATCTTTTTTTTTTTTTTTTTTGGTTTTTGGGCCACACCCGGCAGTGCTCAGGGGTTACTCCTGGCTGTCTGCTCAGAAATAGCTCCTGGCAGGCACGGGGGACCATATGGGATGCCAGGATTCGAACCAACCACTTCTGGTCCTGGATCAGCTGCTTGCAAGGCAAACACCACTGTGCTATCTCTCCAGGCCCATGGTGCCATTTTCATTCTGCATTGAGCTCTAGTACTTCTTTGGTTTTTGTAAGCAGAAAAGTTGTAATCTGTATAAATAACTCATAGAAACATTTCAAAACTCTCCCTTGACTCAACCAATGGACTTCTCTGTGATACAGAACATCTTCATAGTCAATATTTAGCTCCGACAAAAATTTCTGGAATTATCTGTCATTTAGTGCATGAACGCTAATGAATTTAACACAAGATACCACAATTTTTATAACAGAGTCCCACTTCAGTGAGTTACAACACAGCACTTCTTGGTGGATGAGACAGTGTATGGCTATTGGATGAGAATGGCTATTTTTGTCCATATCTTGGTTAATGCTAACAATTATTTCTTTCTTAGACCCCCACCATGCTAGGAGCACCATCAGCTATCACGCTGACTAGTTTAGCCCAGTCCAACTTCAAATCATTCACAGTTTGGCAAACCTTTTCATAGATATCCTCATTTGTAATTGTACCTTTGATGCTTAGCAGTACAGTAAGCTCTTTTGTAACTTCAAAATAATCATTCGTTCCACGAATAAAAATTAGAATTTGTGCAGAATCATGAACATCATTGTTTTCGTCAAGTGCCAAGGTAAAATATGAAAGTTTTTGGTAGAGTTTCGTAAATGCTGATGCAAATTGACTCCCATTTCTTCAATCCTCTATGTAATTGTAGGTCCCGAAAGACTCAGTATAGCCTTTCTTTCTCTTCATTCCTTAACTCCTTCTATGATTATGTTATATGCTGCGCCTTACAGGCTTGGGTAGCCATTGTAAAAACAGTAGTAGTTCTGATATATCCTTTACTAAAGAGTTTAAAAACCTG
The DNA here is from genome assembly GCF_024139225.1 of Suncus etruscus. NCBI lineage: Eukaryota > Metazoa > Chordata > Mammalia > Eulipotyphla > Soricidae > Suncus > Suncus etruscus. Next base: position 72,413,257 of record NC_064857.1, read on the forward strand.
CTCTTTTGGGTAGGCAGAGAAGAGTGTGTACATGTGTTCACAGAGTACTAATAGCACACAACGGATTAAAATAACTAAAATGTAATAGTATAAATTATTGTAAATATATTTTTCTAAATGAATGTAGACATTTTACTTTTACATAATACTTAATCTGATTTCTGCTCAACTCCTCTATGCATAGCCTAACCATAATTATAATTCAATCATTAATTCATAAAATTAGACTTCACATAAATGTTGGCTTGCTCCCCAACTCAGAAGTTCCTCATGTCATCGACAAGCATACATTTTGATGTAAGTATTAGTTGCTATTTCATCTACTTGGGGGAAAGATGGAGGGAGGGATTGAATGTAAATAATAAACACATATAAATTACATTATTATATGATTAATGAATCCCATCATTCATCAAAAATAGTAGAAATTATTTGATGATCCAGACAATAGCTATCAGTGAAAGAAAATATGCCCATTTTGTTCTTTTCACAGCATACAGTTACATGTAACATATTTAAGTCTAAGCTGAATAGTTAGAAGGCCCGACATCGATTCCCACAATCACTGTCACAAGGATGACTGTCCTTCTGTAAAAAAAAATAAAAAAAAAACGACAGGCAGCAGCCAACTTAGTGAGCTGGCGGGCCAGATAAGTGTTCTCAGTGGGCCACATGTGGCCCACAGGCCATAGTTTGAGGACTCCTGACCTAGAATGTAGTCTTTTAGCTATAACCAGAAAAACTTGACAGGTTAGCTTATAATGGAGTTAATAGAAGAATGGAAACTACCCTTTCTCTCCTCATTTGGGGTGTTGTGAAAGAGACCGTATAGATCAGTAAGATTGTAAGATCTTTCATATTTTAATCCTACATTCCTTGACAACTGCCCAACTCACCTTTTACCCTGCAAACACCCCATCTTTGATTGCTACTCCAAACACTCATCCCTCAGTTTCCCTCATCTCACCCTGTGACTGCCACATCCTATCTGTTTGGTTCACTCTCTCTGGCTCTCAGATGAACTCAGACTCAGCTCCTGTACTCTACTGAGCCCACCACCTTCTCACTATCTTCTCTGGGACCCCCCCCCCCCACTATGGCCTTGTACTCTTCTGACTCACCCTATATTACATTTATATTTACATTTTCTATACATGTCTGCCTGAATAGTTTCTCTAAAAACTCCCATGATGCTCAAACCCCATAGTCTTCTAGCTTTGAAGATATCTCTGCATGTATCCTGGGGCTTAGAAATCCATTCAGCCACACTGAACAATGATGTTTGATGGGCAACTCTGCCTTTTTCAGGTGGACTCAAACTTTTATGTTGGATAAGATTTATGCCTTTTCCTCAGTCCTTCCCTGGGTTTACTGCCAGTTGATGATAAAGTTTTGTACTCACTTGAAAGATAGGAATACTATGAGGACAGTTTGCAACCCCCACCAACCAAATCCACTCACTTACTTGTATCTGTGCCCAGGGTTAATTGCAAATTGTAGAACTAACTTGAAAAATGCCCTGAGCAGATAAAAGCATCTAAGCCATTTAGCAAAACTAAATTTACCTTTTGAACATAAGCAAAATGTAGGTTATTTCTTGAAAATGCTTATGATCATCATAAAAGAAACTTGGTCATATTCCTAAAATGGACTGTGATACTCCTAACCCATCTCCTATTATTAGGAACTGTTCATTGTAATATTTTATTATTATAAAGGTTAGATATATTTCTCATTTTTATTTTACAAATTATTTACTTTAAAAAACTTAAATTGTCTTTTGAAAATGGTTAGTTTAACCAAATTTCTTGCCCTCCAGAAATGCCCCTCTCCACCAAATTCAATTTAAATAGCTTCATCTCTTTCTTTTTCAACTACCTGTAAATTCATTGTCTCTTGAGTTTTATATTAGTTTTGAATAGAAAAAAATTAGTTCATGAGGTGTTTTATATGCACAATAAAATCTTACTAAGTATGATTTTGTTGATATGGTATTTTTAATTCTGTTCTTCTGAAAAGTCCCGTTGTCTTTCCTTGTGCTTTGGATGAGACAGCCCTGTTTCTTTTGGTCTAAAATCCCAGTGGTTGTGCTGGATTCTCTCAGTTCTTGGTGCTTAGATTTTCCACCTTTACTCTCACTCCCCTATTCAATTCTATTAGGTTCCTGGCTTTAAGTTTTATGTAAATGTAAATGACTCATAAATTCCTATTTCTAGCCTGGTTCCCATTCCCCAGATCAAAACCACACATTAAACAAAGGCCTTAAGACTCCTCTACTTGCTATCTTCCAAACTCTAAGATGGCTTCACCCGTTGGTTTCCCATTGTAGCTTTTGAATCCTTTCAAGTGTAGAACCAAAGTTTTGGGAGTCAGCTATAACTTGCTCTTTCTCACACTCTACATTCATTTCACCAGAAAATCCTGATAATCTACCTTAAAGTGTGTACAAAATTGAAAGGCACATACCCAAAGTCACATAAAGATTTTTGGCCTCAGTTCTTATTTTTTGCCAGCATTAAAAGATGGTTACTTTTGTGAGTTAGCTTCTGCTCAGAGCCTTCTTTTTTACATAAAACTTTATTTAAACACTCTGATTTACAAATTTGTTCACAATATAGTAGTTTCAGGTATTCAGTAAGCACTAGTCATACTACCAATATGATCTCTCAAACAATATCTCCAGTTTCCCATCCACTCCCCAAACTTTCCCTCTTTTCAGACACAAAATGATTTACTTTATATTTCTTGTTACAACATAGATTTCATAATGATTCTACTAAAGTCATTGCCTGAGGATTTGCTGGGTGGTTAGGTGCTAGCTGAATTTTCTGTGTTATTGTTTTCGCTTTTGAGCTTAGTGCACATCCATGCAACTTTCTGATCTAATTTTCAGTGCTTCTACTGGCTGTCAGTTCTGTAAAGTTGGTGTGGCTGCACATAGGACTGCATGCTTCAGGCGCTTTGCAGCTGAGACAATCAGCTATTGGTGCATCTTTGTGTTCAGTCATGAAGCTAGACCATTTCTCGGTGGTGGCAGGAGCTGAATGTGGGTGGGTGGATTGCTGGGCCTTTGGCAGAGTGAGTACTTGGTTTGCCTCCATTCCATGAAGGTTTAAGAGATCTGGGCCAGGCAGTGTCTGGGCCTTCCTGTAATTATTCAGCTGCCACTATTTCTTTTAGATCAGTTGTCTCAGAGTCTTCTAATAAATTTTCACTAAGGGGTTGGAAAAATATACAGTAGGGAGGGCACTTGCCTTACCTGCAGTTGACCGGATTTGACCCCAGGCATCCCATATGTTCCCAAGAGCAGTGCCAGGAATTATTCTTGAATGAAAAGTCAGGAATAAGTCCTGAGCATTTTCAGGTGTGACCCAAAAACAAAGAAAATGTTTTTAAACTAAGTCTTGAAAAGATGCTCAACGTTCTATTGTATGTACCCTCAATTCTTTGTTATGTATCTTTGTTTTATACATGCTCATTTCTTCCTAGCTATAGTGACTCTATTTGTTTGTTTGTGGGCCACACAGCAATAATCAAGACTTAATTTTTATATCTGTGCTCAAGGATCACTCCTAGTTATTAAGCTCAGAGGACTATATGCATAGCTAGCTGGTGATAGAACTTGTAGAGTGAATGCAAGACAAGTATCATAATTCTTTTACTATTTCTCTGATCTCACAGTAACTTCTTAGTTATTCCTCAAATGTGCCCCCTAATGTCCTACCTCAGTACTTTTACATTTGCTATTTTCTGTAACTTGTGTGTTTTTCTCCAGATATTTTCACTTCTTTCTGGTGAGGACTTTCCTTGTCCTCAAAAGCAGTAGCCTAGATGATGGTTCGGCTGCCCCATAATGCCTCTAATCATTTGAATTTCACATATTGAATTTATTTTTTATTTTGGGGGGAGTTGGGTCACACCTAATGGTGCTCAGAGGTTATTCCTGGTTCTGCACTCAAAAATAATTCCTGGAAAACTTGAGAGACCATTTGGGACTCTGGGTATCATATGGGAACCCAAGTCGGTCGTGTGCAAGGCAAATGCCCGACCCATTGTGCCATTGTGCTGTCACTCCAGCCCCTATCTTTTTTTTTTATATTTATCATCAACTAGGATATAAGCTTCATAAAGGGGAAAGTTGTGGAACTTAGTTTGCAGCACTTAGCACTAAGTACATAGTAGCTGCTTGACAATGATCTGTTTAACAGATGAAGATTCCTCAAAACATATTTTTTATGATGGGTTTATTGCTAGGTTAAGTAATACAATGTGCTTGTCATATATTAATGCTTAACAAATTGTAGCAATTATTATTAGTCTCCATTTCTGAGGAATAAAAAGAAGCAGCTAAGACCAGGATTATATCTTAATGGACTCTAACTTTATATATATGGAGAGTTTGGTTAAAAGTTAGTGATGCAGGGCTGGAGAGATAGCATGGAGGTAAGGCGTTTGCCTTTCATGCAGGAGGAGGTCATCAGTTCGAATCCCGGCCTCCCATATGGTCCCCCGTGCCTGCCAGGAGCAATTTCTGAGCATGGAGCCAGGAATAACCCCTGAGCAGTGCCGTGTGTGACCCAAAAACCAAAAAAAAAAAAAAAAGTTAGTGATGCAGTCAGAGAGTCATATCAAGAGGGATTTAGAAGATCTGGGTGGGGGTAAGGCAAAGATATGGTATAGTAGGCAGGGTACTTGCTTTGCTTGCAGCTGATCCAGGTTCAATCCCCGGAACCACATATTTTTCCCTGAGCTCCTCGAGGAGTGATCCTTGAGTTCAGAGTCAGGACTAAGACTTGAGCACTATTGGGTGAGGAAAAAAAAGTATCTTGAAAAAGAACAAGAGCTAACCCATTTACTAGTGCTTTAGATAACCTTGAAAAAAAGAAATTAAAGCTCATGGAGAAAAGAAAGCTGCCCAAGATTGCATAGCAGTGTAGTGGTGGCAGATTTGAAACCAAAGATGACCCGAAATGAATCATCTTGTCCAACTTCAGCTCTATCCAAGAAATAGCACATTTGGAGACATGAGTTTAAATGCCAAAGAATAGGGAAGTTTAGATGAACTCAGGCGTCTCTTTTATACCTTAATTGCCTTCTGAGCTTTGAAATATGAAATAGCCATGCAATCTAATGGTATTGAGGGTTAACATGGCAAGTAAATGTCTCCTCCCAGGTATTTATTTTCTGAGACTATGGTTGTAATCACATATAGCCCCTTGAGCTGTGGGTGATGAAGTTTATTGACTGCTTAGATTCAGAATACATACATGGATATGCTTCTATACAAAGTGTCTTCAGCCTTTTACCACTGGCCTTCATTTGGTTGCTTCTTTTGTGGTATGGTGGATATTGGGTTACCTATGACAGCTCTGGGCTTTGTGTTCAGGAATCACTTTGGAGGTGCTTGGGGAACCAAATGTGATGCTGGAGATTAAACTGGGGTTAGCTGCATGTAAGGCAAACATTTTTAACCCCTGTATTATCTCTCTGACCTCCTTTTGCTTTCTTTCATAGAAATCTTAATGGAGGGTTGGAGAGATAGCACAGCGGTAAGGCTTGCACATGGCTAACCCAGGATGGACTGGGTTCAATTTCTGGCATCTCATATAGTCCCCAAGCCTGCCAAGAGTGATTTCTGAGCTCAGAGCTAGGAGTAACCCCTGAACACCGCTGGGTATGGCCCCAAAACAAACAAAAAAGTAATCTTCATGAGACTTCTACATGTCTTTTGGATAGAAGGAGATATTTGAGCCAAGTAGAGTTCTTGATGATCCTTAACATTTTTCCTGGACTAATCTCAGCTATCTGGAGGCCAGCCATTTTAAAGGAAGAGATTTTGTGTTTGTCTGAGACTCAGCAACATCAGAGTTCCTTTTGCACAACACTTGGAAGACTCAGGGGAACCTATACACACTGTGACCTTGATCTATGCAGTGGAGGACATGAAGGATTGTCAATTCTCTATCCAGGAAACCCAAACCAAGAGCACTCTCCAGCTCTATTATAAAGTAGTTCTGAAAGTTCCCACTGTGGAACCTGTTCTGAGTGTAATTTTAAAAGCAGATTTGGAAAAAGTTGTCCTAGTCGTACTTATGTTTCCCCATTGGCATCTTTGAGTTCAGGAACTATACATTCATTTAGTGTGGTGCCAAGAGTTCAGTGTGTGCCTAGGAAATCTGTGAAAAAAATCAATTATTTAGCATTGTTTTATTTTCTGGGAGCTAAGGAAAGTGGCTGGGGGCTCATTTATGAGGGAGTGTGGGGATACAGAGATACCATCTCTAGGAAGTGGACTTTGAGGAGTGACAGTTACAGATCTGAAGGTATTTTTTAAAGTCCATTTAGCCAGAACCTGGTTGTGTGCTGGTGTGTGAAACTCTATGAATGTATTATCAGCAGGGTCCTAGTTGGGTTACTGTGATTTGCTATAGCCAGAAACTGGCTCCTTGACACATTCCCTGGAGACTGAGAGACCAACAGGACCACCTGCTACTCTAATGATCCATCTCTTCCCACTCCCCATCCCCCAGTTACTTTGCTCTTTAAAGGAGAGCTTTCTCTAAAAAGCTGTGTCCAAGGTAGTAGTCACTAGCTATGTGTGACACTCACTGAAAATATGGCTAGTCCAGATTTAGCTGTACTACCTATGTAAAATAGCTACCCAACATAAAATGTTGGTAGAATACACACACATATTAAAAGTAAAATTTCTCATTAATAGTCTTTATATTAATTAATAGAATAACATGATTTTGAATGTATTTTTATTGGACTATTTTTTTTTCAAAGTATTACCATGTTGGGGCCAGAGCAATAGCGCAACAGTAGGGCATTTGTTGCCTTGCGAGAGGCTGACCCAGGACAAACCTTAGTTTGATCCCCAGCGTCCCCCAAGCCAGAAGCGATTTCTGAGTGCATAGTCAGTAGTAACCCCTGAGCTTCACCAGGTGTAGTTCCCCCCCCAAAAAAAAACCCCCAAAAATGAAACAATACCACCATAGGGACCTCATTCCTAGAATGTTTATGTTTAACTTACATTTTAAAGAAAGTGTGCCACTCTGAATAGAGAAGAATGGAATCCCATTTGGAAAAAACACAAATACCTAACACCACAGGGACATTTCAGCAGAGGGTAGACTAGTTGACCACAAGCCCACCTTTTGGTTTAATCTATATTTAATTTTATTTTCTAAGGACTCAGGGGTCATTTTCACAATCAGTTTAATGTACCGGTAAATAAAGCATAATAACACCTAACAAGTGAACTGAAAACTTGCTATGACTATTCAGCTGTTTTATGACTAAGAAATTGCTCTAGTTGTACTAATTACTTTTCTGCATTTGCATTAATGAAGCAGTCACCTGATAAGGTAGGGAATAAGGAACAGGGTGTGATGTGATCAGAGGTGAGGATTGCAACTGCAGGATCGAGTCTGTGGTTGGAAATGACAGAAGGAATGGTTTTCTTGGCATCCTCCAGCAGATGCATGGCAAATTGCCTTGCTTGTGCTCACAAAACATTTGTCAATTCTCTTTCTGAACTTTCTCTATCCTCACCACATTTTCCTTTTTTTTTTTTTTTTTTGATTTTGGGCCACACCCAGTGACACTTAGGGGTTACTCCTGGCTATGTGCTCAGAAATCGCTCCTGACTTGGGGGATCATATGGGACACTGGGGGACTGAACTGTGGTCCATCCTAGGTCAGCCTAGGATGCCCTAGTGCTGCACCACTGCTCCAGCCCCTCCTCACCACATATTAATCATATGCCTACCTTGTTCTTCCCAGGATAAAAACTCCATTTTATTGCTGGTGGTAGAAAAGAATGGTGGTTTGAGTTATGTGAACTCAGGTTTAGAAAACCAGCTACCTTAACTGGCAGAATTAGTGGAAGAAAAGTGAGAATTTATCCCCCCTCCCTTGTAAGATGAGGTAACTAGCACCAATACCCATACTGTCATGTGGTTGAATGACATATTGAATGCGATGAAATTCCAGAGGAATTTAGAAATATACCTTGTGACATTGACCCTTTCCTGTGTCTCATCTTTAAATGCCTTTATTTTTCTGAATGCAGTTGCTGCAAGGGCAGGAGTGAGAGAAGGTCATTCTAAGGGGCTAGAGACTAAAAAAGTGCATGCTTCCTTCTTGAGAGCCATGTCCCATCTTCTCAGGTCAATTTACTTCTTATTCCACCAGTAAACTTCTTGGCATCTACAAAGAGATAGTCTGTATTGGTCTAAAAAGAGATTTTTTTCCCTAAGCAATTTCTTACTATAGATTTTAGAAGAATCTTCCTATGTCTCTTAAATATCTGTGCATTCTTACTTAGCAACCCTTTCAGTTGCCTTTTGGAAGCTAGGGATATGTTTAATGCACAGGTAGTGAAATGCAGAAGTCTGCAGCATAATTTCAATTGGGATCTTTTTCTGACTTTGTTGAGAGTCATAACTAGACTCATGCCTCTGGCAAGGGAATTGGCTGAGAAGTTTCCTTAGGGGTTGAGGCATCATCGAGCAGAGCAACCCTGAGTTCCTACATTTTTACTTTGGTCTCAGTGTCCTCAAGCACCTCTTCTGGGAGCTTAGTTAGATCTTCTGATCTCAGCTCAGGGGGCCCTTCTTGTGAATTCCAGATGTTTGAGATTGGATCTTGCTTTTCTGAAGCTGAATCCCTAGTGCTTAGCAGGTACCAGACTGATAAGAAGTACTCAGTAATGCTCGTTCAACTCAATACTTGTTGAATAAATGATTGATCTTTGGCAGTTTTAGCTGTGACCATCTGCTCAGTAGATGTTGTCGATCCTGAAGCACAGTGCTTAGGAGAGATGAATAATAAGAGAGTGAATATATCTACTAATTTCAGTGGGACATGCTGAGGGGTTCTGACCTTTTTATTTCATCTTTCTTATCCCTGTACTTTGTACAGAAGTTGGCAAATCCACACCTAGTACAGAATAATAAATGAAGAGTGAGAATAAGACTATTTGATTCAGCCCCAAACTCTCAGATATTTTTGAAATGAATGTAATATAAATATTTATTTTATTTTCTTTACTTAAAAACCCTCCCTTATTTGAATTCAGGAGGAGCCTAGTTTCATGTATCACATCAGTGTGTATAGGTGAAGTCTCTAAAGCAAAGGCTGAACTGTCAGTCTGAAATAGAAATCTCTTTCTGGATCAGCAATTTCCTGGTCCCCTTCTCCAGTGTTTGCCCTGGATCCAATAGAATGGTTGAGAAGACCCACACACTTTTGTGAAATCCATAACCTCTATCTAATCTCTTCATTAATGCTCCAGACCATTTTGGGACTCTCTGGTAGACAGAGACCCCATGATCTCCTGTTTGGTGAGGAAACGATGTGCACCAGGGTGTTTAGTCCAGGAAATGACCTTGTTCTGAGCACCCAAAAAGTGTTGAGCAACAGCTTAGAACCTCAACTGAAGGCACCTTGAATCCAGAGCACAAATGGAGGTTCTTGTCTCTCAAGTGGAGTTCTTTTGTGTAAAGGGAGAGTTGTTGGATGCTGATCTCAGATCTAGTAAATTTGGTTAGGCATGAAGGCTGGGAATAGGGAGAAGCACACATAGAAGCCCAAGGACCAGATGTTATCATCCAACTTATTGGCCTTACCATGGGTTGCCTGTTTACCTTCATCCTATTCTAAATCTCTCTCTCCTCACCCTCCTCCTTTCTCCCATTTTTGTCTCCTCTCCTTACTTCACCCAACCACACTATACTCTGAAGACTTGCACCACATTTCACAGGCTGAGTTCTTTCTGTGCTCATCTGATTTTTATCTCCAACTTACAGACTCGATCTCATAGGCTGCTTTCTAGTTTCTTAAGCAGCTTTATGTGCACCCACACAATTCCTCTTATCCTTCCCCCTTTATTTGCCTCACAGCGAGGTGAGCCTGTGAACTCCCCACCACAAGCATGTTCCATACAATGGCATTGGCCCTCCTAAAGTCATTCCAAGCTCAAGCCCTACAAGGTAGGTCCCCATGACCACCTCTTACTGCACAAGCTTCCATATTGACTGTAATTTGCTCTGGTAAGTCCCTTGCTGTTATAGGTAGCAATATTTGCTGCAAGTAGCTATAGTCACTTTCTTTCCTCCCCACTTGGCTCCCAGATGCCAACCTGTCTGGTGGCACTGTCTCCTAAGGTTTCATAACCTGTCCTGGGGGGCCCATTTCTGCCCCTGTTTTCCATGACTCCATTTTTACCAAGTTCTGTATCCCCCTCCTGTTGTGGCCAACTTATTAGAGACTTCCTTCTCATCCCTGTTACTTCTCCAATAATCAGACCGTTGGACAATGAGGCATGGGAGAAGTTGGGGGAGATCATGCAAGCCTGGACTCTGGAAGCTTCTACGTGATAACCATTTCCCTTATTGCTAGGTGGAGGCGAAGTGCTGTAAACCTCAAAACACTTATATAGACGATAATGGAGTCCATGGCAGCCTGGGTTGACTGAGTGCAAAAGATTCTCCACCGACCTTGTGCAGGCCGGACATCAGCTCCTCTGGTACAAAAGCACTGAGGGTTGGTTCTGAGTATTTTGTCACTGTCACTGGCATTCCCCTAAGACATAATTACGCATCTGCAATCCTGGCTCTCCCCTGCCCCCCTGCCTCTGGTTCAAGTCTCTCTCTGGTCCCCTGGCCTGCTGGCCTCCCCATTTCAGTGCGCTCTGCCCTCTGCATTTCTGTATCTCTCATTGCACAAGCATACAGGCACTTCCCACCCTGCCTCACATAGGCTTGTCGTGCTAATTGAAGAGGACACAGACCTTGTTCTGTACTCACGCGGCATCTCCCAAAATGCCTCGCGTCAAAGCCGGCCAACAGTAGGCACTCAATCAATACTGGCTGATCGATTGGAGAGAGGCTGGAATGATCCATATCCGACTCCAGGCGTCATCGGGGAGCTGGCTGATTAAGCAGATGGATCTTGCAGGCTTTCTTTAATGCCGCCAACCCAGCCTTTGCTGAGGGGAGCCCCAAGTGGACCCCCTAGGCTGCAGAGCCCTCTTGGCTGTCCAGTTCCTGGCTGACTTCCCAGGGTCCGAGTGCTCCAGGACTCTTTCATGACTTGAGCATCCATCAAATGATCTGGCAACTGAAGGTCGTTCTTTGTTCTCTCTCCTCCTTCTGCTTGGAGAAAACAAAGACCCCTGACCCCCAATGATCCACAGAAGACTGCTCTAGGACTCCTGTTTCTCTTGCCACCAGAAGAGAGGCTGAGAAGGAGCTTCTAAAGACAGCTTTTAGCACAGCGGTAAGGCATTTGCCTTGCACGAGGCCAATACTGGACGGATCCAGGTTCGAATCCCAGCATCCCATATGGTCCCGGAAGCCTGCCGGGAGAGACTTCTGAGCACAGAACCAGAAGTTACTCCTGAACGTAGCTGAGTGTGACCTCCCTCTCAAAAGAAAAAAAATAAAATAAAATATGTACCAAGTCTCACTGAAGTGCTATGGCATGGACAAAGCCTAGTGGTCTCGTATGTGAAAAACAGCAAGAGAACATGGATGAAATAGTGAACAATCACATGGATTTCTACAAAGGTTAAGACCCACTAAATTGTTTGGTTTTATATATTTTTTAAAAATTTGGTTTTTTTGAGGGGGAGTTCCCAGTCAGAGGTCTCAGAGGTCACTTCTGGTAAAGTGACTCAAGAAATCACTCCTG